>NW_027185425.1:5610670-6179310 GCF_022577435.1 Embiotoca jacksoni
AACATAACAGAATTTGACATTCATTTTAGGGAAGTTTACTTGAATTATTTTGCCCCTAATTAGAACCAATTAGTACACAACTCTTTTTCAGTAAAGCAAAAAATTATTAGATTATTTGGATGTTAACAATAACACTCATTGTCAAAGACTTTGTCCCATACAAAAAAGTATCTCTTCTGTATTTTTCCATGTTGAATCCAAAATCGTTTGCAGAATTTCCCCTTCGTGTTTTATTATCCTCAGCTGCACTTGGAAAAGCTGTGACAAGGAAAATGGAAACTGCCACTGAACACTAAACAGAGATCTCCGTGAGGCCTAATATAGGTGAAAGTCACACACGTGTACACTTTAGAAGTAAATTACATATTTCCAGTGTCAGCAGCCTTATTTATGAAGATGTAATAGACGCTGGCATTTAAAGAACAGTTTTGAATGCACCGTAAAAATTACTATAAGGTCCTATTTTAGTTTGTGGGACTAAAAAAAGGTTAAAATGGTTTTGCCCAGGGTCATTTATGAGTCTTTACAAAGTGAAAACATCCTTGCATTGCATTTCATGTATTTAAGGAAGTTCACTCGGACACATGAATGATCCCTCCATTTATTGAAACAGATGCTGTGCACTTTGATAGGCTTTTTGGTGGCTGATGATGAGAGGTAAAGTAAAAATATGAATAATGTTGCTTTAAAAAAAAAAAAAAAAGTACTGAGTACCTATCAGGTACCCTAAAAGTAAGGATTTTAAACCGCAAACATTTTAATAGAGTGGTTTCAGAGGCTACAGTGCAACAATAGACTACATTTCAGTGTGAACCGACTGGAATAGCCTTGTCAATACTTCATTAGTTCACTATTTCTCCTGACCTGCGTTGGTATTGGACAGCCCAACACCCAAATCACAGCTGAAATGGGTCACACTCGTTGTATTGTATTAACCCCCGTGTGCAGAGATGAAACTGAGCCCGCTGCAGGCGCCGCCTCTCCGGGAGCCTCCCACCAATCAAGTCGGTGCTGAGGCGGGACGATGACTATCCGATGCGCTGGCAACAGGTTGCACTGGGAACGGGGGAAATTTCCCGATGTCCTCAGTTCATTGAGTAACATCTCATCCCACCGACGCTGTCAGCCACAGAGCTGCTGCCGTTGCTGCTGAGAGGACTGACACATGCCGGACCCCTGACTCAGGAGGACATCTCGGCGTTTGGATCATCTTTGCAGGTGCGGTAGAAGTATCTTGGTCTGAATATTTGCACAGCTGCTGCCAGTTTTGTTGCGTGTTTACTTTAGTGTGGAAGTGGGCAAAGTGTGAGCGTTTTGCTGAGCGGGCATTTTCCAACATTTTGAATGAGCGGAGATGGACACCTGTGGCTTTGTGATTGGATTTGGCAGCCGTCTTCTCGCGCTCAGCTCTTCCTGCACACGACAATGACCAACAACAAACCTCGGGCACAAGCCTTTTGTTGTTCGCTGTCACAGGTTTGGATGCGGCTCTTGGTGTGTGTGTGTGTGTGTGTGTGTGTGTGTGTGTGTACACGTACTCTGCTGCTGCGTATAATTGGATCAGACTGCGCTGCGTAAAGAGGATATGAGGGGGTTATTGTAACAGGTAAAGGCTTCAAATAGGAAGCTTGTCGTTGGGAGGCTTGTTTATCTTGTTGCTCCGCTCGTGGTCCCAGTGGCTCGTGTAAACAACCCGGTGGTTTCGACGCTCACCGATACTGACTGACCGGATAGGTGGGTGTGACGCAATGAATCCAGGAGCCGACAGGTGCTTAAGGGTTGCTCTGTTTAATGGTTTCTCTAGTCGATCTAAAGCATTTCACATACTCGTATGTATTTGGAAGTTGTTTTATTTATGTTACGAGTCAAACTCTGCAAATAATCTCCAGTCTGGTAAGGTAAAACAACACAGGCTTTGTATTGGTTAGATGTAAGTAAGATAAGCCCCTTGAAAGCCCCTTATATCCTCACCAACATTAGAGTGTACTCCTGATATCGTGCTGTTTTCTTTTACATTTAAGATAAATTGCTCCAGAAATAGTACTGACCTAAAATTCACGCTTGGGGCCACACTTCAAGCTCACTTTGAGGTGTTTGGGTAAACATGTACCTCTTAATGAGGGACTGGCATTACCATGTTGTTGCTATTTTAGACAAGATAACCTGCCCCTACTTCACCCACACGGCCCTCAATGCTGGTAACCAGGAGAGTTTGCCTGCTGGGGTTATTCTGCTGTAGAAAATATGGTGATTTTTGGTATCGGAAAGGACCGGGTGTGTTAATTACCTTATTCATGATCATCTATTTGCTTTTAGTGTAATCACATGGTGATATGTATGGTGGGTGATTTTTACCAAAATTGTCCATTACAAAGAAATATTTAAAACCTAACAAAAGTAGTTAATCAAGGTTTTGTTTTACATGCATCAAGCACAGTTTGTTACAGTGAACATCTCACACTTTCATTTGGACTGTAACCAATGATTATTTTCATTATCAATTATTCAAGTAATGTTTTTTCCGTTTACCAAGCAAAATGTCAGAAAATAATGAAAACACATTTTGATATATCTAACCAACTCTACAAAGCACAATGATTTTAAATTAACAATTAAATAGAGATCAATTGAAAATGTTATATCACAGAAACTTTACAGCCATTTACTGTTTGGAGTTTTTGCTTGAAGATGACTTAAAATAATAATATGAACTATCAGAACTGTGCTCAGTTAGTCCTCTATTTGATTAATCAGCTGATTGTTTCACTCATAATATATTTAGATAATAGATTGCAATCACATCACTGAGCCTTAGTAAGACAGTATCTCCTCTTCTTGCTCAGAGATACCTAGGGGCAAGAGAAACCGTGGGAAAAAAGTTTAAGATCAAACGCGCATTAACAAGCAGAGTGTGTATGAGCCGAGTCGGAGGAAAACGAAAAGTGCCTGCTGGATAAGGAAAAAGGGACGAGTGATGGCTGATGAGCCAGTCTAGTGACATTCCTGTCTCTGTTGACACAGCCATTCCTTGTGACAAGTGAGAGAGACAGAGCACGAGGAGGACCAGTTGTCATTAAACAGTGCTCAGCTACCAAACGTGTACAACAACTGAGCCTCTGTTGAAGTCTATTCATCCAAGGAGCATATTTACACCTGGGAGCTTTTAGCGTGATCAGCAGCTGAGAGCCGAGCACCTCGGCAGCACTAAGACAGAGAAACATATTGGGCTTCTTTTTTTTTTTTTTTTTTTTTTTTTTTTTTTTTTTAAACCATTACATATTATCTAACATAGGTCAGGGAGAGGTAATTTTTAACCTTCAGATCATTGTTTTAATGCACAACATGGTCTGCCAGCCTGGTTATCTTAGGATGCATTTATTTTGCACTGTATTTCTGGTCTCCAGTTTTATAGTCTTTTAATTAGTCTCCTCACTTTTTATTTACTGCCTATGTGGACAATTTTCCGCGTGTGTAGGCTTTACAGTCGATGCTGCCCTAGTTCTCAGTTTCCTCTTAATCTGTCCTTATTATACAAATGCAAACCACGCGCAATGCTGAAAGGGAACGTCTGGAATCCTAAGAATGTTTTCAGGAAAGACAAAGTCTGACTTCGATCCACTAATCTAACCCCACTGCTGGTCGAGGTGCCGCGTGTTACACTATAACCAGCAGTCAGTTAGTGCCTGTTATGTTATCTCACATTCCTGTTCGAGTCACATCTGTGAGCGCTGCAGGTATGGACCAATGAAGCAGCCCTTGAGTTGAAGGACGATCGTGAGATCTGTGAAGCGAAAAATCAACAGAGCATAAATTAAATGACCAACTTGTGCAAGAGAAGAAACACTTCCTTTTATATGATAATGCGAAAGTAGTAACAGAGGTGGCTTAACTTGATTCCGAATAGTAGTGTCTCGCCTCTTGCAGAGATGCTAAAGGAGCCGTGCTTGTTAGATCAACTGCTCTCAGATGGGGAATCTACAGCAGGTGTGTGTGTGTGCACCCGTGCATGTGTGTGTATGTGCATATGTTTGAGCGTGTGTGTGTGTGTGTGTGTGTGTGTGTGTGTGTGTGTGTGTGTGTGTATGTGTGTGTGTCTCTGCCCAGCTCAAAGTAAACAGTCTACGCCTGAGTGACTCTCCTCTGAAGTTTGGTGGCTGGGGAGACTGGCAGCAGCAGAGAGGGAGAGACGAGGCCCATTCCTGACATAGCCCCTAGTGTTTAATGCTCCACAGAGCCTGAACAATGGGAGGAGTATTCACCTTCTCATGCTGTTCGTCCCTAAGCTCACTTTTTCAGCATATGAGGTGGACATGCTTGGGTTCTACTACTGTAATTATTTATTTAATTATTACGTATTTAACTATGATTTAAATTGGATCTGCAAACCAAATATGCATCTGCTTGATACTCAATCAGTTAATCCTTCCTCAGTCTAACTGCTCACAATGTCGACCACTGTTTGCTTCCAGTTTCCAATCACAAGACGAGACAGGTTTTTTTACAGCTGTGTTTACTGTTGCCACGGCGATAAACGTTACGCAACTTTGAGGGAGTTGTAGCTTTAATGCACAGCACGGTTCAAGTCATCCTATTAACCCAAACCATTATTTTTCCCTAATCCTAACTAAGTCGTTCTGAACCCAATCAGGAACACTAATTTATGAAACACTCCTGTGGGTCGTATACAACAACCAATGTGGTCGCATGGAGGACTCGTTGTAAAATACCAGCTTCTCAAATGCGAGTCTATGGTGGTTTTATTTGTCAGACATTCATTTGGGTTTGAATTGATTCATGGACTTCAGTGAATCATTGTGGGCATTTATTTTACAATTTCTGACATTTTACAAGCTAAAAAAAATGGGCAGAACAACTGACAATTAAAAAAAATAAATGTCAGAGGTTCTCCAGTGATTTAGTATTGCACCTCTATGAAACTGGAAGGCTCTCAAAGACAAAACTGAAAAAAAGGAACCTGAGATGCCCTGACCTTTAGTCCCAGTATTTTTCAAGCACTTTTCAAACTCTAAAATGCACCATCCTACATTTCCCATAATGCAACAAATACCGTCCCTTTGTTTGACCCTCCATGCCAGGTGCTGTGAATGCTCACACCTTTCGATCTTCATGTCCCCATTTTGTAACGCAGAATATCTTTTATCCATTTTTAATCTCTAAAACTACAGTGAGGTAACCCTGGTGACATCATCCGGATTATTATTATTATTGTCCGATTTTAGAAAGATTCTTCATACACAGAGAAAATATGACTCAACTCTTGTACTCCACATGACGTCACGTCTAAAATGGGTAGAATTCCCCTTTAGCACAATATTGAAAGTTAAGGTGTCAGTAAAGCCCCGCACAAACTGAGCTCATTCACTATACACCTGTACAGATCATTATTCCTGTGTTTTCCCAATATTAATGTCAAAAAAGATTTTTAGATGCCCTCTAACCTCTACCCAGCCGCTTGAAAACATAAATCTGAATGACCCAATGTTCCTTTTTGCAGCTCGTCTTCCCTCAATAATGTTCGAATGAGAGCATGTAAATAAGAGGAGGTGGGTGAGAGGACGATGTTAGCCAAGCTGACATCAATCATGGACAACCCGTCTCCCTACTCCATGAGACTGTAGGAGCTTTAAGCAGCTCCTTCAGTGGCAGACTGCTGCACCCTCAGTGCGGGAAGGAGCGCTACCGCGGCTCGTTTGTTCCGACGGCTGTCAGACTTTTCAACACTAGCCTTAAATAACATTGCACCGTGCTTCATTTCATAGCACCTGACACTTTTCCTCTTTTTCCACTCATCCCAAGCCGTATTTATTCATTTTATTTTAATATTTTATTTGGGTTTTTTTGTATATATATTTATATATAGTTTGTGTGTGTGCGTGTGTATTTATTTATTCACTGCTCTTATTTTTTCCTAAAATAATAATTTTGTATATATCTGACTTTATGTATGCGTATTTGTAAATTTTTTTCTTGTTGTGTGCACCTTTTTTGTATTTTTTTTGTGTTTCTTTGCTGCTGTAACAACTGCATTTCCCCCTCTGTGGGATTAATAAAGTCCAATTCTAAGTCGAAGAGGCAACAACTGATTTTTCTGGGGTTAGGTGTCTCTATTATACAAGCTATACTGCTGTGTTTTTCCTTCCTTCTCTACACACCCTCTGGAAAAAAGTGGGCCTCGACCTGTACAAAGAGCTTCTTACTACCCCACTGATATATTTGGCATGACATGAATACAATGCATTCTGGTTGAGAAGTAATTAAAACTGTCGGGCAGCAAGAGAGGATGACAGCTTCATCAAGATAAACCAGCAGTCTGAAATTTAAGCCAAGTCAGAGTGACTCCACCTGGGAAGAAGTAGGTTGAGTTTACACAAAAGAAGACGACAAGAAGAAAAGTAGTATTTGTCAACAGGCCAGTGTTGAGGGCACAATAAGGATTGGATATTCTACAAATCCAGAATGTGGAATAGAAAAATGGTGTTAGCAGCTGGACTTCAATGTTTGTGTATTTCATGCTTCTGTAACATGCGTCACTGAATCACCCGATTTGCATCTCTGCTGTTTTCCCTCCTTGTTGCTCAGGCTGCTCGTACAGAAACCAGGAAGTGAACATGAGCACTCTCTCCACCGACAAGAAGCCGCTCGTGGATTATGGTGTTCAGATCCGCTTCATCAAAGACCTCCACGACACAGCCGGAGGTTATCCTGATAAATCCAGAGGAAGCAGCAGTGCGACTCCTCCTTCCAACAAATATGGTGTGGCCGTGCGTGTTCAGGGGATCTCTGGACAACCGTACGTGGTCCTGAAAGATGGAGAGAAGGGGGACTCGTATGGAGTTCAACTAAACACTCCCACCCCCGGCTCGGGGCCACCTTCACCGTACAACAGCCTCCCCAAACTCAACAAAGAACCAGAAGAATTCACAAACCCCTATAGCCCCGGTGGAAGCACATCACGCTCCCCTGTTTCTCCAGCAGAGGATGAGGACGGGGAAATTTTCGGGAGCCCCCTTAAAAGACCTCCAGGGGACGGTCAAGCAGGAACACAAGGGGAGGAAGAAGGTGGAGCTGCCAAAGAAAGACAGGCAGAGAGGTCGAAAGCTGAACCCCAACTCAAAGCAACAGTCAGTGAAACAGATAAAAATAAAGATCGGACTAGTGAGGAGGAGTATAACGAAGCAGGACTAAAACCTGTCAAATTGAACGCTGTGGGACCCAGAGCGGTTCAGCAGGCTGGCTCGGGCTTCACTGGCTCTTTGGGGAGGTACAGTGGGAAGAAACGGAGTACAGATTCCTCTTCACAATCATTCCCACAACCTCAGGCATCAACGGACAAGGAGCCTGCCCCAGCAATCGACACCAACTCCCTGGCTCCCATAAACAAGCTCATCAGCAAGTTCAACAGTGGAGCGCCTGGCAGCGCCCCGCAGGCCAGAGGCCGCTCTGGGGCGAGGCAGCGGCTCAGGTTTGATGAGCGCAGGAGGTCCAGAAGTCTTGATGCGCCAAAAGATGTTCCACCAGAAGTTTCCCTTTCCCCTCCTGTTTCTCCAACTCTTAATCCCTACGCTGCTCCTCGCTCTACCTCCTCCAATTCGTTGACGTCATCTGCTCCATCAAGTGGTAACCTGGGAAAGAGCCCCGCATCTGTTGCCAAGGTGACAGCCCTCGAGGCCACTAAGATGAGCTTCAAGTCCTCGGAGAAGTTTGTTGCCAAGGACATGCCTCCAGCTGTAGCAAAAAAGCCTGTAAGTACCAGTGACTGAGAGCTTATGAGCTTTAAGCAACGATTAGGTCGTCTCTTTGTTTTGTGTCTGTTTTAATAGCTTCCTCGCTCTGTCTTTGAAGGAGATACTTCCAAAGAGTCCGAGTCAAAGCCAAGTGGTCACCAATGGGGAAGCGGTTCAAGCCAAGCAAGCAATTTTCAACGTCCTCCAAAACGGGCAAGTGAAACTACAAGCATGTTATAGCCTATTAAATAGATAAGTGTCGCAGTGATATGGATGCATTTCTTTCCAAATGTAATTTTCTTTTAAATGTTTCCCCATCAGCAACGGTGGAAGTGAAGGATCCCTCAAAAAGACGGCCAACGTCACCTATGAAACATCCGGCAGTTTAAAGGTAGCCTACGACAAAGCCCGTGTTTTCTTCCCACATGCGGTAAATGATTTGGTGCCACGTTGGCTCATTTACATGTACGTACACATATGAGCTTTTCTTATTGATTAGGAAAAATAGCGTGAGTACAAATTTTGCATTTGTGTAAACAAAAAAATGTTTAACTAAACCAGAACAGAAATAATTTAAAAACAAAAATCCATCCCCAATCTTGTGAACCGTGTGCATGACAAATAATGTCAAAGTTTTGGTTGCTAACTTTTTTGTCGCTTCCAAACATGTTCCAAACATGACGTGGATGAAACCTCTCGAGTTGACACACACTAATAACTTTTTGAAGATTTTGTGGAGACCTGTTGATGGATTTTAAATGATATCAAGTTTAAGTCAGTTGTGTTGAATTTTAGCTGCGGTTTTTTTTTTTTTTTTTTTTTTTAGTCGAATAAACAGACTGTTGTCTGCTTTCGCCCACTGTTATAGAAAAGTTTGACATTTGGAGAAATATGCTTGTTTGCTTTCATGCCGAGAGCTGCATGGAAAGACTGATGCCTCTCTCCTATCTATATGATAAATAGTTAGCTAGTTAGCTTAGCATGAAGAGTGGAAACACAGGGGAACAGCTGACCGTAAAATCCACTATCCAGCACCTCCAAAGCTTCCTAATTATTACATTAAATCCGATTTAAGGCGTAAGAATAAGGCAATTTATTATCATTGTAAAAAAAAGACAACGAAATTGAGTAGGCAACTCATCAGTCAATTCAGCAGCAATGAACAAGGTAAAAGATGTATTTAAAAAATAAATAAAAAAAAAATCTTTTTTTTTCTTTCTTTTTTTTTTTTTTACAATTTTCATCTACTTCTCATCTACTCCTCTGCAAGCAAACAAGTGTATTATGTATTCAATTTGTTGCACAACCTGTACAGCAGCTTGCTAATGAAGTAGAATCAGTCCCACAGTTTAATTGTAATAATAAGATCATTAAAAAAGAGCTACTGAGTACAGCATAGTTTTAATGCCTAATTTCTCTCTAACATGATTGTTTATGTCACCTCAGTGGAACTCGCATCAAAAGTACTCGTATACAATATGTTGTTTTTGTTTTGCAGCCATCTAACCTTCACTTCACAGAAGGTTTGTCAAGACGTACACAGATGTATTTTACTCTTTGTAAAATACAAAGGGTAAAAATAGAGACAGTCCAATTAGCTTTTGGTGCAGGCTCAGCATGTTGGTCCGTGTTTGACAATAGTGGTGTCGTTTTCTTATTAGGACAGTTCTTGCAATGACGCTAACAGATGGTTAGCAGCCTGTCCTCTTTTCTGAGGATATGAGGTTTCTGTTTCATTCACTCTGTCTCAGAGGATCCTCCTTTTGGCAAGCCAAAACAAATTTGAAAATTAAGGAGCACGCTAACTTTTCCGTTTCCTTCAGTTTTGGTGCCACATTTGCTCCTTTGTGCTCCTGTGACACCTTATTGAAATAGATTATGCCACCGTTATGAGAACACACACACACCCTCCTTTTAAATTTGCAACCTTTTGCATTAATCTACATCCAGAAGTTAGTCCTTTGTGTTCTCACCTTCTCATATTACATGCTCTTGATTATGTATGATCCCTTGTTATGTACTTCTCACTGTGTTTGCAACCATGGTTGCCTGTAAATTATTTGCCCGTCTTGTCTCTTGGCAACGAAGCACCTGCAGAGGAAGGCTCAGAGTGTTGAGGGCGCAGTCATTGAGAGCCATCAATAATTGAGATGGAGTGGAACCCTGCACCGGCTGGGGGTTGGCTTGCCGGATGGGGCTGATCCTCCTCTCAGGGGTCCTGTTGTACAAAACCTCCCTGTTTGTTACGACGATTACCGCGCTGTCCACTTAAGTAGATTTAGTGCTGCATTTCTCTTACCGGCAGTCATCTCGGTATTGCTCTTCAGAGGCAAACCCCTGGATGAAGGGTTTCACTTTACACCGGGCTTTTTTTGTTGTTGTATTTTTTTGCCCGGGGCTGTTTCTTCTCCAGCTCCGTCTCTAAACCAAAATATTGCTTTCGTCTGTTTAAAACCAAAACATACGATCAGTCAGATGAAAGAGTGTTGCTCAACCAAAGACTTTTTTGGGGTGTTTGTGGCACAACCAATGTCCAGATTAATATACTGCCCTTTGAGGCATGTTGACTTCCAAGTGAAATGTGAAGCACAGTTCACGTTCCCTCAGCACCACTCATGTCTGTGGCTCTGTAAGTGCTCGTGGTGTGTTTTGACTGGTTCACTGCAGTGTTGCTTGTTAACGTGTATCAAAGGGAGAGTGATGGGGTGAATACACTGACAGGCGCTTTGCGCCCCGCTTAATTGAGGATCAGATGCTGATGTGTTGAGTTACCTGGGTCTGAGACAGTTGATTTGAGCTTATTTGTATGGAGAGTAATCCCTGATGGTTCTTTATTGTTCAAAACAACCAAGTTTACATGTCTGTGACCTATTAATCCAAGGGCTGATGAGCATTTTTCCAAGGGTTCCCATTCATTGAATCAGTGTGAACAACTGTGCTATAAAATATCCAACCCAGTATCTAGCCAAAGCGTCTAATAAAGTATGGTGCCTTAGGTTTAGGCACCAAAAACACGTGGTTACATTCAGGAAAAGATCGGGGTTTTGGATTAAATCAGTATTGTTATGTATGTACGTTATGTAAGTTAAATGTATTACGTTATGTCAGAAACTTACTTGCGTTACTTAAATCAAATCAATTTTGACTTTGGCTTTTTCGCAGACTCAATAGTTCATAGTGGACTTGACGGTGCATTACACACTTTGGCATGATAGCCGGCTGTGCCTGGCTCTTGGATAAAAAAAATCTGAAGTGCACGATTGCGCACATAAAAACTTGTGTGGCACATTTTGCCAAGAAACATCCAGTCATCAAGCTTAATCTGACACATTTACGCATGAATGAATGATATTATTACAACTGGCAAATTTATAATGCAGGTCGTTAAAGTTACAGTTAAGTTATTGCAGTAAGTTACATTGAGGATATGAAAAAAATTGAAAGTACAGAACCGGGGGAAAAAAAAAACATCTCAGGAAACTGTTTTTTATTTCTCTTTGCAACTCTTTTCTTTTAAGAGGGATAAAAAGGGTCAAATTATCCAGTTTTTAATGCCCCAAAAAATATATAAAAATGTTGATGAAATTCTCTGCTTCACTATTCTTTTAACTCTCATGACCCCTCAGGTTTATTTACCCCTGAACAAACACTGGACCAGATTTTTATCACAAGACCAGCTATGACTTCTAATTGTTATTTAACTGACAACTAATGTATTTAGCACAACAGGGGAGTCTCTTTTATTGTACATATATAATATATATATTAGGATACGGCTGATGCAATTCACACAAAGTGCTGAAAAGCTTGCCAGTACTTATTCCCAGTTATGTTATCTTCTGTTAATTATCTCTTTCTGAGGACAGAGAGAAACTGAAATGTCCCAGAATGGGATTATCTACAAATTGTCCTGCGGGGGACGAGAAGAAAGTGAAACAAATCTGTACAAAATATATCTTCATCCATCGATGATAAGTAACAGAAATGTGAGGTCCCCCGGAGGAGCAGAACCATCCGTGATCCTCGCTTTCTTTCTCTTTTCTGTCAGTGTGTGCGTCCCTGTAATGAGTATGTAGGAGGATAAGAGAGGTTTCATGGGCAGGCTGCGCTTATACCTCCTTTTCACGGAGAGGGAAACTTTCTGAGCGGCGGAGTGGTGTGGGCGACGAACTAGCTGTGCTCCCCTGCAGTCTGTCAGAGGCAGTTGTTTATATGGGGGGATCATCTTTTTTGACGATGTCTGAGCGCACTGGCAGGCCTTGTTCTCCCAAAGATTTTTTTTTTGACTGTCAGAAACTAGGGCAAGAAATCCAAGCCAATCCTTTTCTTTAAAGGTTGTAGCTGATACAGAGCGCATAATGCATTTGCGAGGTCGACAGCAGCACTCTGCGGCGATATTTCCAGTCCTCCTCTTTGTCCTTTTTCTCTGTGTCTCACTCTCGATCTCCTCAACACTTTCTGTGTGTTTGTATCTTGTACAGAAGTCAGGATCTGACGGAAGCCTCAAAAACGGAAACCTTGAGGAACTTCATGACCAACTCAGACGCTGCAAGAAAGAATTGCAGCAGGCCCATGATGAGTAAGAACGCGTGTTGTTTTGCATCTAGTGTGTGCACTTAACAGTCAACAATAAGCTTCCAGTTGTTGCTCTTTTTGGGATTGTTTCACTATAGCTTGATAGATCGGCTTAAAAGGGGTGTTGAAATATTCATAACGTGTGTGTGTGTGTGTGTGTGTGTGTGTGTAGACTGGCTGAGGAGCGAATGGCCACAGAAGGAGCAGAGTCTCGTCTGCGCCTGCAGGAAGATCAGCTGGCCGAGCTTCAGGAAGACTTGAGGCGGGTTTCAGAAAACTCACCGCACTCAGACTCACTGCTGACGGTGTGGACACTGCACAGTAGACCTTTTTAATGGCAGACATTTTGACTTGTCACAGTAAGAAAACACAAGAGTATTAATGGTGGCTCAGTTCTATTTAGTGTCCCAATAAGCCATGAAAATGAACCAGCGTGCAGAAAAGCAGGACCTCCTCTAAGTGGAATCATGAATACACCTGTGCTTTTCCTGCTGCCTTTACATTTATTTATCTGTACCTGCTTCTCTGCAGGATGTGAGGACTCTACAGGCCCAGCTGGCCGAGGCCGCCATGCTACGTCAGCGCCAAGAGGAGACGCTACACCAGCGTGAGCGGGAGCTGACGGCCCTGAAGGGGGTGCTGAAGGAGGAGCTGGAGAGCCACGACAGGGAGACGGAGGATCTGAGGGAGCAGTACAGCCAGGACATGGACAACCTGAGAAGAACCATGGAGCAGTTCACACAGGTGGATGACACTGTTCTTTGAGTTTTATACTTGGAGTCAGTCACACAGAACTTTACTTTGTTTGAACTCAAATTTCCTGATGTAAAGTGCAGCATTGGTTCACTGAACAAAAAAATATATTTTTGTAATTATCAATCTCTGGTTGTCAGTATTTGAAAGTTCAGGCTTATGCCATTAGGCAAAAATGATTAATAAACATTGAATGTACTGCAGCAGTGACAAATCCTAAGAGATTTTTTTTTTTTCATCTGTCTTTTCCATTAGGGGCCCAATAGTGCACAACAAGAATATTAATGAGTAAAAGTAGAAGAAAATCTGTCACTTAAATGAATACTCAAGTTGTTTGATGCGAGTTCTGTGATCTCCGCATAATTATCAGCTTCCTTACAAATACCTCTGAATTCTAAATACTGTCACCAACTCCATGATTTCAGATGCATTTTTTTCCAGTTAGTCGGAGCAGGATGACTGTTCCTGACCTACAAACCCCAAAAATTAGATTTTATTTGGGAAACTGAAACTAAGGGCGCTTTCACACCCACCTTGTTCAATCTGGAACTTTGGACTTTTTCTGTTTGGTCAGAACCAAAGCAGGTGTGAAGGGTACCCTGGACCACTGTTCAAACCAAAGGTTATTGGTCATGATCAAACTGAACCATGGTTCGGATCATTTGTGGTGTGAAAACACTTTCAGGATAGTTTAGACTTTCAGACCAATTACAGAAGATTTAGGACATTTTTTTTTTTTTTTTTTTTTTTTTAACAAAGTCAGTGGCAGAATTTCTTTCATTTATTAATAAAGATCTTGTGCTTCAGAGAGTCGTATTGACAGGTGCTTTAGGCCAAACTTTGAAACAACGAAAAACAAATACTCAGTAAAAGTGGACGGCTTTTCTCTCTTTACGGTTGTGGTTAAAATAGGAGATCGTGTCTGTTTTGTTTTCAGTTTTTGATATTTATGTCAGCCTTAAGCATAAACTTTCTCATACACGCAAATATTAATGTTTTCCAGGTGACTTTCCCTCATTATATTGTTTCAGTGTGACACTAAGATCACAGGATAATTAACCAGGAAGGATTAATCGCTTGTTTTAGAAAACCTGCAATGCAGCAATCCCAATGACTATTTCTCAATTTCCGATCACTGAAAAGACTTTCTGTTGTTGTTACATCACAGTCTGCTAATGCACTCTTAAGATAGAACCAGTCTTTACAGATCCTCTCTTTGTACAGGTCTAGCGGGAGAACAGTCAGGTTATACCTGTCAGGCAGTTTGTGTCCTAAATGAGTAATTAAGGTGATTTTAACTTGTATTTTGATGTTGCATCTGCCTATTATACATCTAGGCTTTGTCTTGTCATTCTGTTTAATGTGTCAGTATGCAGTCAGTGTTCAAACTGTGAGTCAGGATGATGTCAGGCTAAGCCCACTGTGCAGAGTTAGAAAAGAGAATATCACTACTTGTGATCACAATGTAAAACTTTTTCCAGTTGGATTTCTGTTGCAAAGTTTCTGTTTCCTCCAGTGAACTATTTTTGGAGTAGTGTAGGATGTGGCGTAGAGGAAATTTGAAGAATCTATGTATATACAGGAATAGATCATTATGCAGATTTTGGAAACCATAACAGCAGTGTCAGGAAAAAAGTAACATGCAGCCAGAGAGCAGGAAATAAGCAGACAGACTGGCAGCTGCTTTTGATGATGGGAGTTTATTTGGCAGTAGGTGGATTAAAGTAGCTGAAGCTCTACTAACGACTAACGACTGTACCGTGCTTTATCTTATTTATTTGATATTTTACAGTGTTGTTTCCTATGTAGATGTATTTTTTTTAGAGGTGAAATGCATCCTGATGAAGGCATAAGCTGAAAGATCTGTTTTTGCCTGTTCCCTCGGGCTGAATATTTGCCTGTAAAAGAAACTGAATTAAAAGAAGATGTGATAGATTTGGGCGTATGAACGTCTTTTGAATCGCTGCGCTTTTACATGTCACAATGATAAGAAGGGTAGTAGAATATAAGGAATAAACACATTTTTTAACACTGACTCCATGCATCAGTCCCAGGAGGAGATCGAGGAGGAGAGAGAGCGGGTTAATGCCTCCATGTTGACGCTGGAGGAGGAGCTGGAGAGCTGCAGAGATCATGGGGAGCAGTGGAAGACAGAGCTGGAGGCCACCACACAGGAGCTGCAAAACACCAAGGAGGAGTTAGTAAATCCTTTGTTGTTTTTCACCATGTAGAAATGGAGGCCAGATGACCCAAAGAAATATCAGAATAAACACATTTGTGAGCCTCTTCAGTCAGGACAAATTTGAATGTTCTTCTGTCACCAAAAAACAAGTATTTCATATTTTGCCTTTATTCATTTTGGGACTTTCTGTATAGCTCAGAAGCCTCTCGAGGTTGTATTTATCATTTGTAAGCTTGGAATACACAAACTGCACCTTTTTCAATGTCAAAGATGTCCTAAAGGAGTCATACCGCCTTCCCAAACAAACATACGCAAAAGCAGCAGGGCAACTGTATGTCTTAAAACAGGCTTGTGTTCACAGCTACTTCTCGTTGCTTTGAATTGGCTGTCATAACACATTTCAGCCGCGGTCAAGCATCAAACACACTCTGTCTTATTTGATATTTTAACAGTCGGGAGGATTAGTTCAAAGAATCTAAACTGCTCATTGAAAAGTTTATAATGTACTCTGAAACAGATGCTGTCTTGTCCTGTAATATTATTATTTCTCCTGAGTTATTTTTAATGCATGCACTCTTTTCACTTGACTTTTCATGTGGCAGGAACGGAAAGCACTCCAGCAGTCGAATGTGAGAGAGAAAAATTAGCACTGCTCTTGTTTGATTTGAGTAGATTTAGACCGGTTTTAATCAGAGTTTGAGATTCGTGCTGTGAAATTCACCTGAAAGAGCTCCTATCAGAGTGGATTTTGTATCTGATGATATCTGTTTTGATCATTAGATCAGTGAACCTGTACTAACTGTAATCTAGTGATGATAAACCCAATTGTGTCATTCTTGATTGTTTTTTTTTAATTTCCCTTATGACCAATCAATTTTCTTTTTAAACCATCCCTCTTTCCTGATGAAATTTTCTTTCTCTTGAATGAATAAGTGAGTGATACATCTCAGTTTTAGGCACAGTCTGACAATCAGAATTTTTGTGCTTGAAAAAAAGCTTTGGATGTGGTGATGTAGAGCAGCAGCTACACTCCTTGTGGTGTGCTTGTTTGGTGTTGCATTTACTGGAGCTATGTACACACGTATGTGTGCACACGTGTATTTCTTATGGCCTGTGTGTTTGCATGTATAGACTTTAAAGAAGGATTTTTTTTTTCCCACTGTGGCTTCTTTAAGATCTACTTTCTTTCCCCAGACTGCTGAAATCTCATTCAGAGAAGGATGAAATTGAGGGCACGCTGAAGGACCTTCAGGATTCACTGCTCGCCATGAAGAAACAAATGGCTGCGTCTGACGATAACCACTCTTTAGCAGAGGTAATTCACATGTCGGGCATGAGGCAGAGCAAAGATTATGCCTACTGTGTGGGTGAAATGCAGAGGCTCATCTCCTTTTGTTTTACAGTATGTTGTAGCTCTTTTTTTTTTTTCTTTTTTTTTTAATCTCTCGGAGCTGTTCTGTGGTTGTGTTTTTTTTTTTGGCTGAGGTTTAGAGTCATAAAATTTTCCTGCATACAAAAATACTTACACTCAAATGTCCCCTACTCGTATTAACATATTGTTATGCACCCTGGCAAATTCCTTTTACTCACACATCATTCATCTCTGATTACTTAATCCCAAGGAGCTTCAGCGTTGCCATGACGATCTGAAGCGGACTCGCGCCAATCTGGACAAACAAAAGGGTGAGCTAGACGAGAAAATCGAGGCACTTCAAGCCCTGAAGAAGGCGAGTGGAGAGAAAGAGGCTGAACTTCAGTCAGAGATCGGCAAGTTGAAGGAGCAATTGCAGAAAGACAAGGCTGAGCTGGAAAAGGCGCTCGACAAGGCAAAGGAGGTAAAGCATCTAGATTCTATAGAAAACAAGTGACTTAGATGATATAAACAATTTTAAAAGACAAAAGGAACACATTTAGTGTTATTTGTTTATTTGAATAAACAAGAAATTAGAGTTTCTGTGTACATTAATCTTAAAAATTACAGAAAAGTGCAGCTCGTAAAAACAGTTTGTAATATGAATTTAATCTTTCCCTCTCTTCTCTCTGTCCTAATCCTCTTTACAGTCATCAGTTGGGTCGACAGGAAAGACTGTAGTGGACCACAGCACCAACCTGGAGCTGCAGGAAGCAAACACTCGCCTCAGAGAGAGGCTGGCCCGTATGGTACTGCACCAAAAAAATTTAATAAATAAAAGACTTCACAGTACACAGCTGTGTACACATGTATGCAAAATTATGTAAACACACATACTGTACAAGAACAAAAGAAGAAATGTCCTCCCACACAGACGCTATTTTCAACCGAGAGATGTGAAGTAAATTACATTCAAAGAAAAACTCCCAACATGCAAGCTCAGAAAATAATCCCGCCAGGATAAATTTGCATAAAATGTGCATTGTGCTCCATGTGGATTGGAACAGCAGGGTATTACAGCTGTTAAAAGGGCCATAATCTTGTTACTTTTGATGTGAAATGGTCATGTGAGGAGAGTAGTCTTACACAAATCTGTGCAAAACCAAGTATGCAGTGGTTGTGATAATGAAGACTGAAGTACAGAGTTCTTGTTATAATTTTGTTTAAATAAGAAAAGACTTGGAGCTCTTTATTATTTGCCATATTCCCTATTTTCCAGTTGTTAGAAAAATTACTCAGAGGCTAGGTTCAAAATCAAACATATTGGACATTTATTCTTGCAAGAAGGAGCAAATACATGTACACTCAAAGAAGGATGCCCATCATTGCTCAACGTCACTCCTCCGTGGGGCAGCTTTTGTACAGTGTGACAAACAATTGACAGTCACCCACATTCCCTTTGTATCTGCTTTCATATGGTAATACTGAGTTGGTTGTAGGTCACAAGATAAGGACACAGGGGAGTCGTAAATTAGATGCTGAAAGTAAAACAAAAGAAACTTTCAGGAGCCACTTGCAAATAAGATGAGAAACTTTCCGGAGCTACTTGAAAATAAGATGAAACAATCTTATTTTCTTTCCATCACCAGTGCAACCACATAGAAAAAGGGGTTGCTCTTCATTAAATATTGCTCTATTTTATTAAATGTGATTATTATTATTATTATTTTTATTTTCTTATTCTCTAGACAAGGCTTCACTCCAGCATACCCCAGAGCTTGGAGGTGGAGGAGGCGGTGGAAGCTCTGGAGGATGAGAACCGCTCCCTGAAGACTCAGCTGGAGGAGGGCAAGAGAGGAGCCATCCGCCTGAGCAAGGAGAGGGACGAGCTGACCCGGCGGCTGGAGGAAAGAGACCTGGAGAGGGAGGTGCTGAGGAGGGGCAAAAGCGACCTGGAGGAGCAGAAGAGGCTGCTGGACCGAGCCCTGGAGAAGATTAATAAAGAGGTGTGATGGTGTAACACCGGCTTCAGGGTTAGATGAACATCCCAAGTTTGCTGATACAGATGTTGTCGTTACCTCCATGTCTCACTTTCTTTCTGTTCCACCCTCAGATGGAGATGATGATGGGAGATTCTCGTCAGTCAGTGGCCGCCCTGCAAACACAGCTCGACGACTACAGGGAGCGCTCGAGGAAGGACCTGATGGAGGCGCATCGCAACAGTAAAGACAGGCTGGCTGAGCTGCAGAGAGCTCAGAGCAACCTGAAGGCCCAGCAAGAAGAGGTGAGGGGAAATGGGATGGAAAATAAATGGGAGAAGTGAAGGAAAAAAAGTTAAGTGTTCAGGGTCGAACCCAGAACTTTTCAAATATTAAGTTTAATATTTGTGTCCTAAATATTTTTTTCGTTAAATACTACAGTGGATCATTCCATCAATTAACTATTAGTTTTGCTTTTCTTTAATTTTTAAAAGCAATTTAAAGGTATTATTTACCTTTTTCAGACACTTTTCTTTGGCAGTTAGCTCTGGATGATAATCTGTCTGCTGGTTGTACGGCAGTTGTACGGAAATATTTCAACGACTATAGATTGGATTGTCATGAAATTTTATACAGACATTCAAGGTTTATTCAAGAACAGTGAATCCCTATGATCCCGGTGATTGGCTGACTTTCCCTCTAGTGCCATCATCTGGTAAAACTTAATTCATTTATGACTGAAGACCTGCAAAATAAAACCTGAGTCATTCCCATCAGCGTCAGCTATACTTTATTTTTAGTGCTGATTAGCAGACGTTAGCTTGCAAACACACTAAACTGAGATGGTGCTAACGTAGTACCTGCTATAAAAGTTGTTGAAACTACAAATTGAAAATGTTTATTTCACAGTATGTAAATTCTTCGCAGTGCAGCAGGGTTATAAAAAGCATGCGTGCCTATCTATGTCTAAGGTAAACTTAGGAGAATTACGAAGGAAGGAAATGTATGAAAATGGGTGGATTTCACATTTAATGTCCCAAATAGCAAAACCCTGCGTCCTTTTCCCAGGTTTCCCGCCTGAAGAAGGAGCTGCTGGCGTGCAGCGAGGAGAGAGACGGCGCCCAGCTGGAGAGAGACCTGCTCAACAACCGTCTCAAACACTTGGAGAGCGAACTGGAAGCGGAGAAGAGCACGCACACTGACCGCAGCCGGGAGATCAGAGGCCTTGAGGTGAGGCTTCAATGTCAAAGGTCATGGACCTGGGGAAACTAAGATGGGTGGTAGTTAATGAGGGATACAGTGATGTGTCAGCAAATGGAGTTAAAGACTAAGATATGGTCAGGGAGTCATGCTTTTAAGTGCAGACCGTTTGACAAGAAATGGAAACATGTTACACCATGTATCTATGTTCACAGGATAAAATTAAAACGCTGGAGATCGAGCTGGACGAGGAGAGGAGTAGTGTGGAGCTCCTGAACGATCGCATCAACCGAAGCAGAGATCAGGTGCAGCCTAAAGATATTTGAATGCGCATGCAAATAAGAAGCCACATTTCTTTGTAAAGCATATCTGATAAGTTTACTCACTCTGCCTGCTCCTATTTTTTCCTCCATCTCGTGTTCTCCTCTCAGGTGGACCAGCTTCGTTCAGAGCTGATGCAGGAGCGTTCAGCGAGACATGACCTGGAAATGGACAAGAGTGCACTTGAGAGACAGGTACACACACAACACACACACACACACACACACACACACACACACACACACACACACACACACACACACACACACACAGAGAGAGATATTTGAAAACAATCTGTGGTTTTGTTAAAGTCACGCGACCGCTCTCCTTGCAGGTGAAGGAATTAAAGTCCCGTGTGGCAGACGTGGAGGGACAGAGTCGACCCACAGCTGGACTCACCCTGCTGGAAAACAAAATTCAGGAGTTGGAGGAAAGACTACGCAGTGAAGAGAGGTACGACTGAACACACACGATGGGTACAAAAATAAAACTCTCCAGCTGAATATGGAGTCCTACTTTTTGGAGACTATTTTAACGAGTGTAAGTAACTGAACAGTATCCCCAGTTATGGTAAATTTACTGTACAAAGCTTTGTTTTTGTAAAGCATTTCATATATGCACAACAACAACCCTGCGTCTACTATACCGTATGCATGCTAACTCAGAACAACAATGGATCCTGTAAGGTCCCAGGAACTCCGAAAACACCTGGGAAGAAAAAAAAAAAAAATGACACAACATACCCAATAAAAGTGTAAAGCTTACTGTGTCATTGTGTTCTTATATTGTGTGAATTCTGGATTTCTCCATCTAGAGAGAAGGCCAGTATCCAGGCCTCTCAGAGACGAATGGAGAGAAAGCTGAAGGAGCTGAATGCCACATTAGACCAGGAGAGAAGCCAGCACGTGGAACAGAGGGATCAGGTGAATATCATGATCTGCATGCACATTACCTTCAGTGTTTGCTGGGTAAATAATTATACTCAAACAGGATTTAACCATTTAAAGAAATAAGTTTGGCATATTGGGAAATACTATTCGCTTTCTTGCTCTTAGCTACATGAGGACGTGAAAACCACTCTTATAGTGTTTACACTAATTATGAAGTTGGAGTAAAACAGCTGGTTAGTTTGGCACAAAGACTGGAAAAGGTTTGAAAACAGCTAGTCAGCATAAAACCACCTGTACACCGCATGACTTCAAATGACAAAGATATAACACTGTATTTTAATCAGTGACCTGTAGGGGTGCCAGTGGGTGAATTTTATTGGAGCCAGACTACTTGTTCCCCTCTGTTTTCAGTGTTTGCACTAAGCTGACCTAAAACTTAAAATGTTGCAGGTTTTAGCTTGATATTTAGCTGATATGCAAGTGGTATTGATAGTTTCGTCCAATGCTTACAAATAAGAGTATTTTTAAAAATGTTAAACTATTCTTTTAATGTTAAACATGTTAAATGTACTATTCCAGTCTGAAGTGTTAAATACTTTTCTATAGTAGTCTTAGGTTTCCTGACTCTTGACTTTGTACTGATTTACCTGCTCGGTGCAATTTTAATAGTGTAGTAAGAATAATCAATAGATAAAGCCTGCTGTTTAATCATTAAACATAGTTCAAACTGTAGTTAGTTGCTTCTTTACATGAGACTAATCTCGTCTGTCCTTTCCTAACCCAAACCCAACCTCACTCGGTCACCAGGACACTCCCTGACCTCCCACCTCCCTGTCGTCTTTCTGCTGCCTCAGCATTTGTAACCGTAGTGCCTCCCACTAGAAACCCGCACACCCATCAAACCGGTGCCGTTAACCCCGCTGCCCCGCTCTGCACGTCCTCACCTGTGACCTCCTCTGTTCCCCCTCTAACCCCCGTCCTGTCCCTCTCCGTCCCCAGCTGTCTCTGCGTGTGAAGGCTCTGAAGCGTCAGGTGGACGAGAGCGAGGGGGAGGTGGAGCGCTTGGAAGGAGTCCGCCGGAAGGTTCTCAGGGACTTGGAGGAGCAGCAGGAGCTCCAGGAAGCTCTGCACGCCAAAGTCACAGTGCTGGAGACTGAACTAAAGTAGGTCTTGAGTTACTGCCCCAACACTGTGAAATAATGTTGATTTCTTTTTTTACGCCGTTCAGTCGCACATACGATGCAAGATGACGTGTGGAGAAATCCTAAACCATATCACTACCATGTGTCCTCTTTACACTAGGTGGCACTCTGTTGTAACTAGCCGGACACATGGCTGTGTTCAGTGAGCTGCAGTGTACAAAAGTATGAAAGAAGTGAGTCAGTGTAATTGGATTTTTCTCTCGCTTGCTTTCTCTCAGGCGGAAGTCCCAGCAGAGTCATCGCACAGCTCTGGGCTCCTCCACTTTAAGCTCTGAGGAGGAGGACGGTTTCTATGACGGCAACATCACCTCCATCCTGAGCGAGAGTCACCTACAGACCTCCAACTGCTAGATGAAGATGACAACAACAATAAAAAAAAAAAAAAAGACCTACATATATATATAGAGAGAGAGAGAGAGAGCGAGAGAGAGAGAGAGAGAAAAAAAAAACTTGTTAAATTTTTTCCAGAGAAAAGCACTCGGGACATTACGGCCTCACTTATGACAAGAACTCGGTTGCTATTCCATACAAAGTTGCCTGGCAGTTTTTTCTTGGTGTTATTTTTTTAGCTGCACAGCCCAACAGAGACCGGTTGTCAGGATAATTATCTGTGATTATGACTCCTTCATTTTTGTCACGTTTTATCTGTCTTGAGATCTTTTTCTTTCTCTGTTTAGTTGAAGAGAAGTGTTATAGTTTCTGCAGGGCTCTTTGCTGTGTGTTTATCGTATCGAGAACATTAACTGTACACTGCTGTGGTAGCACATCACTGTGGCATGGTTTATACAGTAGATTCCACATCACCTCTAAACCAAAAAACAAGTTACACATTGTTCTAATAGTTACAGTCTTCATATGTGTGTTTGCCTGAGCATGATAAGTTACATCTGTCGGTGTTGTTAGCAGCTCCAAGAGTTTTTTTTGTGCCTTGAAAGTGATGTAATGCATTTTTTTTTTTCTACCTTTTGAACGTGATAATAATTGGCCATTTAAACTGAGCCTATATTTTTACACTGTATTAGTTGTGCATACCAGTTGATCAAGACAATCAAACATACGTACAGTAGCACTGTGTCTCCTCAGAGATGAAACTTCTTTGTGTAACATTTTTCTACTTCCCCCACCACATTTCTCATGTGCTTTGATATATCGAGACATTCCAAGCTTGAGTCATGTGCATGTCTTCACTCGAATGCCTTAAAAATTAGCTTTATTTTCTCTTCATGTCGTCGCCGCATGTTTTCTGTTTATAATAATGATTTCAATAGTATTTCATATGCTTGCCTGTGCTTGCAGCTTCCTCTGCATTTCTCCTTGCTGCACCTGGTCGTTATGAATGTTGATTTTCATCTTCCGATGACATTTTGATTAAACACGCCTCATTGAAAATGTGGATCAAGGTAATTAAAACTAAGGCCACTGTTAAATTGACAATGTCTTTATGAAGCTGCTGGTAACTTTTGTCGTGCGGTGCAGAGTTTTGTTAGCCTCTAAAAAAAAATGACAGAAATTGGAAACAAATTTTGGACTTTGTGTACAAATAAAAAGAGGAATATTGTATTTTTTTCCTAATTTCCTACTTATTTTTATCACTTAATATAATATTGTGCATTTGATCTGTTTTGGGGACATTTCAACAATTTATTTTAAACAATATTCCGAAGTTATTGCTAGTGGCGGTAGTTTGTCATACTATCCCTCCACTGTAGCACAACAGGGTAACAGTATCACAGGAAATGGAAAGGGAGAAAATGTTGTACTAAAAGGACTGTAAGTGTGGCAGATATCCACTTGACTCAACAAATTCACACTGTTGAGGTCTGATAAAAGCTTCACATAACATTATGAATGTATTTTTGCAGGAAGCGAGGACTGTGGATTTTGACCTCATCACAGAAAACCGTTCCAAAATACATAATACTATCTGATTTGTGTTTTAATACACGCTTGAAAAATTTTGAACCTTTTACCCTTAACACTGGGTTGCCACATTATCCATTCATGAGTAATTTCTGCCATGCCGAGAGCCAATATAGAAAGAGGTGACTGATTTTGATGTTATAATTGCATAAATTTGTTTAAAAATGAACACTCAAAAGTTACACTCATATAATATTTTATCAAAGCCCTTGTCCATGCCCCCTAAAAGGAGGTCAGAGGTCAAGGCGACCAACAGAGCAGCACACAAGTTGTAGTATTTCAGTAATTCACGAGAAGACGTTCATGAAAGGTGGCTTTTTGAAACTGTAAACCACTGCCTCCTTCAGATACATTAATTTGTAATAAAGTTTTTGTACTCTATCCCATTTAGATACCTACATGAAACATAGTGTTACAGGGAGCAGCCATGGCATCTCAACTGCCTGCTTTTAATGTGTCGCTGTGGGAGCAGTTATGATGTTCCTCATAACAAAAAAGCCACAAAATGAACACACATTATTAGAATGTATACACCTATATTATGTTTTTAGTGTGAAACTAAAGTAAGAAAGTTCAAACAAGAAAGGCAATATTCATATGAATTGTCTGTATGAGGTTTGGCTTGTTTTCTTACTTTCATGAGCCTGCAGGTGCTGCAGAACAAAACAGTGATTTAGCATCTTGTACAGATGTTGTTGTCCTTTTCTTTGAAAGTGGAATAGTTCTAAACTTTGAAAAGTTTGAAAACTAATGGTCAAGAAATCTTTTTAGCATCTAGCATAGAGGTAAAGGCAACACGCCTACAAATGTGGATGTTGGGCTTCAAAGGCACACAGACTGACAGCAGAGATAACACAAGCCAGAGCTTTGCTTTTACATCGGAAACCAGTTCAATATCAATAAAACTGAAGAAAGTTCACACCTTTACAAGGATACAGAGAATGAAAGATCACGGCCAGCTGCTGCTTTCACAGCCCCTCCTCTGCTACCACTTCTAACTAATGCAGCACACCTGGTTCTCTATGTCAAAGGGGATTTTATTTATAGATTTTCAGGCAGCATGGGTTCACTAACAATGAGGGGACAAAGTGTTAACAGAGTCCATAATGTAGGACCAAATGCTTTGGACTGGCTCATCCGTACTTTATCTGAGCGGATACAATTATGACTACAGAGATATTGTTTTTCCATGGGAAAATCATCATGTTTACAACTTTACCCTTCACCTTGATGTGTCCTGAACTTTTGGGTGGATCATTACAGTAAGTTAATTGTAAACTGAGCTTGACTACCACACTATCAAAAATAAATTAAGCATGTCTGCAAGGCACAAACTGGTCGGACGAACTAAACATCACAGAAAAGGAGTCGGGCCTGACAATCTAATTTTCAGAGAGGAAACGTGTTTTAAGTAACACCGATGGGGTCGGTATCAATGAAAGACACTCAAATTGTCCTCCGAATCAAATTCTTAGTCATGACTTTTTTAGTTTGACATTAAGAATAAGTCCTATCAAGATTTCAATATATTCAAAATAAAATGTCAAGTCTCAACATCATTTTTTTCCCCAAGTTAAAACTCTCTCTCTCTCTCTCTTGCTGCTTCTATGAACAAGTCAGCAGTGTGTTTCTTTTAGCTCTGGCTAGGTTTTCCCTTTAGAGACACAGTGTTTAATCCTTAGATGGTTTACTGTAATTACTGAAGACATCAAGCTACTGTAAGGACGCCACCTCAACTAACCTCACTGTCTTTCTCCTTAGCTCGTTGTCACATTAGTTCACATAAAGAGAGAGGAGACAAACACCGGAAGCTAGAGGTTTAAGCTTTCCTCATGAAGTTCGGCAAGTTTCAGGTAAACAAAAAAACACAGGGAGAAGGCAAAGACTTAGGAACTGGCAAAATTCATACATAAGGAGAATAATAAGCTAAAAGTCACAAGGCAGAACAAAGACATGCTGACATATAGAGTGCTGATGGCTCATGAGACGCAGGTGAGCACCAGAACAGGTATGAAAAAACAAGTAAATGAGACAATAGGCGTGTTATTTCAAAGTAAAACAGGAAATCCAACAAAGTGAAGGCAGAAGGCTGACGATCCACAGTCATCCGAGGGTTAGACTTTCCTAGTATCTTGTGTTTTTCCCTTTTAAAACACTCCAATATTTAATGTCACATCCTTCAATGTGTTTTTAATCCAGTGAATCTGATTACATGTGCTGAATGATGGAGCTTTTGTTTGAGTTGGACATGATATTTTATATAACTGCACATACAATAATTTGGTGCACGCAAACTTAAAATACATCTGTGAGTTGGGAAAAAGTGAGCAGCAGCTTTTAAAACTGCTGGTTATCAGTAAAACTGACCAAGGTTTTATGTTATTGACACAGAACGTGTCCTTATTTCACATTAAAGCGAGTTATGGAGTCTCACTAACAACTTGTGAAATAAAATACATGTCGTTTCAATACCAGAGATATATTATTCGCACCATAATGATCACCACTCTGTCAAAACTCAACGATAGGTATTTTGGACTCAGATCAGTTATTGTATGACGTACCATAACTTTATGACACTCAACCCTTTCAGCGGAAAAAAAAACACCTGCATGCATATTTTACATTGTACAGTATACAAAGGAAGCTATTAACTGAATAAGGCCTAACCATTAATCTATAAAACTGGACATGTTTACTGTGGGTTGGGCCATTGAAAATACATTTGTGTCATTCTTTCCAGAAGTCTATTCAACTCTGTGTCTGTGTGAGGTTCCTCACACAGAGCAGACGTGCTATATTTACAGTAGGTTTTTGTGTTTCATTGATGTAGACAAATTGACCACTTTTATTTGGGTGTCACAGAACAAATGATTCTAAAAGTCATGTAAAGGTTAAGTCTGAAACCAAGATTTAAAACAGAATAAAATGATGTCAACCAGGGCAGAAGGGAAGTGTAGTAAAATAATAAAGTTGGATTATATGGTTTAACCTGATTTGGAGATTAGAGTCTAGTCTTTATGTCTATGGCCCTTCATTTGATACAAGACCACATCTTCCTGATGGCAAGGAAAACCAGGAAAATAGAGAAGGTCTTTCCTTAAGTTAAAACTTGACAACAGGATGTTTCTTTAATTGCGTTTTATATGAATTTATGCTCTTAACATATTAATGGATAACTTTAATAAGTAACAACCGGATAAAATGAGTCCTCCTCCAGTAAACTATGTTTAATGCACTGCTTATCTCACACTGTTTTGATCCATTATTCAACAAACATCACAATGTTCTCACATTGTCACAGCTACATTTCCAGATGATGAAAGTAGGACACTTTTCTGGGCTGATGTGTCAGGCTTCATGTCACCAATAGTTTCTAGCCATATATGCAACCAAAGGTAACTGTGTTTAGCCGCAGGCCAAGAGGTGACAACGGAGCCACCTGACATGTGACAGGACAGTAATCAAACAGGACTCTATCCTATTTGCAGTCCTGGCCCAGAATTAGCTGCACTGCGATGAAGCAGATCACAGTTCCTCAAAAGGTTCTCTGTGCTGGTGTGTTACTATAAGGGACATTACCGGAAAATAGGTAAGAAGTTGAACAAAATTTGCTGAAACAAGACAGATGAAGAGAGACGACATATGGGATCCTTCTGGAAAAAGATCAGGCAGGTGACTGAATGCAAAATGCGGTGGTTCAGCAGCATCCACACCAAACGTCTGCCGGATGGAGGTGCCATCAACTTCTCTGAGGTCAGACACGATCTATTTCATGTGTTATCACCATTCCTGTGCTGTAAAATAAATATGACATTTGAAAGCAATTCGTGGGACTATTTAGCATGAATTTACAGCTTGTGCCATTAATGTCAACTGAGCTCTTCTGATAGACAGTCTTGTAAGACTTGTATAAGTACATTTATTTGTATAGCACATTTCAACAACTATCAAATTGCTTTACGTAGGATATAAATGGCATCAAGACAAAATGTAAGCTATATAAGACAAAAAGATTTAAAACAGCATTACATTAAATTAAATTAATGAGGGTGAAAAATTTAAGGAAAATACAAGAGTTAAAATTCATGTTCAGTGTAAGAAGTGAGCAAATATTTGATTTGATAAAAGGCTGTAGCAAACAGAAAAGTCTTCAGCTTTAGATGATAGCCTTGTTATAAACTTCAGAAATAAACTTTAAAAATTACAACAAAAAGCGGGTCGGACGTGTAGGCTTCTGTAGACAAGAAGAGTTGTAAGTAAATCATAAGTGAAAACTATGATTAGATTTTGGTTTTAAACCAAAAATGTAGATTAAAACACCTAAAAACAAAACAAATGTGCAACGATAACAATCACTATCGTCGTCGTCACCATCATCACTATAAGAGGAGGATATGTAGGCTAATACACATTAGTAGACCTATAGACTATATGGAAATTACTAAAGACGGCACCAAAAACGGACAAAATTATGATTAACAAAGACACAAAAACACAGTCAAAGTGAGAATTACGAGACTTGACATGGCTTGACATGTCAGTTATGATTTGTGCGTCCTGCCTCCTGGTTAATGGTTTAGTACATTCCTCCTCTGAGGTGCGGGTTGGCAGACCGGCAGGTCTCCAGTTTAACCCCTGGACAGACAGAGGAGACAGAGGACAGCTGAACCGGGCCCAGGTGTCTCTTCACTTCTCCTCAACAGTTGTTTTGCGAAGAGAAGTCGTAAGGGACACATAAGCAAAGGAAATTGTATTCAGAAAGTTTGGGCGGCTACAGTTTCATATTCATTTTTATGCCTTGGCTTCACTTTCCTCGCAGAAGATGAGCGGAGCCGCGACGCGGACGGTGGGAAATGGAGAAGAGGACAACACCACTAATGTGAGTGATACGACACGAGCTTATTGTTTTAGAAGCCTCGTTAGAAATATAACATATGTAGTGATTTAACTTAACCGGTCTCTCCAGGGCTGACTTTGATCGCTTTGATCACGCGGCTGTAATAGATAACGTTAGCTAATTGAACTGTGCTCTTACTTTGTGGCATATTTTCAGTTTCACATACGACCATATTTATCCGTAACTTTTACCGGTAAAAAAAAAAGAAAAAGAAAAAAGAACAAACATATTGTCTACACGGGACATTTTGAATTAGATATTTATGTGACATTAAAAGCCGAAAATACACTTTTCCCCAGTCACAGGACAAACCGAACGTGTCCATAAAGCGCATGCGCTGTAAAATCATCCTGCATATTTTGACCTAAAGTGGTCCTGAAGTCTGATGCTTTTAATTGTACCATTTCTCGCAGGGGCACCATGCAGTCAGCTTCCACACTCACAATCCCGTGGCATGGTCATGAACATTTTTATCACAACACATTTATTTGACATCAGGATTATATCTACAGAAGAGTCCATTTATTCTTTCTCCAGTTAAAAAAAATAAAAGATCTTAAATTATTTATTGCAAATTATGGCAATATTGAACGAGAAAAGATTAGTGAAAGACTTCGCTTCTTGACAGTATGGACAGTTTAGCTATCCAACACGGTTTAGTATTTAGGGTAAGTCACTTTTATAGGTAGATACAAGCTTTACTTAAACTACCTTTGTAAAAAAAAATAATCTACTTATGTCCTTCTCCTGGACTGTAGGATTTTTTTTTTCAATTATGTTGTGGTGTTTTTTTATTAACATCAAAAGCTGACAATAATGTTAGCCTACTTGTGAGTTTACCACTTATAAAGTCACCTAAATAGGAAAATACTGAAGCTATTAGTAATTTTCAATTGTATTAAAGACAGAGATTTGTTATTAATCCCCCAAACTGCTGTTAACATAACAGTTTACAACACTTTTACACTCCTGATGTTGCTGAGAGGCTTTAGAGCTCCACTGTTACTGCAGAGCTCAACGGTGGAAACAAATAGTTTAAAAATGGGGGTGGTATTTGTGTAACACCCAGACATAGATACAAATATAAACATACACAAAAGCACCTTTGATTCCTAAATTTGATCATATTAAGCTAAAATAAAGTAAGTGTTTATTACTGTGAAAATAGAATCGAATGATATCTTTAACCATCCAATTGGAAAAGTTGTATGGGGCATGTACCCCCTCAAGTTAAATGGATAGGACAACATTTTAATCAAGTGACTGCAATTTACAAGTTAGTTAAGTTTTCTTGTTATTCTCTCAAAGTGATAAAAGTCATGCCAAACAGTCTCTAAATTCAATATTTGAAAGGACAAAAGCAAATACCTCTTGCATGTTATTTATTACATATCTTAAAATACTGATCAAACAGCAAGTGTATTGCCCTGTTACTTGTTGGATGAGTTGAACTTAATTTACACTTCATCAGTAACTTCCCCTGGAGAGTTTACACAGAAAAGTAAGAACAGATCGCTCTTTGTCAGCGTACTACACCTTGTTCAAGGTGAACTGATGTGTTCAAACAAGTGAAGGCTGACGCTACTTCGAACGTCATTACAAGTCAACGAACAAGCACACCCTCGAGCCATGTTTTATTGCTTAAAAATAATTGCAATGTTTTAAGTCATGCAAGATCATTACATAAATCATTTGTTAAGACACTACTCCCGGTGTTGACTGCACACCTTTGTTGCTGTATTAGCATTTCCCAGCATGCCTTAGTTATTTCTTCATAACTTTTGGGAATAAAGTAACCAAATTAAATCAAAATGATGGGCAGAAATTACATTTAGTTTTGTTAAAACTTGCTATTTATTGATATTTCAATGAAGACATAAACTCCATGAAAAGAGTTACTTTCACTCTGCTTGAGAGTGTATTCGATGGTCTCACATGTACAAGCAAAAAGAGTTGATTTGAACTCAGAGAGTTTATTCCGAGGATGTGAATTTACTGTGTGCAGAGAATTCTGCATCAGGAGTTCTGGAACTCATTAAGAATGAGCCTCGACTTGTTAGTTTGGTAATTCAATAGAAATGACCTCATTTCATTGGGAATCAAACAATGTTTGTTTTTTTTCCCTAGCCCTCTCTTGTGCAAAAAATATTGGCAGATCTGTTATTGATTGCTGTAATGATGTGGATTGTTGTGAGGTGCTTTGAAACTAACACAGAGTAAGAAGATATCCCTACAAATAAAACTGACTTGTGTTGTTGTGACACTGTTTAAGTGGATGAAAGAGCTTTTTTTTTTTTTTTTTTTTTATCTCTGGTCAGAGAGGAATGTGTTGTTTTTTTTGTCCATGAGTCCTGTGATCTCACTGTAAACATGAGCTTTGACTTCCTTTGCAAACTGTACATCTTGTCTGTCTCCATTGAAAACCTACTTCATCCACCTAAACACATTTAGGAGTTTAATGGTTTTCCTCCTCATCTTGACAAATGGCACTTATTGTGTATTCTGTCATGGCGTGAGAACATGCTGGGAAGAGTGAGAACGATGCGGCCAAGTATGTTATTAAAATAGCTTAGCTGGAGTGTATATTTTGTCAACTCAACAGTATACTTAAGTGTCTCCACAAGAGACAGCCACTCTAATCCTTGTGTGTGATACAAACATTCTTAAATGGCTTGTTTAAACTACTCACATGTCAACAAAATTAAAAGCACCTACAAATATACAGCATAACATCTTCACTAATTACAGGGTAGTACACTCCGGCACAAATTGAGAGACACGCAGACACAAAAATAAATGTGACTCATAATATCATACATTTAGAATGTAATGCATTCGTACTGAAATTAACAATTTTAATAATCCATTAGCAAATGAAGTCATTAAAAATATCAATAATTGGGGATTTTACAAATTTTTACGTCATTGTGAATCTAATACGTTTTGTTAAATAAAAAGCATTTTTCATTCATTTTTTGGACATTTTAAAGTAATTCTAGGACTGCAACTAATGGTCATTTTCACTATTACAGTGTCTTCTTGATTAAGAAAATTGTGACAAATGCCCAGTACAATCTCCTAAAGCCATCCAGCAGTCCAAAACCAAAAGACATTCAGTTTACACTCATAAAAGACTGAGGAAACCATAAAATATACAAATTTGAGAATATGGAATTGGAATTATAGAAATTTCTTCAAAAACATCAACTCAAATTGATTAAGCGGTTATCAAAATAGTTGCTAAATATTTTCTAGGGGATCCACTCACCTGCTTTTTCAGCTCTAAATCAAACATTGATTAACTCATGCACGCTGCACGTCGAGGATCCAGCGGGTCGGGGCGGTAGTTTAAAGTTGAGACAAGTAAGCATGAACATATTTGGGCTGTGCAGCATTTGACTTTTGTTTGCGCAGTTTTATTTACTCTACACACACTCAGCGCGCCAGTGACTGTTATATAAAGACCCTTCATTAATCTCTCACATAACTCGCAACACACATTCCTCAGGGTGCTGCTACCTACCACTGTCATCATGTGGCAGATAAATGAGGCCTCGGCCACAGTTGTATCTGTTCTTACCGTCCTCGCTAACTTTGAGTATATTTGCACAGTTAGGCTCAGCACTCTGCGTTAACCAAGTCACTCAATTGACTGATGATCGTGATGGTTTTATTTATATCGCACATTCAAACACAACTTACGTTGACCAAAGTGCTGCACAACATCACCAAACTCATAAAAACATATTAAAGACAATTATTAAAGAATTTATAGAAACTGAATTGGTGCTCAAAGCTAAAAACAAATTATATTTCTAAAATAAAATCTGAAAACAAAATGGTAGGTGAGTCTTATTATAGCTCAGTGACAGTCAAACTGTTTAGATTCACACAAACCTTTCTTTGTCGGCGACTGTGCACAATCTAAATAGTGGAAATGTTCCCTTCAGTTCTTTCCATTGTGTATTTGGCACCACAGTCCTGCAGGGGAGGCTAACAGCTGTGTGTCTCCATGGAAGTGGCACTGTAGCTGTGTGACTAGAGGAAGGAGGGTTGGGCAGCTGGCGGAGCCTCACCCTGCCATGTAAGGCAAGACAGCCGTGGCTTCCCACACACTTAGTGTTAGACAGACTGTCTGGATCGCAGCTGGCTGATCATCACCGGGGAGAGTCCCCCACAACTTTGTCTGCAAACAAAGGTAGATACCAGAGGGATTTTTTGTGAGGTTAAGTAAAGGATTTGCTTGATGATGATGAGAGAGTGAAGAGCATGATGGTACTTGTGGTTATAGTTTTGGTTGCGTAATGAATTACAGAGAATTGTTTGGTTATGTACTTCCTTTTTCGTTATCTTATCGTGAACTTGTCGATAAGATATTATTAGAATGAGAAAACCTTATCGATCTCTGTAGGGAAATGGCTTAAATTAACAGCTCTTGTGTTAGCAGGCGAGGCATTAAAGAGAAAATTATTTTATTCAGTCTGAATTTATGAGTTCACCTTTATCATTTATTATTTGTGACATATTTATTTTACACCTGATTATACTCACATTAAGTTAATCTCGTAAAAGCAACTTTAAAAGTGTATAAAGGCCCGTCCTATTTGTCAGTTACTTCTTGGCCATGAAAAAATGATTCCGTTTTGTCGTATTGGTGACACATACATTTGGTATTGAGCAAAGTGGACAGTTTGTTACTAACGCGTGGCGTGTAATTGGGTGGAGCAGGATTTGCAAATATCAACCGTTCAACGTGTCAAAGTGTTTTATGACTTCTCTAAGCGTTCATAAGGCATGTAGTCGAGTTGCTTGGGAATAAAAACGTATTTGTTTTGACGGCAGGTAGAGATGGATGGATTTCACACATGGTATTGAACTCTGGGTGGTCCTGCAGTGGGCAAATTTACTGCCTCTGGTTCATCAGTTTCTCAGCTGGTTAGCAGGATCTAGATCTAAAGCTGTGTGGCTGATCCTTTATTCACTGTTGTTCTTTATCATCTGTCAGCCTGGACGGCTGATTATAGCAGTGACATCATCCCCAAATCAGTGAGCAGCAGTCAGGCGGGACTTTGTTGCCTGATAGCTGGGATCGGATGGTCCTGTATTGATTGTGAGAGGTCACGGGCAGTTTGAGGACCGTCTGGGGGCAAAGATATCACCTACATATCAGTATGGGTGAGTCAGGCTGGGCTTGTTTGAAACCAGCTGTTTTCATACCTTCTACAAGTCTCATCAAGATGACGTGATGTGCTGTGAATTTTTCTCACCTGAGTGTCGGTGATAATGACACAATCTTATGTTTTCTTAGCTTTTTATACTTAAAATCAACTCAGTTTTAAGTCCCTGCCGATTAATTGTTAAAATTATTACTTTATTGTAGTTCTAGTTAATTGTAAGGATTTACTGAAAACTCATGTCTCTTGTGTTTGGACTGTTGGTTAAAAAAAAATACATTTAAACATGTAATGTTGGGCTTTAAAAAAAAAAAAAAAAAAAAGATATTATGAACAACTTTTACCATCTCTGGAAGTTTATAAATAAAATAACAGAGTTCATTAAAAAAAAAAAAAAAAAAAAAAAAAAAAAAAAAAAAAAGGGAGATTGTACTTCACTTTGAATTCTTAATGGTAGTCCTGAGCAGGAGGCACGGACAAGTAGAAATGTATACAGTAGCTGTAGCACTGCTCCATCCTCCTGCTCCATTGTCTGGTACAATAAAAGCAGGACACTGGAGACAGAAAACAGATTCCCCCCTGAGGCCTCACTGCTGCTGCTCAGCTGAAAAAGCTGACCTGTACTGAATAGATGCCTTCAATGGCAAATTATTGAGCAGAGGGCTTTTTTTCAACACTTTATTTACACCTTTGTTTTTTTTCCTCTACAGTGATAGTTTCACACTTGTGTTTTTTTTAGGTGTGAGTGTATATCTACTGGTAAATAAAAAAAATGTATTATGGTTATAACCGGCAGCACAGAACAAGACTAATAAGATCAAAATTACTTAACAAAGTTGTTTAATTGTTTTTGAGTCATTTATTACCTCGTTTAAACAAAGAAACAGTTTTAATTTCTTGCAGCGCCGAGGCCTACATGTAAAGAAATAGCATTAGGCTGACCAGATGTACTAGATGTGCTTTATATATTACTGCACAAACAACCGTGCTGGTGATTAGTTTGTTTTACATTTCTTTGATGTCACATGGTTTTAATACCTTGGAGGGAAAATTTTGCATCTGTAACAAAACAACACCTCAATAGGTGGAACTGATATTCTCAGTTAAGCTACTTTTATTAGATTCACTCAACCAGGAAGTTGCCTGCCCTGAAATTACTTTGTACTTAAACATGCACGATCATGCAAGAGATACCCAGAGGTACCGTTTAACTTTGCAGACTCAATTTTTTCTGTTTCAAAGTGAAATTGAGGTCAAGTCCTCTCAGGCTGGGAACCAATGCAGAAATGAAAATTAAGCATTCCCTGAGCTGCACGGACAAGCCTAGAGCAACAGCACTCACATGTTTCTCCCTCTTTGCCTTAATAATGGAGCCAGACATAATTGAATGCCGAAGATAAAAGGGTGGATCACATTATGTACAACAGAAAAGTGTGAGTTTGCGTTTGCCCGTGCCGTGGAGAGAACAAATAGATGAGGACAAAGCTAAAGAATTGTTAAGCTGTGGTGATATAACAGAATACTTTACTGTAACCTGCAGTACAACTTCTTTACTTAGAAAAACCTCATATCGTCATGTCTCTCACTGAAGTCTGCTGTGTTTTGTCAATACCTGCATGTCTGGGTTGTGACATAAGGGCTGAACCACAGGTAACATTTGCTTACATGCAAATTGGGCGAGTCAGGGCGGCAAAAGTATGCGGTGGCACAGTATTTAATTTTATTGGGGAACAAGATCACAAAAACAGGCAATTTGGTCTGTTATGACACATAATAAGCACTTTTTCTGGGAGTGGTTTTTCATCTGTCTTGCTTTCATCCACAATCATCACGTATTGGGGCTATTTTGGTGGTGTTGTTGACCTCTCCAACACATGGCCACTCCAGTTTATGCAGTCAAGTAATTTGAGGAAAGTCTCTGGAATTCAGTGACACATTTTGGTGGTGTTGGTGTTCAGTACTCTGTATATAATCTTCTTGCAGTTTCTGTAGTTTTCCTTTTTTTTGAAGGGCTGGACACGACACTACAAGGAAGGACGACACACCCCTTAAGCTTTTGAACAGCACCTGAGCAAGCCTAAACAAACTTAGATTAAGTCAAAGAAGATGGATTAATTTTGAGTACCAAAAATAACCTCCTAACAGTTTATTCTTATGAAGAAATTCTAATCATTTAGTTTATTACTGATGTATTTATTTTGAAGTCCTGTAGTTGCCAAATGTTTGAAATGTGTTTTAGAGAGTTGCTCTCTCAGAAACACAGAGGAATAGCGTGAGATGAGGTGCGGAGCGGTCATGTTTCGGTGTACTGTCATGGCCTCCCTGGGTGTGTCTGCCCAACGATCTTCTCTGGGCGTCTGGCAGAGAGAAGCCCTTGAGCTGTCGCTCCCTCTGATCACAGAGTGAAATGTTGGCTCGCCCGTCACCGCCTCGGCGCTGATGGTTTTCAGACAACACAATTAGACACAAAGAGCTGCCAGTCACGACAAACCATTTAGCCTTTGCTACAATAGAAAAGTAGAGAACTGGTACTTACTTACATAAGTAACCAAATGTGTTCCCCAAATTTCACGTGCTGGGTTGGCCATATTTGTTCTTTATGTGTCTACACGGCTTATGGCAGGCATGTTCACACACACACTCAAAAACCCCAACTCTCTTTCCACCCATTCACACGCAGTTATTTTGTGACACATAAAGAACAAAACAACTGAACGCATACATTCTCTCATCAACAACATTGATCTATTTCCGTGATCAGAGTTAATAAATGCTAAACAGGAGGAGTTGACTGACATGTTGTGAAAGCATCAGGCTGTTAGGTTTCTTTCTCCAATTGATATGATCTGATGACAATTCAAATAAGCATCTGGCACAAGTGCACCTGACTGTATTTGTCGTGGTGTTACTTGGTAGTCAGACATAGTTAATGGCTTTTCCCAGGAAAGGAGGACTGGTTGATAAATCAAATTTGGCAGTTGGTGCTCCCATCTATCAAGTGTGGAACAAAAGCTGTCAGGAAACGTTGCAAAATGTTTTCTCCCGGTCTCCTGGAGACTTTTCTACATTCTCAAAATCATTTGATTGTGATTATTTTTCATAATAATTATGAAAATTATTTCATTATTATGATTATTTTTCTTGATTCAAAGTGCCTCTTAAAGTATAAACTCTGAGTTAGATGAAGTCCATATTATGTTAGAGGTGGTGTCACAGATATGTGTGTACATTTGCATACCGTTGAAGTTATTGTTGCAGCATTGCCTTAAAGCTGACAACAGACTGTGGTATGTAGCGAACGTGCCATTGCCTCTCGGGTGTCATTCTCACAGCGAGCAATTAAAGGTGTTTAAGTTGGCTTTGTCAAGTGTGAATTTAACTTGGAGCATCGCTGCACCGTGTGACAAAATGCTTCAGGAGTTCACTGGATGACCAAACAGGGTGATGTTACAGAGCAGAGAGAGTGTGAACGTTAAATATATCGCAGGTTTAAGATTCATAGAAGCCGAGGAGGGAAAACATCTGGATGTTTTTCTCTCTTTTAATTTTATGTTACATGCAAGAGTCACACCTGCCTGTGAGACTTGTAAAAATACCTCGCTGACAGAAAATAAGAAGCTGCAAAACGAGATTTTATGAGTGAAGTCAGCTTCTACCAGCATGACCAACATACACAAGCTGTAGACACCTGGCATTTTACTGCACAGCTTCATTCTATACATGGAAACAAATCAACAGTCAATATTGTCATCAACTGTATCTTCTCAACTAACTTCTGAGAATTTAGTGGAATTTTGCTTCTGTATTTTGGCTTATCAATGTTAATATTGGTTATCATAAAAGTAGCAGAGTAAGTAAAATCATCAAAGAACATAATTACACTAAAAACATCCACATGGCATTTTATTTTTATTTCTTAGGCTAATTAAATTATGTGTCCTATGTGCTTTTATCTAAGTTACTCTGTAGCACACACCTACGCAAAGTTTGATTAAGACCACTAATGAGTCCACTCACAGCAGAACCACAACAACAACACCATTTTTCATTCATCCAGAAAAAACAATGACTGAGAATATTAGTTCAGTTTTTACCTTATTAACCCGAGGGCGGAGGCATGTTGTTCACACGAGTTACCGTATGCTGCGTTGTAAATACATAAACACGCATGTACTTATACCTGGGTACTCACAAACACCTGGCACAACACGGAGGCAGGGATTAAGCATGTTTTAGTTGGTGATAAGACGTTGTTATGCAACTCTCCTGCAGTTGGACTGTTCTCCACCTGAGAGTGGATTTCACTTGTCAAACGGCCAGGTGGTTTGTTTTCTTTGCACATTCAGAGGAAAAAGCAACACAATTAACGTGGAATCATTCCTTCGCTTACTTAAATGGGTGTTCCCCAGGAGGATTATGTGAAGTCAAAGGGATCGTTTTTGTTTGCTTTTGAGGGGAGATTGAAGCATTGAGAGTTTTTAGGGGATTTTTACTGCCATCTCTTTTTTTATTTTCATTGTACAGTCCAATCATGTCATCAAATTATTCACTATCAATTACATTATTTGTCTCTTGAACATTGTTGCACAGCGTTTTGTCTCTTTAATAAAGTAGGCTACTCTTTAACAGCAACAATTTGATGAGTAGTGATTGATTTTAATAGCATTATAAAGTTGTATTACATAAAACAAATGAGCTGATTAGGATGTGAACTTTGATTAAATGGCAATGATCAAAGAGAAGAACGTGTGCTACCAGGGAAAAGTCATTGGCGGGGGTGTGTCCGTGTTGTTAGTGAAATATGACGTGTCATTAATTCAGAAATACAAGAGAAGGACAAATAAAGAAGCTGTGAGTGAGTCAATATCCAAACAAGAGCACAACTAAACCTACTTTACAAAATGACAGATCACAAATGACTCCTCCTATCTCACTCAAAAAAATTAATACAAAAGAAAAGAAAAGAAAAGAAAAGAAAAGAAAAGAAAAGAAAAGAAAAGAATAGACTAACCCCCCAAAAAAGAATAATACACATATCAGCAGAGTAGAGTAGGATACCTACAGAAAAGAATGTAATATGCATCTACAAAATAGAACTGGATACATATAGTACACATATAAATAGAATAGAAGATTATATACATATCAACAGACCAGAATAGAATACACAAGTAGAATATTATTCACAAATCTACAATTCTCTAGAATACAACACATATGCCCAGAATAGAATAGAATAGAATAGAATAGAATAGAATAGAATAGAATAGAATAGAATAGAATAGAATAGAATAATCAATTAGATGCCCACAAGTAAGTAAAATCATCTGGATCTTTCCAGAATTGCCACTCTGTGTGTGGCGGTGTTGCTGCTGGTTCAAACTATTTTCTATAAATACTCACTTCGAACTGAAGTTATAAAAGCGTACTTGACCAGTGACTCCCATATTGTCTGTTTTTTTTGTTGCCATAGCAACAAAATTGAGTGCAACTAAGAATTCATGGGTGTTTTGAGTGTTGATATTTTTGGCCCTGACGGGACTGGTTTCATTTTCTCCAGTGAGCAGTTGAGTGTTTGGTCATAATCACCAGACCTGACCACGAGGACTCGTGGAAACGTCTCGTCAGTGTGGGTTGCTAGGTTTTTATGGCCAAACTGTGTGGCATCCACAGAGGAGCCACAGTAATGGGGAAGTTTGATGGTAAAAACTACCCGTCTCTGTCTCTTTCTGCTCCACCCTCTTTCACTGAGGACTTTCAATTTGCGCCCTCTCTCTCTCTCTCTCTCTTCATTGGTTGCATTTTCTCACAATCCCCAGTGATCCGTTTACTAACGTAGTTCCTTTTATCCTCTCATCTTTCATTTCAGGACCGTTGCAGGCGGCTGAGACTCACCCTTCAAGGTCAGAATCAGTCCAACTACTCGTCAGAACGGCCCAGCAGCAAGGTACAAATTCAAAGAGGAAAACCGTTTTCTTAGTTGTTTACTGTAAGAAAGACAAAAAATATGGGATGGGGCATTTGCTCATTTTATTTTTATTTTTTCCTCTTCTGAATGTAGGAGAGCAGCATAGCTGTAGTTCTGCCACAGAAACTTGAAGAGCAGGAAGAAACACTTACCATCCCTCCCACAGAGGAAAAGGTCGAAGTCATCAAGGTATGCGAGCTTTGTTTTGCTGTACTGTTTGTTTGTATAGTTGAATGCGTGTGCGAGACACTCCACTCTTCACTCTCATGTGAACTATTCTCATCGGTATTATCTAACACACTCCTGTTGCCGTGTTACCAAGGTTTACCTGAAAGCTCGCCCAGAGCCAGCGGAGAGTGTCAGGATGCTGACGGATGAGGTGTCGCAGATTCAGGAGGTCAGTGAGTGACGGAGCTGAACATCGTCGTGTTTCTGTTTAATAAACACGTTTTACCTCAATGATGTGCTTTTGTTCTTTAGGTGAGGTACTGTCTGAAGACGCTGAGAGAGCAGATGGCAGCCAGGCAGAACAGTAACAACAAGGTACATACCCTCTGCTGTAAAGTTAACGAGTGTAGAGCTTCTGTAATGTGAAGATCTGCTGCTTTCCTGTTGTATTTGTTACTGTAAACTGACTATTTTGGGTTTTAGTCGGACAGAACAAGCAGTTTGAAGAAAAGGCCTTGGATTTTGAGGAAATTATGATCAATATTTATTGAAATTTTGAGGACCAAACAGTTTGTTTGATTATTGGAAAACATGTGACAGGTACATCAATGAGTAAAATAATCTTTAGTTACTTAATTGCAGCCCTGATTGAGTTTATTTGAAAGGCTATGTATATAAAGATAATAAAGAAAATCCACAAATCACGAGCAAATAAAATAAATGGCTTTATCCACTATGATAAAATATATCAATTAAAAAAAAATGTTTTAAACCTAACAAATAATCCAAGTTAATAAAACAATGGTTACAAAAGAAAGAAAATAACAAGCAATTCAATCAATATTGAAATCAAGCAAAAGAAACTTGTCAGGGGAGGAAAGTGTCAATAAAATGCCTTGAAGAATAAATAGAGATTTGAGATGAGTTTTTAAAAGCCTCAGCAGATTTTGCTGATATCACTTCCAAATGGGGCCAGGGCAGAAAAAGCCTTAGTGGAGGCCAACCAGGAGCCCCTTCTAGTGACCAGAGAAGCCATAGTGGAATTGTATGGCCTCAGCAGCTGCATGGTGAAGCCAAATTATATAATGTCTTAAAAGTAATCAAATATACTGTAGACATGTTACAGACTCTTGGCTTAAACAAGAATACAGTGTATTATAACAGCGATTGTGTAGAACCTAAAGTGTTTCTTAATGTATGTGCTGTCGAACGGATCTTTTCTGCATTTCCTTGTGTTTTTTTCAAGTTGATCAGTTTTGAGCTTCCTCTGCCACTGTGGTGTTTTTGCACATTTCAGGAGTAAAAGGATAAATAAAGCACCAACTGCACTAATTAGTCCCTGCTTCTTTTTTTTTCTACACAGTATCTACCCAATGGCTTCAGAGTGGACGTGCCCAACAGCCAACCACCTATCGCCAACGGCAACACCGACCATCATGTAAGTTCATCACATTTCAGTCTTCTCTATCGTCCTCTGAAGGATGCCCGCATGGCTTTTATGATCTGGTTATTCATCCGTTTAATATGAATGAACCATGGGAAATGGCAGAAGTCGATTTCAGTTGCAGCTGGCTTGAATGAATTGAAAATCGTATTCAAATAACAGACATATAATTCATAATGGGAATAATATGTTGGACCTCCAGCTGCTCCCTAACTCACACCAGCCAGCTGCCTGCTGCTGCAAAGAAAATGTTGCCAGGCTCTCTGAAACTCATGACAGAGCTTTACCACTCACACAGCGCCAGGGCTCACTTACATCCTCACTAATGGCACAAACACTCTGCTCTCGTTCACACACACACACACACACACACACACACACACACACACACACATACAGTATTATATTTCGCATGCATTATTATAGACTCAGCACATCATAACATCGACTGTAATGCAACACCACTATCTACCAGGAAAGTAGTGTCGGAGCAGGGAGGGAATGTGCGCGCGGTCCATTCCCAGTGACTCATATGTGTGGCATATAGGTAAGCTGTGGGTCAGTTTACACTGCCCTCCCTTCTAAGTGGTGCCAGATTATATGGCAAATTCAAAGTGAAATATTTGTCTGGGAGGGGGAACTGTTCTGTCGACCGTAGCAACAGCCCCAACATAAAAGATGATCTGTGCCACAGTTTAACAGCTTCTTGACTAGATGCTTTTGTTATCTCAGGCTGGACCAAGCAACCTTTTAAACCCTGCCAGCAAATGGCCTGTTTTATCTGTTTGTTAGGTCCTTATCTTGCCCCCACGTCCGTGAGCTTAAGCCTAATTGAGCATGTCACTTTCTGTCTGCCTGCACTCTTAGGTTGGGGATAATCAGGAGGAGAGTGTGAGGCTCAGGGAGGCGACCCGGCGCCTGTACACTCAGCTGCAGGAGCTGGAGAAGCGGCATCAGGAGGAGAGGGGCAGACTGCAGGTTCGTCTCAGGATATGAGTAACATGACACGACTTCCTGTCTGCAGCTATGACTCATCCCTCTGCTGCTCTCTCTGTTCCTTTAATCACCCCCATTATCTGTCAGTGTTGTCATTGGATTTCATCCCTCATCCTGTGATCCTCCACTGTTTGGGTCTATGCTCTGCTGTACACTCATCTGTCAGGGCGTGTAGGGACACCACCCGCAGACGAACATTTTACCACAAGCTGATCTGCCATGTGTTGTCTCCATAGTCTTTGTTGTGTTGGAGGCACACACTAAAGGGATTTGATGCAACAGGCAGCATGTTGTTTGCAGCTTTACTCATCTAAAGTTATTTTGTCTTAATTTGTAGTCAACATCATGTCCTGAGTTAGACAGAATTTGGACATTTATCAGGTTAGCACTGGCAAGAGAAATTAATAAATCTCTTTACTCTGGCTGATTTTACCTCTAACGGTACCTGTGAATATTTTTTAATTTTTTTTTTTTAAAGGCTTATTTTTTTCTTCTGGGGTGTCTCTGAAGCTGTTTCACTTTCATCTGAAAAAACGTCAGCTTTATTTCAACTGTGAGTAGGTGGCAATCCACGGTGACGTCACCTATTGTTCTGTGAACTGCCGTTTTGAAGCCTTGTGTTCACCATCTGGGTTTTTGAAGCCAGAAGTGACCATATTTAGATGAGAGGGTGGAGCTGTGGAGGAGTGAGAGGTGGATCTGACTCGACTTGATTAAGAACCCGAGGACACTATTCCCACCCTCCTATTCTGGCAACATGGCTGCACTCCAGGCATGCCAGTAAAACCAAGCACACCCCAAACATACCTCTCTTTTAGGCCTAATGTCTCAATAATGATAAAACTATTTTCAGGAGGACCACCAGAACAACACACTACACTATCTAAGGACACCTTAATGACTTGTGGAAATTTTTTTTATTGACATTGTATTTCATGACAGAAGTTGATGCTTTTTGAGTGAGAGTCTAATGGAGCCAGAGGATTTTTGGTGCCAGCCCCTGGTGGCCCTTAGTGGTATTGCACTTAAAAGCACTTATACACTTTTACAGTTAATGAATATGAGCTGTCCTTCTGTTTCCTTTTTGCACTGCATTCTGGGAGCACAGTGCACTAAAATGAATAGTGATTTTGATAATCTGGCTAAACTGTTAGCATATCCACTCAACAGACCACTTGTATCTTGCCCCATTGATTTTGTTTTAGCAATTTTGTTGGGTTCTCAAAAGTGTAAAAACAATAAGTTGTAGTAAAACTGGACCATCCTTAAATTGTCTATCTGTCACTAGCTAACAAATCATAATACACAAAGAAAAGCAGTTCTCACTGTGTTGTTCCCCTCGCAGGCAGAGTCAAATGAGTATCGCCTTCATCTGGCTGAGCAGTCGGAGCGGCTTCAGAAGGCCGAGAAGCAGTCGGACGAGAGAGGCCAGCAGGTGGAGGAGCTGCAGAGGCTGCTGGGAAACATGGATACTGAGAGCAGCATCCTCAAAGACAAGATGGCTGCAGGCGAGGCAGAGCTGCTGCAGCTCAAAGCAGACAGAGAGGAAGGGGGGGAGAAAGAGCAAAGGTGAGATTATACACATACTGATGAGCCACAGTACAAGAAGGAAAGTAGAAGTTGTTTTTGTGTTTTTAACAAGCCAGATGATGAGGAAAAAAATCAGTTTACACTATTTTATATAAACTTATTTTCTTCAATGTTAGGTGAAATTACCTTTTATATCCACTTATATAAGATTATACAAAAATAAATATGATCTTTTCAGTCAATAATAATGCAAGATCTTGCTCCCCCAGCTGCAAAATACACATGCCACGAATACCATGACCTCCTCTAGTCAAAATTGCAAAATAACCTTTTCAGTAATTATTGTGGTAGTGGATAGTTTTATGTTTAATAAGAATCTAAACAGAATTTTCTCATTTATTTCCAGGTGTACAGAGCTGGAGAAGGAGTTGGCTGTCCTGAAGGAAAAGATACATCACCTTGACGACATGTTAAAGAGTCAGCAGAGGAAAGTCCGCCACATGATTGAACAGGTATTTATGCACACGAGCAGGTCGCCTGGGAGTGCAAATTGCACACACACACACACACACACACACACACACACAAACAATACAAATGAGCTCTCCAGTGCCCACAAACACGCAGGAAGCCATTAATGCGGAAATTAGATTTTGAGGAGGCGGACACATGAAGCAGAATTGATGTTCGGGGAGCAGAGCCAAGCGGAAACGTGCTGTGAAACAAAACTCACTCGCCATGAATAAGTGATGCTGCATCTGCTTCAGTTGGAAAAGTGACATGTGTTTCTCCTGGGCATCACCCACTGTTTGTTTTTGTTTGTTTTGTTTATAGCTGCAGAACTCCCGGACAGTCCTCCAAGAGAGAGATCGAGTCATCAGGGATCTGGAGGAGAAGGTGGCCTTCCTGGAAGCAGAGGTCAGCACACTCATATTCCTGCACTCAAAAGATATGAACAAATTCATTAAAGGCTCGTTCCTACCTAGGCTTGTTATTTATCTTTCTGCATTGTCTTTTCATGATTTATTTATTCATTTGTATTTGATCTTATTTTCTAAACTCTTTTTATACCAAAACGATTAACAAATCTTCATAGACCAAAAAAGCCTGATAAAGCTTATTTTTCTCATATTCTTATTATCTGCTGGGTGACATGTTCTTTAACCATGAGGGACATGAGCGCGCAAAAAAATTGTATTAATCTACAGGTGAAAACCAAACATGTCTTTTTTTCTCCTGTTTGAGTAACTTTTGTTGAGAACTACAGAGCCCAGCTGTGTTACGAAACTACTTTGCCTTTTCTTTTTTTAAATGAAAGTATACATTTTTGCCATATTTTAAGATTTTCATCTTCAGTGGAATCAAATAGGCCTGAGGCAGGGAGCCTTAAATAGTCAGATGAATGTTGGGAAGAACTGAGAGATTTAAGAAAGCATTGCTGGTTTTTGTCTTTTCTTTGATGACAGTAAGAAAATATAGAATAACCCAGGGCTCATCCTTTAAGCTAAAAGCAACACACTTTTCCAAGTCGATGAAAAGCTCTAATGTTGCCCTGAATACCAGATACTGTAAAACTGTACCTGCATCTGTGCCCCACAAATAGAAGTAAAGAAGAAACATAAGTGAATTATTTTACCCTTTTCTGTTTGCAGAACAGAGAAATGCATGACCACATGGAGTACTTCCTGGCAGGCCAGGAACCTCTGCCTCTGTCCACTGACAACAAACCAGAGGTTGTTTACAGGTGAGCAATCACTTCCTGATTTCCAGTTCGGCTCGTTTTTTATTTCATTTACAACAAATCTGATTAACTTTTCATTTCTTATTTTCCCTTTTGTGCAGCAAACCATTGACACCGATGACGCACACCAACAAAGCTCTCCCGTTCATCAAAGTCATCGAGATCAAATCGTGAACAGCGCTCCAGCCAAAGGATTGACCAGACATTAAAAACAACTTTTTTGAAATGAACACGATTCATTAGGTCCATATATTGACACAATATATATGTGTAAATATATATTTAACCACCTGCCATTGTGTTAAACGTAGATTTGCAGTGATTTTAAAAGCCTATTTTAATAGACTTCACACACAGAGGTCTTTTGTTAGTACCTCCTGGGGCTCTTCTGCGAACCTTTTTTTGGGGGTTTCTCAGTGTCAAACCGAATTTAAACAGGGATCCACTGGTGCGAGAAGTCCTCGAAAGGAAACAAGAAAAGAGCTGTGCAATGTACCGAATTTTACTGAAAGTCTTAGATGGTAAATCTAATCTGTGCAGTATGTATGTTGTTGTCAGCAAGTCTTCAGGATGCAATGGCCGTAGTCAGAAGTTCAGTGAAGCACCAGTTCTTTCCCAAACAGAATCTGGGTCAGTACTTTCAGCAGTTCAACGTAAAAGACGACTCGATCTAAATTATTATAACTGCAGGTCAAATGTACAAATAATCACGATGTGTGTGTGTATAGATGTTTTCAGCTATTCTTCAACCTCCGGCCTGTTTGACCACAATCCCTCAGGGTTCAAGGTCAAATTCCTCAGTGCTTTGCACCGTTTTGCCAATGGCAGGCAAGCAGTTGTTAATGTTAAAACATGATTTATGTTCAACTTAAACATATTTCTCCGAGTAGGTTAAATGTAATCAAAGTCATAATGCGGTTTTATATATTAGAATTGTGACCGTCCTTCTTGTAAAATGCTTGCTGGAGGCTTATTTAAATTCTTGTCTGCCAAGTGCCGCCTCAACATGCTTACTGTACAGCTTATCCTGCTTTGTGCTAAAATGTTATATATTTAATAACACAAATTGAACTGATAAACGTATTCAATTACATAATTATGTATTATTTACGTAGACTTTGCTGTTTCTTTCTGTAAAATACTTTGTTGCAGTCCAGAATGAATGTTTTACAAAGAATAGTACCATTTACTGTGAACATTGTAGATAAATACACTGAAGTTCAGTTTGTCCTTTTATTGTAGACTTTGTCCAGTTTTATTTAAATGTAATAAAAGAACTGGTTAATCTGAGTCTTGTTGTACTTTGTTTTACAACCTAACGTTTAACAAGTGTTGCTTCATCTTTACTCCTTGTAACCTTGTACTGCCACCTAGTGGAGATATTAATGGCAATGAATATAAGGATGAGGGTTGAAAGGTTTTTATCTCAAACCACAAAAGAGTACAACCTTCACATAAATACAAATCAAACAGTATCCATTAAATAAGTTATCATGGTCCCTATAAATATCTTACAGCTGTACAAATGCAAAATTAATCAAAAGGAACATTTGAAGTTGCATTTGGACTTGATCCAGGTGACCTACGACTAACTTTACTGATTTTACAAAAATGGCAATGAAATCTTTGCCGAGTCGGCAACAATCATATTTGTCCTCTGAACACGATTCATTAGATCCAAAAAGAGACCAAAGGCCTCGGCGTAACGTGCACATCAGGGTTTCACCATTATAAGAGAAAAATTGTAACATCTGTTATTGAAAGGGCTTTTTCTACATCAGACCAGAGTGGGTAAGTTGCTACACTAGACGGTATCCTGTCTCACCTTACTATAAGGAGTGCTTTTCCTACACTTATTTTGCTGGTTTGGACTCTGTTTGTAGGTTTTAGTTTCACACCACGTCACACATTTATCGGACAGTCGGCCAGTGTTTCATAGCGTGCTCTCCAGTGTGTTGTAGTTGTCTTTGAAACTTTTGAGCTCCAGGAAGTGTTTGGGCCTCTTGCTGCGCTGGCCGGTGGAGGGCAGGTAGGTGACCTGGATGGTGGAGGGAGTGCTGCGGACCGGAGAGCCTGTCAAGTCCTTGGCTGCAGACTGGTGGTGCTGGTCCAGGCTGGTGGTGCTGGAATAGGCCTTCACACTGACAAGAGGTGAGAGAATTGTTTTTTTTTTGTTTTTTTTTACAATACAGAGATCATTTTACATACAAATGATATATTCGGCTGATAAACGTATATTTACATGTACTTTTCAAAAAATGATTAATAGCTAAATTTGCCAATGATTTTGTTGGAAAGGTTTTGAAAGCCTTGCCCTGTCGCTGTGCACAAAGCAGACTGGAATACTTGTTCCAACAATGTTACAAGAACTTCATGTCTGGACCGGCACGGCAGTACTTACACGTCAGCCAGCTCGTTGAGAGCTTGTTGGTATTCAAGAAACTCAGCTTCCCCAAATACCTGAAACAAAGCCAAATCACGAATGTTACAATGGCTCATGATGACATATTCCTCTTTTTTTTCTTTATCATCAGCACACTTGTACGTACTCCGGTCCCGTGACGAGCGCTGTCGTAGCCTTCAAGCAGACGGTCGATGAGCGCGCTGCGGCTGCTCTTGATCAGAGAGTGAGAGTTACGCAGCTCCAGTAACCAGCTCCTGAAGCTGCGTCCGGTGAATGCACTGGGACTGCGACTTATCTCCTGCAGAGGAATTCCTGAGGTCCGAACAGAAAACGAAGGGTTAGAAAGGATTGCAAGGAAGGGGGCAGCCATAGCGAGAGCGATGGTACATCTGCCACATGCTGTCGTGATGAACTCCACAACTTAATCCCGTTGTCAAGAAGTAGAAATGGCGGAGAAACAGTCGGAGAGGATAAAACTGATAAAAAAAAAAAAAAAAAGTAGTTTCTGAGGCTTTCCAACGGTGGAGAGACCCTCAAGAGTTGAAAGGCATGAAGGGTAATTGACAGGTGGTAACATTAGTTTTACTAGGCAGGTACCCGTGTCACATTTGTAATGTTAATAACCTGCCCACAGACATTCAGCTTAATATTTAGTTTGCCAGGTGTAGCACAGTTGTGATTATCGCAGTGTGTAGCTGTCCTGCCCTGGCAATGTTTGTATGTGAATATGAGGGAGCAAAGTTTCAAAAGCAGCCCTGAAGGGAGGGGTGGGTTTGTTAAATTCAAACATCTCCAATGTTTCCTCACAGACCCCCCCCCCCCCCCCCCTTTAATGGAATCAGCCGGGTGGTAATGAAAATATGAATGCCACCACTGTGAGGATCAATATGTTTGAGCCTCAAATTTTGATGTCTCACCTGAGTCACGGATGGCATCCAGAGCTTTCATTCTGTACAGGTAGTTGTAGCAACCTTTGAAACATAAACAGGTTTTTATTACATTATAAGGAGACAGAAACAGTTCAAGACATTGCACTAGATGAGTTGGAAAGGTGACTGACTGATCTGTGATGCCCGCCTGAGCCTGTCGTCCTCTTCTGACAGGAGACGAGGCTCGAAACGGATCTCCTGGACTCTGGACAGCCTGGAGTCAATCTTTTCCCTCAAACCCTGTAAATGAATTCATGAAGAGAGAACACGGGACTCGTGAGCAGCTGCTGCAGGTTTACACATAACCTGCATAATAACAGTGAGGATTAAGCCTACCTTTGGTGCATTGTGGCCAATAGGCGCATGGGGTCCCCGGCGGGATCTCATTGCAAACCTCATGATTTGCCTTTTGACAAAGATAAACAGCAGCACGAACACCTGCAAGGGAAACCAAACGTGACAGTATTGCGGTTAAAAGGCGTAATAATTACACGATTTAGCTGGCGTTATAAATCACACCTGTGGCTTACTTACCAAGCTGCCATAGGCCATAACCAGAACAACATTAACCCCCGATAGGGGCGACGAGTCGGCCATTCTGTCTGACAGCGTGTACAGTTCATCCACAGGTCGATCAGCTCGCCAGCGACGACTCCAAAGCGTTGTGTCGCTACGTTTGCTCGGCGGCTAAATGTCGGCTGTCCATTTTCTTTCAAGGATCGCCATTCCAGCAGCACAGACGAGAAGTTGCTGATCACGTGGGATCTTTAAAAAGGTGTTTTTTAGAAAAATAAAAAAATAAAAAACAACTATGCAGTGACTAAGCTGATACAAATCTTTATGTTTATCGGCAACATGCGTGATATAACGCACTTTGGCTTGTGCTAGCTTTACGCAGAGAGGACGGCAGTGAAGGCTGATTTACGGCCTTTAAATTACCGTAATAGCTGTATTATAAGGACATTAAAAGTTAAACTGTATTGTTTATTTTACCTGTGGTACACTATATACAGTTAAACCCCAAGACCTCACGAGACTCTGAAACCTGGTAAGATCTTCTTTTTTATATAATATAGTGGGAATTTTCACGATATACTGTTTGTGATGAGCAAAACTGGATAAAAACATAAAGGATCATTTTGAATACTGTTTCAAAGTTTCAAAATTAACTTTACGTCCATTTAATTGCCTTTTACTTTACAATTATGACATTATTGTCATAGTAATATGTAGTAGTGACAAAAAAATTAACATTATCTTATTTTGTCATTATCAAGATATACTATTTATAGTACTTTTACTACCAGTTTCATTACGTTTTTATAAAGAAATCACAAAATTTCAATTATAAATGAATATATTACATATTATTGTATCATTACAGTATAATGTGCATATACATAATATATATAGCATACACTACACAATTATATATTTTAATTCATTTTTGCGTATTGTGTTATTATCCATACTTGTGCATGCACTTAGGCTACATCATATTTCTAATATACATCCATATACTACATGTTATTTTAGCATTATAGGATAGTGTGTATATGCATAGTGTGTATTGCATACACTATAATGTCATATAGTTTAATAGATTTTTAATCCACATTGCATTTATTATTCATAGTTGTACATGCACTTACAATATTTAAAGTACACACAACGTGGATTTCTGTTTTATCACTTTTAACAAGCATCTACCTCAGTAATAATTCCAGAGTTGCACAATCGCGCGAATATTTGCACAATTCATAAAGTCTTGGGTATTTCAACGTACAAATAGCATCGGATAGTCTCCAACGTATGTGATTCCAGTTTTAAGAGGTCGATTCAGTAATTCGCACAGCTTCTTGTTATGATCTTGACTTAACCAAACAAATCTGTCGTGCTGCGTAAAGATTAAACGCGCAAAAATATTTACGCAATCGAACATACAAAAAAAAAAAAAAAAATCGCTGCATTCATACGGTTCAATCATCGCTCGCTTTTGTCTTGTGCGCTGCGCATCCCGGGGGCCGCTGAACAACGTGCCCTTTACAGTCGGGTCGATGCTATAGAACTTGTATATGAGTGGAGCGGTCACGTGGTGCGGGTCCAGTTTCCTCGAAGCGCTGTTGTGAACCACGTGACGCAGCTCTCCGTGGTGTCAGAGTGGAAAAGAAACAGGTAAATTCAGAGTCTCTCGTTTATTGTGCGAACGAGTCCGCTCGTCTTGTTTTCTTCTATTTTTAGTTGTGTAAAAAAAAAAAATATTTTTTTTTTTGGAGGAGGAGGAGGAGGGAGGGTTCGTGGATTATATTTCGTCCTGAATCCGACTAGAAGGCCGACAGCGAAGCCCCACTTGTCGGCCCGTTTTTTTTTTTTTGTAGCGGTGTCTTAATATTGAGCCGGTGGTTTTTTTTTTTTGTGGTCAGTATCGCCTGTTATTTATTTTTCATTTTCTCTCGGGGGAGGGGGAGGGGGGGGGCCTGCGGGCCTAAACCTTTCAGCCGCGGTGTTTTCTGTGTTACCAGCCCGGGAATCAGACTCTACCGGAGGAGGAGGGGGGGGGTTTGTTTTGTAACTCGCAGCAGAAGAAGCCGCTAATTTGCTAACAGCTATGCGTAAACGACGGTAGTTCGTTACGTTAGCATTGGCTACTAGTCGTTAGCTGCCAAAACGAAAGGAGAGGGGTGGGGTAGGGGCGGGGGGGGGGCATGGGCGTTTTTGTGTGTGTAGTGGTGGTTCGTCTGGGGGTGGAAACACGAAAAGCCTCTCGTTTGCCCGTAAACTAGTTGGTGAGTTTGTTGGCTACCGAGCTAAGCTAAGTCAGCTAACACCTTAGCAAACCGCAGCCCTCGTCGCTGAGTTAGCTGGCTGGCTAGCTTAGCGGGCTGTTAAAGTTAGCCTCGTCGCCATGAGGTGAAGCCGTGATAAGCGGAAGCCCGTCGAGACCTCCAAAAGCTGGAGGCTTTTTTTTTCTTCTTCTTCTTCTTCTTCTTCCTCCCCTCCTCCTCCCCTCTCAAGTGTTAGCTGGTTGGTTAGCTCTTTTTTTTTTTTTCTGGGGCCATGTGGCTGTCTTTAGTGGGGTCGGTTATGTCCGACGGGCCCTTTCAGGCTTCAGGCTCGTTTGTGGGCTCGTCAAAAACAGGGTTTTACGTAACGTATGTGAGATTAAGGAAGCTGCACGATTACGAGGTTTAAACACGTTTGCAATTGAGCCGGTGTGAACTTGACAGCCTTCGCTGTGTTGTTCATACCTTTCTCCATTTTTAATATTCAATTCAATGTAGATCTTGTGTGTGTTATGGGATTAGTAGTCATATCCGGATATCGGGGTGGGGGGGGGGGGGGTACACGTTTAACTACACACCATCGAGGGTATTTTTTTTTTTAAATTTATTTATTTTTATTATTATGTGGAAAGGTTTGCATCATGTTTTGGGGAGGTAAATAAGTTGACCAACGGTGTGTGTGTGTGTGTGTGTGTGTGTGTGTGTGTGTGCAGCACTCTTGTTTCCCGGGTCAAACCCGCCTAGCCCTGGTTTTAGACGTGGTCGTGGATAGGCCAGATAAAACACCCATTGTCAACGTGTTCAGGCGTCCAAATCTAATACCCACTGCCAGCTTCCTCACCACTACATATAATTAGTGTACCAGATCAGGTATATGTCAGAAATAGGTCATTGTCACAGATCTGTGTAACGCCTCTCTCCCCATCCCCTCTCTCCTCAGGTGTTATTCCTTTGTAAATACTGTTATTTGTATATACTGTAAATGATGACGTCCATGGGCGGGAATCGAGCCCGGGGCAGCTGGGAGCAGACACAGGGCCAGACACAGAGCCAGACACAGCACAAGCAGAGGCCTCAGGTACTCTCACACCCACCGCCTGTCACTTTGCCCAAATGCACTATGATTTGCACCAGGGCTGAATAAAGGCAGATACCAGTAGGCCTCTACTAAACATCACTTGGTTTGTTTTGCATAGTCTCTGGCTTCAAAATTTCATAATACACACCTCAACAGTTGGGACAATAACAGTCAATATAACTTCAAATATAATTTACATTGCTCGACATAATATTTTTTTTTTGTAAGGGGCTGTGATGGATGATGTCAGCCTTATTATAAAGCCTTTTTTTATTTTATTTTTATCAAATTCAAGTTGACTAAAGTTAGGAATTTGCTACAAGATGATCACAAGTGTTGACACCATCATTTTACAGTCGTGAAGGAAATCCCTGATTTTAGGCTTTAGGCATTACAACTTCAGTCTGAACTACACTGATGAGCTCCATCAGTGATCTAAGTTTGGCAGTTAACATCACGCGAGTTTAATAGTTGCAGTAAACTATTTGGGCAGTTTCTCATAAATGCACAAGACTTTTAGTAGCCCGTGCTTACTCTTTGATGAGATGTAATCATTGCTTGAAAGAGTTTTTGTAATGCTGATTATGAATACAAGTGCTGCAATAATATTATGATAAAATCTGTCCTGTTGTAAATAAAAAGCCCAACTCCTCGCTTTATGAAGAAGCCTACTCATCCAACTCCCAGAGAAAATATCTCGTGTAAACTGCACCTCTCCAGCACTTGGTCCATTCGTTTGATGTAGTCCATGATTTTATTTGCCTGATATTAAGTTAATGGGTAGTTAACAGGCATAATATCAAAAATTAGTTCGTATGAGATCCATTAACCTCCTATGAGATATTAGTCAGAGGCAACATGAAACAATCAAGAGGACTGGGAATCACACACTTTTCATATTAGGCCTATTTTTGCCAGTGACAATAATTGTGATGCACTACGGTTTAAAAATTTGCAATGTTAATGAGGTTCAAAGTAGGAGATATTTTCAGTTTACAATACTAACTATACAGGGCAACAAAGCGGGTTCTTTCAGTGCTTTTATGTGCACAACGAGAAAAAAAAATTGTTTTGATTAAAAACCAAAAACAAAGAGAGTAAAGTTGTAACTACTTCTGACAGCCCGAAGTGGACCCAGTGTTTGTACCAAATCTGTTATTGAATTTTGTTCTCTCATAGTTACTTTAGAGCTAGGCCGAGAGATTTTATAAATGGCTAAATATGAGTTTCTCTTCATGTTTGTACAAGAATGCAAATCTTGTGCTTCTGTTTGTCGGTGCAAATATTAAAAGTTGGCATCCTCTTGGAACAGGCTACCGCAGAGCAGATCCGGCTCGCGCAGATGATTTCGGACCACAATGATGCAGACTTTGAAGAGAAGGTCAAGCAGGTCAGCAGCTGTACATCATTGTGTCCTAAGTGTATTTTTCCTACTTTTTTGTACAGTAGCAATTTGATTTATTGGTATTGTATTACATCTGTTATGTTTTACTTTGTATGCGTATTGTGTGTCTCTTATGCTTTGTGCTTTATACTGTTTGACAAACCAGTGAACTGCTCAGTCTTAATTCTGTTGCACACTTCATTACTTATCTGCACAGCCGCCAGATAACATTTTGTTGGAAAAATTACTCAAGAGGCTTGGTTCAAAATCAAACATATCGGACATTTTATTCTTGCAAGAAGGAGCAAATACATGCACCCTCAAAGAGAGGTGTCCAGCAGTGCTCCCCCCAGCAGTCCTCTGTAGCAGGGCTCCAGAAGTTCTATACAGCAGGGCTCTCCCCAGCAGTTCTCCAGCATGGTTCTCCAGCAGTCCTCCCCCAACAGTCCTCGCCCCAGCCGGGCTCTACCCAGCCTGGTTTCTCCCAGCAGTCCTCTTTAGCAGGGCTTTCCTTAGGGCAGCTTTTATACAGTTGACAAACAGTAGACCATCACCCCCATTCCCTCTGTATCTGATTTCGTATGGTAATACAGAGTTGGTTGTAGGTCACAAGATAAGGACACAGGGGAGTCGTCAATTAGATGCAGAAAGAATCACTTGCAAATAAGACAGAAAACAAAGGAAACTTTTCGGAGCCTTATTGACAAAGAGACTTTCCGGAGCCACAATGCAAACAAAAGGAAGAGACAAATTCTTTTTTTCCATCATATTTCTATCTTATTCATGTAACAAACATTTTTTTTAGATTTAGATTTTTCATAATTTAAAAGAATAGTGCTTGCTGTCACAGCCTTTACAGAAAATGATCCTCATGTTCAAACTTCTGGTTAATACTACTCTTGTTAATGTCCTTACAAAGATGCTGAAACTTCTTCACAACTGAACACACAATTTTTACATTCTTTTTCAATAGAATTACACTTTATTTGACTTATTTTCTACAAATATAATGTACTTTCTTTCTTTTTTTCTTTTTTTTTTAAAGCTTAAAAAAAAACAACCACCAAATAAGATGTCGCGAATGTCAACCAGGTATTACCTCTGTGTCTCATCTTGATACTTCTACTTTTCCAGCTGATTGACATCACAGGCAAGGACCAGGATGAGTCAATGATCGCACTGCATGATTGCAACGGGGATGTCAACAGAGCCATTAACGTGTTGCTGGAGGGGAGCCCAGACACTGTGAGTATTGGCTTTGTGTAAAGGCTTAGCGCTGTGAGGGCTAGATTCTGGAGAAATCAGTGCAAGACCGGATTAGATAACTATTATTGGACAAACTTTACAAGTTTGTTTGGAGGTATAGGATGGTATGAGCACAGAGAAGGTTCTCCTACTTAAAACAAAGCAACATGTAAATATACAAAGGTGCATGTCAATTTATTTTCTGTGCTTATCCTTTTGGTCAGTTTGTCTCTTTTGAATACCGGTCGTAGGTTTGTACTGACCCGGTAAGAAAAATGTGTGCTTTCACAAAGTTATTGTCACACATCAGTTATGTATTAGGAAGATTGATATTTTTCATGTATGGACAGATATTAAAGTTTGCTACTGTACGAATTGGGGTTGTGACACAACTACAGCAACAACCCACCTAATAAGCCCTCGTAGTTACAGGTTTGGATATTAAAATGTAACTCGTAGAACATGGGCTGAAACTGAAACCATATAAAAGGTGAACTGCATCTTACCAGCATATTAATCACACCTGATAAGAGGTTATCAGTTCCTTCTATTGTCAAGATTGCAGCTGGTTGGAAAAAGACTTTAAAATGAGCTGATCAATACAGGAATTAACAGCAAGAGGAACAAGATTTGCGTTCCCATAATAATTTAATGTAGCTGCGCCCACAGCTTTCCCCCTCAACTTCAGTTTGTACCGTCTGTCACAAACTGAGAAGTAGTCAGATGTATCCTTAATAACCCATCTGGTAAGAAACCATAATCTTATCAGAAGCTTTATTTAAAAACATTTTTTTATACCAAGTTGAGTTTCCAACTGACCAATCAGTATTTCCAAATATATGGCGTATTGACTCCAGACCATCGGACAAACCTTTACTGACCTTCCCTATTTTCCATGCGTGTATTCTATCTACAAAATTAAAGGAGCCAACACTGTATTCATTTCTCCAGGACTCCTGGGAAATGGTGGGGAAGAAGAAAGGGGTGTCAGGACAGAAGGAGACCAGCCAGGCAGAAACCGGAGAGGAAGGAAAAGAGAACAGAGAGAAAGGAGGAGAGAAAGATGCGGCACGTCGTCGAGGTGGACCTCCACGTAAGGGCCGTGGAGCCAGCAGGGGACGAGAGTGTAAGTGTTCACCACATCGTTACTGTGGTTTTACTCGTGTCCTTCCAGATATAAACAGTTGATTCCCCAAACTAATTACTTAGCATACTGTTTAAGAGTTATGTAATTTAATTCTTGAGTGCTATCACTATATTGTTACTCTGACTGTCATTTTGGCTCGCGTTATCTCTGAAAAGAATCAAAGTGAACACGTAGTTTGCACTCGATCACTTACCGCGGGCCCGCTTTATCAAATTGCATACTTGTGTGTGCAGCATGAGATAATATCCTCCTATAAATTTAGAGAAGTGAAAACAAAGGCTTTATTTGTGATCCATAAATGAGCAAACACTGTCCCTGCAGGGCTCATAAATTTCACTGCAATTTGTGAGTAGCCATCATTAGTTAAATTGGGCTTCTTGGTACTACTTTTAGTGACTTCAAAATAAAAGTCCCTTAGTGGTTTATCCATGCAACACTTTGAAGTAAAGAAGTGTTTGGTGTGCATGAACGATAGCCTGTTATTTTGTGCCCTCTATCTATCAGATTATCTACTGCCTTGATGCAGCTGTAGATTGCTGCTGTCTGTGGTAGTAGCAGCCTGTTTAGTAGCTGTATGTCAAAGCTCTTGTTTCCTCACACGTTTTTTGTTATGATTTAGTCATTCACAGAACATCAGTAGATGTTATTTTGGTCTAGCTGAAGGTTGTTTTTTTTTTTGGGGGGGGGGTGGACAGTGTGAGCCACTTAAGATTAGTCATTCATCTTGATTTTGAATTAAGGGCGACTTTGTTCTCATACAATACCACCGTCAACAGAATTTCTGTAAATTATTACACATTTTACTTTTAAGTGATTTATCTGCATGCAGCGGGGGGGGGGGTCTTAATCTGATGTCATTGTTTCTCTTTGTAATTTAAGTCCGTGGCCAGGAGAATGGCTTGGATGGAGGCAAAGCTGGAATAGCTGGAAGAGGGGCAGAGCGAGGCCGAAGGGGAAGAGGCAGAGGAAGGGGAGCTGTCGGTAAGTAATCCCTTTTAGTGGAAGTGTATCTAATCAAAACGCGGGAGATCTTGTGTTTTTATTTGCTCTTAATCTGCTGCCGCTCTCTCTTGTGAAAGCAGTTGTCAAACTAAGAAACTGACTCTTATTGTCTTCAGGAGTATCTGGACGGCGAGGAGGCAGGTTTTCGGCGCAGGGCATGGGGTAAGGGAATACCTGTGTTGCCTAAATCCAGAGGGCCTTTTGTTCCACTTTTACCTGTTGCCATGGTCACCAGAGAGCAGGACCCCAGCCTATTGTTAAGGCTTAATCTAAAGGAGGGAGGACATGCGTCAGCCAATGGGATGGAACAACGTGGGCTGAATATCTCTCTTCAGAGATTGCAGAGTCTAAACATTTTATTTAGAGTTAAATTTGAATAGAACCAGTGCTTGAAGAGGGAAAAACACATTTGCCAGTACTCCCTTTATTCACATGTTAGCATGTTTATCAGGTGCTATTAGCAAGTCATTAAGCATTACATTCAGAATTTCTACCGCAAATAAAATATGAGGAAATATTGCTGATATTTACAACACAAATCTATTTGATCAAGGGGACAGATGTTTTAATTATTAGTGTAACAGTATAAGAGTAAACCCAGTACATGGCAGGAGTGTTTATTAAAACGCCAGAGGGCTTTTCATCTGAAACCGATACAGGAAGTCACAGTATTCAGTTGACTGTGGGTAACTAACTGTTTTCTCTTATTAATTATGAGTAAGTTCATAGGAAGCAGTAGGTAAATAGGTCAGATTATCTGATATCTCATATTTGATGGCAAAATAAATTTAGCAAGCAGAGACATTTTTGGGAAGACAAATGGCACTGTTATTCCTCATAGATAAGATTGACTTATCTATTTATTTTATTTAATTTACTTTTAAGTTCTGAGTTAAAATTTAATATTTGCTGACGCGGCCATAACATCAGCAGGCCTTTTCCTGCTAGGAGTGACGGCCTACATTCAGTACTGGTTGGGTAAGATTTGACTTTCGAAGCTCTGCTGTGTCATCGTCTGACTCCGTTTGATTTGTCTTTGTGCCCTTTTGGAGCCAGGCCAACAATAATGTAAAGTTAATGGAACATTGTTCAGACTATCTGCCAAGAGAAAATTAGGCAGCGAGAACGGGAGCAGTTGGGCGTCACGTGGTGCTCACTGGGTAATGCAGAGCATTTAGGGTCATTATGAATCCCCCAGAAGACCCTGATATGTAGAGGGAAGGAAAGGGTATTGGCAGCTTGTGAGGGGAAAAAGAAAGAAAAAAAAAAAGTCACGGCACACCGAAGTCTTAACATGTAGATGTGCTGCTTACTGGTGAGTATTGGCCCATTTCAAGCACTGCGTAGAACCACTGAGGGGCATCTGAGGGACCCGACAGGTTAATATTACAGTCTCTGCTCTCTGGTTTGGTGTTGTGGCATTCTTGAGTTTGTGTTTTGCCTGCTCTGTCCCATCAGTTTCTGTGTGTGTGTGTGCGTGTGTGCGTGTGCGTGTGCGTGCGTGCGCACACATGAGTGCAGTTAATTGCATGTCAGTTGATCAGTTGGCATCTTACAATGCCAGTTAGATGTCATAATAGAGGAAGTAATTTTCCTCGCCTTTTAATGGCATTATTGTCACATTTCGTTGTCATTTTACAGACAACATCGCAGTAGGAAGCGTGTATTTCCTGGATTTGATAATGGGTCGTGAAGTCACCCTGCAGATACAGATTTTTAAGTCTTCTCTGGTCTGCTGAAGCGCCGCATGCGACATGGCGTGGCTTTTCGTTAGCGAGTTCAGGAGCTTAGTGACTTCGTCCCCTGAGAAGCCTGAAGTATTAAATGTGTACTTCAAAGCTTCTGCAATAATGCCATAGATATGTATTTGAATACAGAGGTTTCGAGGCTAAGGGAATAGCTAGAGAGCTTTCTTGCAATGCAGAGATGTTTGTTCAAGTTGTGGTGCAAACCGTAGCAATGAGATTACATAACCACATGCCAGATCTTTAGGGTGCGTGTTCTTTCACCCTGGGAAAATGTCTGACAACTTCAGGCATATTTATCTTGGTGTTTTAGGCGTTCATATCCACTTGCATATCTCAAACGCCGTAATATGTTTTTCATACGGCTTCTAAACTGAGGTTGTTTTAGGTGAATTGAGTGATGGGAGATGTTTTCATGTTACCTAACCCCCACCCCCACCCCACATATTACACCACACAGCAGTTCTGTTATTGCTTTTGCTTGTTGTTGCTGGCACACAGTTTACCAGCGTGGTGTCCGTGTCGGTTTATCACATTGACTTAAAGAAGCAGACGTGATTATGAAGGAAGCAGATAAGCTCCTTGGTCAGGTTTTTACTGAGTGTTAGGTGATAGTGATCAGGTTGCATGTGCGTATGTGTCACTGATATTTTGTGCTTTTAAGATGAGCCAAGGCAACTCACGCTATTCACCTCACATACACATCTCCTGCTTTAAAATACATTGGCGTGTACTGAAGCAAATAAATGAATAATGTGAGCTCACAAGGGACACGAGTACCACACTTCATTACCGATGAATAAACGGATGAAAGAGATTTGTTCCAAACTTCATGTAAAACTTAAATGACTCGGATGATGGGAGCAAAATTGCCAAATGAATTCAATAGTATCCTCAAGTGTATGTCATAGCCAAATAAAGCAGGTTATGTTATTATTTTCAGAGAGAATTTTAAACGGCAACTTGCAGATGCAGAAGACTGCATTTTGCCAACAAACTCATGAACTCAGTCTTTCCTTTCAGTGAGCAGTAGGAGGAATGAGGAGATATTGGGTAATTAATCTGATGGATAGCGCTGTCACGATAACTCAGCCAAAATAGCGCACTAAATAAGAAGTGGAAGTTGCAACAATATATGTCATGAATCAGTGTTATTACTACCTCACATAGGCCAAATCTAACTGTTGGTAGATTCAGACCGGATGAATTGCTGATGTAACCTGGTGTAAAGATGCTCAACACTACGAGGAGATATTGCTAAGAATGAGAGAACACGGCTCCATTCATTATGTAGCCAGTTGTTTTCATTTGTATCACAGCATTGGCTCACACTGTTTACACTGCTGCCTACTTTGAGATATCTGTGAGCTGCCTTTGTACTTGAATTCTCTTGTCGAGTTTGCGGAAAAGGAACCGAGTGAAGAGAGCATTTCTGATTGGTCAAATACTTGCAGCATTTTATATCAACTGCCATTTTAAAACATCTGCAGCCGCAAGCCAGGTTGTCTTTTTTTTGTTCATTGTGCTTGTACAAATAAACATGGAGTTAGAGAAGAACTCGTACAAACAAATGGAACAGCGATAGTCCAGGTTTTATTTTGTGCATTCATCAGCAGAATCTACCCTGCCACACCTAATGTACCTTTAAGCTGGCATGCCAACCACCATTAAAATATGAAGAAAAACATGTCTGTGTACTAATTTGCCTGATCTGTGAAAAAGCACACAACGATGAGCTGAAGCAACCTTTTAGTTCATGGAACTGGGTGGAAATGCGGCTTTATTCAGTAAATAACAGCGAGACCAAATACGAGACTGTGAGATGTAGATTTCTTTCAATGGTAGAGTTATTGAATGCTGAGTGATGCATTGACAGCAGCATCTTGAGTGCCTGTTCAGAAGTAACTTTGAGCTTTGTACCATTGAAAGTTCAGAGATTTGTTTTTTTAGGCATAAACCGAATTAATGAAAAGGATTATTTCATTTAGTCTTGCAGAATTACTCTCTAGCAACAGTTTGTGTGTCTGTGGCTGCATTATTTAGGCTATAATTCTGGTTATCTTGGTTTCTCGGACCATATCTAAAAGCACATTGCCTTGCTTTGCATCGTAGAGTGAGTGATCAGTGTAGAGGGGTTATTACAGTACTGGTACAGGTAGCTTGAAGGCATTTTGCTTATGCTGCTGCTCTGGTTTGTGGTGTGAAAAACAAAAGCTTTATCTTCTACTTATGATTTGTTGTTCGTCTTGTAATTGTTGCCATTATTTTTCCTCTAAAGCCAGATTGATAAGGGGCCCAGATATGATATTGCAGGAGGTGAGAGGTGAGTGCATCGCCTCTGGTGTGTCTGTTATTCTTGCTTTCTGTAGGGAGACTTTTGAGTGCCATAAAACGGGATGATGTAATGAAAGACATTTTCAAAAAAGAAAATTCTGCTCCTCATTCGGATATGAATGACCTTCCTGGAGTTATTTGACATTAAATATGTTCAGGCAAGCCATAAACACATCTTGATTTGCACAAGAAGGATCATAGACAAATAATGAAAGTAGCTAGGCTTGGCTTGACTCAAAAGAAAAGTGTTGCACTTGATCATGTTGCTTGGTTGCATCAGCTGCAATTTTCTTAACATACATGGATGTGTCAAATTAATGAAACACATGCAGTACCAGGAAAGGGAAGTTGAGTAACTACTAAAAGAGAATTTAAATGCTTACTCCCTGCTACTTATTTGTATATACTATGCAAACTCTCAAAGAGTCATCTAAGTTTCTTCTCATTTCCTCTTCTATATTTTCCTGCTATTACTTCAGTTTTGCTGTTAAGCCTAATGATAACAGCAGTATTGAGGATTTATTCAAACTGTCTTAAAAATGCAATGTGCAAGTTGAAAACCAGCTAAATTAGTGACGGTTTGGACCCTTTACAAACTGAATGGGGCTCTGCTTCTGCCTAACGCACACAATTTGACCTGTCGTAGGTAAGTTCTAAGATTTGTTTCTCTGCCATCACCCAGCTGTGGCTAATGTTGTTGACACTCCTTCAGCTGTTTGGGAATGGTCAGTGCATGCACTCGGTTCTCAACTCTTATCTCTGTCTTTCCCAGAACATTCAACCCTGCCGACTACGCTGAGCCAGCCCAGACAGAAGAAAATTATGGAGGCGGCAGTACCTGGAACAACACAGGAAGCATGGAGCAAGAGGAGGGAGCTAGTAAGTTAATTTATTAAGACGGTTTGCCCTCCAATAAGTGAGGTTAATCTTATCCATTCAGCATCTGTTTGCCATCAAAACGGTTTTGAAAATCATGTTCAGCATCCCAAAGAAGCTGCTGCAGTAAAGAGGAAAGGACAGTTCTCTTGTGTTCAAAGGACGCATACTTTTTGATGCCTGGTGTTGGAGGCGTTCTTCTTGAACCATGCTCACCGTTTACAAATACCTGAAACCCTGAAATACTGTATTCCTTTCAGATCTTTATGTCTGGGTGAAGAATCAACACCTCTTTTTGTTACACTAGCCGTTTAGTAAAACACACTACATCAGCTCTGATTCCCCCCCCCACCTCTTGTCTTTGTCTCCAGGGTTGGAATACTCTGCAGGAGAGGGAACAAATTACCCACCCAAGTTCGACTCTGCCCCTGGTAAACCTCTCTCCACTTCCCTCTTGTTTTTATTTATTCTCTATTCTGTTTGAAGCTCTTTTTTGCCCAACGTGATAGTATTGAACTGCTTCTCTTTGACTCTCAGGTGCTTGGAGGTCTGCTGCAGAGGAGTGGGGCACTGAGGACTGGAATGAGGATGTGAGTGTTTCAGGGCTTGACCTCATTCACATGTTCCAAATATAAAGTTCTTTGAGCACTTTTGGAGAATAAATTCATCGATAACATATTTTATTGCTGTATTAACAATACATGACATATTTCTTTAGTTTTGCATGTTCACTTTTGTTCTTCCAAATACAATTTCTTAAATCCTCTTTATCCCTTCCTCTGCAGCTTTCAGAGACCAAGATATTCACAGCGTCCAGTGTGGCGTCGATGCCTCTTCCTCAGGAGAATGTGACCATCACCAAAGGACAGAGGTGGGTCACTTATGCAGTTTATTAGCCTGACTCTCGCTTTGCAGCAAATCGCTTCTGTGAGAATTGGTCGAGAGGAAAATTCTATTTCTTGGTTTCACCGTTTACTTTCTTTACTGTTACTGTTGGTTGGATTAAAACACACAATACCATTTGCAAGATGCCACCTTGGAAAGTTATGATTGATATTTTTTCACAAATTTCTGATGTTTTATGGACCAAACGATCAATTGAGAAAATAAGCTGCAGAATAAGTAGTAATAAAAATGACTTGCAGCTGCCACAGTCAAATAAGAGGTTTTAACCTGAGATGCTAATAAAAAAATAACATTTTAAATGTCTTATCATAATTCCTTTTTCCGCCTTTCTATAGGATTGACCTTGCGGTGCTGCTGGGGAAGACTCCCCCATCTTCCTCCTCTGAGACCGAAAATGCCCCCATGGACGCCACCCAGCCCCCCTCCTTGTCCCAATCACTGGTTTTCAGCAACTCCAAGCAAGGGGTGCCACTCTCCCAAACATCCTCCAGCACCCCTTATACCCAGCACAGCATGGTAAGACTCTTTTAAAATAAATTTAAAAAAAACAACTGCATCATTCTCTAACTTGCAGCTACATACACTTTGGCTCATAGAACGCTGACAGAGGACATCTCGACCACTTCCTAACCACATAGAAAAAGGAAGGCACTATTGACATTGTCAGAACTACTTCAGTACAGCACCATGGTTACAATATGTGTTGTATTCTACCAACACTGCAGGTCAGCATGCTGAGCAAGGGTTTCGGGGAAGTGGGGGATCCTAAAGGAGCGAGCACAGGGACCACTGGTTCCCAGTTCCTGGAGCAGTATAAAACGGCCCAGGCATTGGCCCAGCTGGCAGCCCAGCACTCCCAGACTGGACCTCCCAACACAACCCCTTCATCCTGGGACACCAGTGCCACCTCACTGGGACAATACGGTAAGATTACTTTTAAAATTAAAAATGCTTTTCTTTTGTCTGTAAATTGGTATATTTTATAACTATAACGGAGATCTTTTTTTTTACCCATTGTAGGACAATCAATACTGCTCTCAGGGTTTTCTGTTTTTCTAACTTTAAAATGTTTCCCTCATCATGGTCCAGATATGAAGACTCAGCCGGAGTCTGCGATCCATACGCCCTTTACAAAGCGGCAGCCCTACCAGGCCGCCACTTCAACCTCGTCCATGTTGGATGTTTTCCTGCAGGACAAAGGCCTGCCTCCTTCCTCCTCTGTCTCTTCGTCTGCTTCCTTACCGCAACAAACAACATCCTCGTCCCATGTGGTGCCCCCGCCTGCTTCCTCCCTTCCCAAAATGGTAGCAGTCACTTCTCTAGGACAGCAAGTTTCCCCAAGTTCCTCAGATGCCCATGGTTCAAGTCCACTGCCTTTGCAGCAACACAAACTCAAACAGCAGAAGAAGAGGGCCTCCATTACAACAAAGGTAACATTTAGATTATTATAAACATTTTGTGTTCTAAGTGATTTTTTTTTTTTAAAGTTTTCAAATGCTACAATTTTTATTTTTGTATTATGTTGGGACCAAAGTAACATGGTTTCATGGATGCCATTTTTACGAAACAATACCAATAACGGACTCTTGAGAATTTGGGACAACTCTGACAAATCCTTACGGTCTTCCTCAGATTCCAGCATTGGCGGTGGAAATGCCCGGCTCAACAGACATCTCAGGCCTCAATCTTCAGTTTGGAGCGCTGCAGTTTGGGTCAGAACCAGTTCTGCCAGAGTACGAGTCCGCCCCCACCACCACGACACCCGGCAACCAGGTTCAGAACAGTCTCTACACCACTCCCAGCAGGTTGGTACATGCCGAAACACAACTCATTCTTATGCAGCTCCAAATACTGGGTTGCGTTGACTTGATTTTTAAATGCATGTTCTAGTTTTTAAAAGCAATTTAAAATTCTAATTATCATCAGTATTTCAAATTTAAAAAAAAAAAAAAAAATCAAAAGTGGTCTTGTCAATTTATTACAATCTGCAGTGAGTCGACTCCAGCTCTCTCCAACTCTAGCCAGATGGACCTGTATGATCAGAGGGCATCTCAGACACGTCGTTACCCTCCTTCAGTCTCCTCCTCCCCTCAGAAGGATATGCAGCCCAAGGTGAGGCCAAAGCTTCCTTCTTTCACTTTAGTCGATTAATTATTTAACAAGGCATTGTTAGTGTAGTGCTTAAAGGAGGACCCTTTGGGTTGTTTATATTGTAAAACACAGCTAGGATAAAAACGTTACCTGTAATTAAAACGCTCTGCAGATTAACGCTTCTTGATGATTGTTTCTAAGAGCTCAACACCCTTCAACTTTTATCAATGGCCGGTTTCTGTAGAAACCTGTGAGCTCACCTTCATTGTTGGTTTTACAGAATGGCTTCAGTTCAATACAAGCAACGCAATCTGTGGAAGGTACGCGTCTTATTTACTACTTTTTTTTTTTTTTTCTGAAACATATTGTTCAAACTGTCGGATTATATCAGCCACATACAGTACACCTTTTTTCCTGATTATTCTTTGTTGGAATTTGTTCTTGAAATCTCTTCTCCTCCCCCTCCACAGCTGCAGCAGGCTCTGCAGTATCAGTCAAGCCGGCCACTGATTCGGTCACGCCAGCATCTGTCTCCAGCATGAGCACCATGTCGGACAGCAGCTCAGGCCCTGCTTCCTTGTTGACAACATCCAATCAGACGTCCCTCAGCGCTCTGGGTCACAATGAAGACATGCCTCCAAGCACCATCCCCCCTCCTCAGCACAACAAGTACGATGCGGCTAAATAACACACAACTATTAGTACCTGAAGTTGGGACCTGCATGTGAACCCAAGTATCGGTAAATGTGCTGATTTGGCGATAAATGAAACGTGCTCTGAATCTTCCTGTCATGTTTTTGCAGCTCTCACCCGTCACAACAGAACAGCCTTGCTCCATCTTCAGTCCGGACATCCAACTCAAGCTTACTGGTGAGCTCGTTATATGCTCATATCCGTTTCTGTATCGGAAGCAGTCAAATGGCTCTAGCAACCACTGGCATGGCAGAGTAGGCATGAGTTGCTTTATGCGGGAGAGTTTATCTCCCTTCTCTGTGAGCCTTTTCAGAACTGAATTTCCTGTGGTGGAAGATGGACACATTAGATGTCCACTCAGTCTAATGGAAATGTAATCTCATCAATCTTAACCGCATCTTCCTCCCTCCGTCTCCACAGCATCCCAGCGTAGACGGTGACTCGAGCCTGCACTCGTCATCCTTCCCTTCCTCTGTCTCAGCCGTGCCATCTTCATCAGTCCCCTCCTCCTCTTCCTCCGTGGCCGCGGCACAGGTGTCCCTCGGGGCTCCTCAGGCTTCCTCGGTGGGCTCCGCCACGGTTTCAGCTCCCTCCGGCCTAGGCGCCGTCAGCAGTCTGGCCATGGGCCTCAACACCGTCTCCATGGGCGTCCCAGCTGCAGCGGGCGCCATTGTTTCAATGTCGACAACGGTATCGACCATTCCCTCTTCAGCCTCATCCACACGCAGCTCTGCAGCATCCTCAGGTTGGACAACACAAAACATATCAGTAAAATATACACTTTGTGTTTGGCATCCACTTCTCTGCAGATAGTTTTGCATCCAAATTATGCACGTGTGAATACTTTTTATTTTGTCCTTGCCCTTCACATTGTCTGCATAGCTTACTTTGAACTATGCTGTCAATATGCAGGAGATTTTACAATAACTTGCTGGTACATTTTTTTTTTAATGCGAGCCTCATTCTGTATATGAATCCACCACAGCTGAAGCTGAATTTAAGAACAAAATGTAAATGCATGAAAGCATTAAGTAGCTGACCTACAGTGTTGAAACTTCTATAATCCCTCATTTTGCACTATATTGATAAAATATGTGTTTTCAACCAGAAGACAAATGATTACCCCTCTAATCGTGTCCGATCTAGAACTGGTGGTTATGTTGGGATGTCTAACTGTTTGAACATTTTGGGTGACCTTTGTGGTCAGCTAGCAGAGGGTACTATAAATACATCCTGCCTGCAGGGGTGCAGCTATGATGAAAGATTGCTCGGAAAGTTGTGTTTTGGCTTGTGATTATCTTTTGAATTCAAAAACTAATAACGGAATTGGACTCTGTATTTGACCTGGGTACAATCTTTTGTCTGGGGCCTAATGATTTGGTTTTCATTTCCTCACGGTCACCGGTTGGTTTCCATGAGTCTGACTCATTTGAAAAAATGTTGTGCGCGTGTAAAATAGTTTTCGTCTCTGCTCCCACTGCCGGAGCACAGTTTGTCAAGTGATGTATTGCGGGCTCGTCATTTATTGATGCGGCTCAGGGAGTAATTTGTAGCACTTAGTTTCGATGCAATAGATCTGCTCTTGCTACTTAAAATGTGGTTATATTGTGTATAAGTGAGACTGCAATGGGTATGTGCTGGTAATTGTTTGTTATGATTTCACTCTGATAAGCAGAGGGAAAGCATTTTTAGTATTTGTATTTTGCTTAAATGAATGCATTTTATATATTATATATTGTTTTTATATAATATATTATATATTAATTATATATAATTATTATTATTATTATTATTATTATTTTTTATATATATGCATGGTTCTGTGTTTTCAGGGAAAGCACCTCCAAACCTGCCACCTGGAGTGCCCCCTCTACTGCCCAACCCATACATCATGGCCCCAGGACTACTGCACGCCTACCCTGTAAGTTCCAGCCAAAGTCACGTTTCTCTAATCTGCATTTAACCAGATTTAAATCAAAAGTCACACAATTTCCCTCCTCCTGTCAGCCTCAGGTGTACGGCTACGACGATCTACAGATGCTGCAGACCAGAATACCGCTGGTGAGTTTTGTTTTGTAAAGACTGTTAAACTGCTGCTACAAAAACAAAAACGCAGAAGTCCTATACAAGTTTTGTATCTTGTAATTCTTTTATCATATTTTTCTCTTCCAGGATTATTACAGCATCCCATTTGCAACTCCCACGACAGCACTGACTGGCAGAGAGGGCAGCCTGACAAACAACCCCTACTCTGGTTAGCCATCATCTCACTATTGAGTTTATTACAAAACTGACCTACTCTGTGCAGCAGTTAGCTGCGGTTTGAAAAACCTCCAGGCTTACTTGAAGGAGCTATCTGTGATCTCAGACTGAATAATGTTGGGCAAATGCCTTCATAAACAGATTCAGTTAGATATACTACCAATGAATAAGGAAGATTTAAAAGTGGTACTTGTGACACCTCACAACCAGCCAAGCGTTGAGTTTTTGTTGTTGTTGTTCTTATTGTTTTTATTCACGATGTCGATCTTGTGTGACATTTATCTCCCGACGCTCTCAGTAATTTGTCATCCCCCCCTCCCTCTGTTCCCAGGCGACTTATCGAAGTTTGGTCGAGGTGACGCATCGTCCCCGGCTCCAGCCACCACATTAGCTCAGACGCAACAGAATCAGACCCAAACGCATCACACCACACAGCAGCCCTTCCTCAACCCGGCGCTGCCGCCTGGCTACAGCTACACAAGCCTCCCATACTACACTGGCATGCCAGGCCTGCCCAATACCTTCCAGTACGGACCTGCTGTGTTTCCGGTGAGTGAACTTGCCAACCTGCTGGCTTCCATTACAGACCTGCTCCAACCTTGAGTCTTTTTTTCTTCTTTTTTTTTTCTTGTTTATATTATCTTCTTATATTGGGAAAATAAGCATATTACCAACAGGAACATTGGGGGTGTTGGTGAGGGGAAGGATTGTAACCGTGACGAGCAAATCAAATTGGACGTGCGCATTAATGTTCCCCAGGGGAAGAGGAGGTTTTGTTTACCTAATACAAGATTGCATTTTGAGGTTTAAGTTGTGAGTATTTGCTGAACATTCCTGTCATCCAATCGAAATGAGAAGAAAACTGGAATTTTAGTTCCACGTGTTTGTGACTTGCTGACATTACGCGCCGTGCTTCTGTTTGTCTCCAGGTGGCTCCTACCTCTTCAAAGCAGCACGGTGTGAATGTCGGCGTCAATGCATCAGCCACACCCTTCCAGCAGGCTAGTGGCTATGGCTCCCATGGATACAGCACCGGTGAGGGAATAAACAATGTCGAAGCGGCATGTTTTTAGAGCGTCATGCAGGTCCTGCTCTATACACTTGCATACCAATAACTCTGTGCCGATTCTCACAAACGAGCCCATTGATTTCCGTTTGGTGTGGAGTGTGTATTTCATTCAAGCGCTGCAGCATCTGAAAGCATAAACACGGTGCTTGTGTAAAGGCATTTGTTATGCTCGTGTCAAGACAGTTGTTCATGGTTTACGTATCATTATTGTGTGCTGATTCTGAATTGTCGACGTCAAAGTTAAACAAAATGTTTTTGACCGCGAGCATGGTTTGTTGTGTCAGAATACTTTTAAGTGCGTCTGCATCTTGTTCAGTTTCCATAGCCTGTACACACAAGGAACATGCCCGAGTAATTCATGCCTTATAAATGTCTCTTTTTATTCAATGGCTTCTCAAGATAAAGTGAATAGGATTGCCTTTTAAACAGAATGGGAAAAGGAAAAGGGGCTTGGACAGTGGCGCCCGGCTACACTTGGCTATGATTATGAAACGGAGGGGTTAGATTATTGGTTTCCTGCTGTCTTCCATGGCTTGCTTTGCTCATTTCAGAAAGTGGAGTTTGCCCTGGGGCTTAACCATCGACCACATCACCTGCACACACCTTCATCTTAAAACACATCCACAAATGAAGTCATCATCTTCCCATATTTCTCAATATGACTCTCGCTTGAGCCCATATTCTTTCAGCAGCTTCACATCCCCCCCCTCCCCCACCCTGGCCTTCTGATATCACTTTATACTCTGTTTTTTTTTTTTTTTTTTTTTTATTTCAGTAATGCATTTTATGTTCACACTTTATTCATCACTCGGTATCCACCTTTGGTCACACGTGCAACACCTATTTGTTCTAAGCTGCACCATCCGCTGCTTTCTGCCATCACCCAACTCAAGCTCGCTCTCCCTCCCCCCCCCCCCATCCTCTCCCCCTCACACACACACACACACACACACACACACCCACACCCTGCCTGCCCCCTCACTTCCCTCACTCCCCTCCCCTCAGACTTGGGTCAAATAGTACTTGCAAATGATGTTAGCGTTGATTCTGACCTGCTTGTTGGACCGGACGGACGGGCTTTGCCACACGGACAGCGCAGTTGGTGTCAGAGTTCAGATGATTACAGCGAGAACCCGACTCCGTCTGCATTGTCACAGATCGGTAAAGCCTGTCCGTGTGGTGCGATTTCAAACGAACGCTATGAATTATTTGCGAATACTATCTGAGGCAGGTCTGCGTCCCCCGCCTGGTGTGTCTAACGCTGTGGGCTGCGGCTGTGTGTCTGACTGTTGCAGGCTATGAGGATGTGGGCCAGGCTTCAGGGAGTGGGGATTTCTGTAAGGGCGGATACGGCACTGCCGTGGCCGCTGCCGCTTCCGCACAAAACAAGCCAGCCAGCTCTGTCACCGGGCCTGGAGTCGGTGAGTGCCGCCACATGCCAAATTAAAACGGAAAGGAAAGGAGAAAAAAAAAAAAAAAACCTGTCCCTCCCGTCTTCCTCCTTGTGTCACCAACCATCCCCCCCCCCCTCCTCCACCCCCTCTTTGCTCTCGTTCCTTTGCCTCATCGCTGATGAGCTGCGCCTGTGGGAAAACCCGTCACACTACATGTGCTTTTAGATAGTTTAGCGCAGCCTGCCTCTCTTTGCAAGCCTCGTTTGCCATTCTGTCCGTTACCTGTTTTCTCCCAGGGTAACTCATCATCAATCCAATCTGGTGTTCATATTTTGGACGGCTGTGTTGTGTGATTCTCGGGTTTAGAGGCAAAAGCGTGGCAGGTTACAACGACCGTGGCCGCTACGCGCTGATTATGAGTTACTCTGGTCGGTGCTGTCCCGTTTTCCTCCTTCGTTGCTTGCTCTCCACTCATGTTGTCATCGCTGGTGTGCCCCGTCTCCGGAGGAACGAGTTGGCTGTCATGTGAGTGACGTAGGTTACAACCCAGGAGAGAAAGAGGGGCAAAACAAAATGTCTGCGATACTTGGTCAAAATAAGACTGTGCTTTTTAAAAGGGCTGCGTGAACGTGACGTTTTGGAGATCTTCTCATTTGGAGCCGGCTGCGTCTGAGTGAACTCGGCCACACTTGGTACCTGAATGACAATCGATTTGTCCCGTTTGAGGTTGTGAAGAGGGGTTTGATCTTCAAGTATTTCTGCACTGGCCATCTTTGGAGTGTTGCATTGTGGCATTTCCATGACTGATCAGAAATATAGAATAACGGTACAGAGAAAGAGGAACTCCAGGGTGTGGGCCCATCCTAACCCACCCAAGTACTTTCAATAACCACATTAGCACCTCTACTTCTTAAGAAATGTGACATTGCAAGATCAGCTCTTCGTTTCATACTGCTATAGTGTTTAAAGGTTGAATTGTTGACTCTGAAATTTCTTGCCTTGGTTGTTTGGTTCTTTTACCTCGTGATCGCACGGGGCAGAAACTTTGGCGGTGCTTCTTGATCCTCTTTTAAACATACGACCGTGTCGGTGTAGAAGTGACTGTTTGTAATACTTCCCTTTGACACAAATCTGAATTGAATGCTGCCAGATTAACAGAAGCTCATATAGACGAGCGTCTCTGCAGCCGACAGTGGTCGTTAAATTAAAGGCTTAAAAGCAAAATAGGGTTGAGAATCCGTCCCAGATATGGGCCTTAAAAGAACACAAAATACTCCTCTTCTGCTCTATCAATAGTTTTCACCTCTGTTGTCTTCTAGGAAGGACAGAACTTTAGATGCTAAATATTACACAGATCTGAAGATCATTGGGTAATAAACAGCCGCTGTATGTCTGAAGGACAAAGCATCACTGAAACGGATGAATGAATTGAGGAAAATAAATATATTCATCATTGATTAATCTGCAATTTTATGTTTATACAATTCTGAAAATTCAAGGCGATGTCTTCAGAAGTCTTCGTTTTGACAACACAATCCAATAAGAATTGTTTTGTTTTCATGGGACAAAGAAAAACAGCAAACCATCGCCTGTGAGGAAAAAGTAACTTAGGAATTTTTAGCTGTTTGTTTGGAAAACTGACTTAAAACTATCATTAAAGTATCACAGCAGTGGCACATTGGGCCATTAACTGTTGGTTGACTGATTAATTAGTCATCGCAGCTTTAAAGTGAAGACAGAGATGCGACACATTATATGTCCGAAAAGAACTTGGTGCAGAGCTCCTCTCTGTTTACAATTGTTGTTGTTGTAGTTGCGATCGCACTACAAAATATGGGCTGCTGCCTCCAGGATGTGAAGAGCGATGGATAAAACATGACATCTCCTTCACATGGTCTTACTCTCAGATTCTGACCCAACATTTAGGAAACTGATGGCGTTTCAACAGCTTAGTCATGAAAATGCCACGAGAATGAAGTCCAGTTTTATTTGACTGTCCGGTGTCTGTCACCAGTTGACCTAGTTCTGCGTCTCCATGGCGATACAGGGGGGTAAGTGTGCGCCAGAACAAGCGGAGCAGTCGCCACCAGATACAGTCGGACCCGGACCGCTGTGGCTGACTGGAACTGATTCACTGCTCCACCATCTTTCTCTCATCCCTCTTCATCTCTTCATCTCTGCTGTCCTCACTGAAGGGAAATTACACTGAAATCATCTATGAACCTACGCTGACATAGATGGCCGTACCTGGAATTTCCTTGTATTCTCTTTTATTTGGATAATTTTTCCCTCATGAATAAATTCTATTTATTAATGTCCTTGTAGTTAATTGACCCAAATAACAGTGAAGTGGGTTAGAATCTGATTAAAACCATGTGGCTGGTCATGGTTTGCGTTATGGGGGTCCCCCTTGATGTGTCCAGTTGACCTGCTTTTGGACTTAAGTTTGTGCTGTGTCCTCTGTCTCTGCAGGAGTCTCTGTGACATCAAGCAACACGGGGGTACCAGATATTTCAGGCTCTGTTTACACAAAGACGCAGGTAAATTACACGATACAAGTGCTCTTTTTTTCTTTTTCTTTTTTAATTCCTGTATTAAAATTACATCAAGTAAAAGACTTGCTCTATAGTTGACAAATACTGGCCGTCCTTGTTGCGTCCTCCCTCAGTCGTTTGAGAAGCAGGCTTTCCACGCTGGCACGCCAGCGGCTTCGTTCAGTCTGCCCTCGGCGCTCGGCAGCGGGGGTCCCATCAACCCACCGGCCGCCGCCGCCTACGCTCCGGCCCCCTTCATGCACATCCTGGCACCGCACCAACAACCCCACTCTCAGATTCTGCACCACCACCTGCAGCAAGACGGGCAGGTACTGAACATGCTCCTGTTGGGGATTCTTCTTTGTTCCCTCTTTTTTTTTTTTTTTTTTTTTGTACTGTTTTTCTTCCATTTACACCTCAATCAGAAATATAAGTATTCATAACTGCAACTAAATCTCATCAAAGATAATGACCGCCAATAAGGAAAAGCACAAAAGAGGCATCGTGTTCCCAAAAAATTAGGGACACCCAAGTTTCACTTTTTTTTTTTTTTTTTTTTTTTTTTTTAATGAGGTACTATCAAAGCTGCATTATGTTCCGTAAAAAAAGTTTTCCTATTGATTTTTATCAGACTGCATAAGGCTGACACTGATCATCTGTGATAGGCCAACGTCGTCCCGATAATATCCGCCAACCGATAAATAGGTCGGACGCTGGTGTGTTTAGCGGTGATTTAGCTTTTGACATCGAGTCCAAAATGTAAATATCTACAATCGTGAAATCGTGTGGACGGCTTTCACCACTTTTAACAGAATTCCCTTCTGGCCAGACTTCCAGTATTTTTGCCCAGCAAACCAATCGAGTTCATTTATCATCTTTTGGGAAAGATTCAAATATCAGACCCACCGAGAGTCACGTGCCTCCAGCTGCTTGTTTACTGACGGATAAATACTGCGTCATGTAGCCGAAGCCGATTTGTAGCTCCTGGTCCGGCTTTTCAGTTCAGGTTAACACAAGTAAAAAGCATCACGGTAGCTGTACATTTATGTGGCAAGTAGATCCATTTAAATACTCATTTAAATGCCTGTAAAAAAAATAACAATATTTGAGTAAACAACGGGGCATGAATCGACAGCTCACAGATGACGTCTGTTCTCTCCACTGTCTCGACAGAGCGGCACCGGACAGCGCAGCCAGAACGCCTCCATTCAGCAGAAGTCTCAGATCAACAAGTCGGCGTACAACAGCTACAACTGGGGGGCAAACTAACATCCGACGGCCGCCCCTCTCCCTCCTCTCACCCGCGGTGTCCACAGCCAGGGGATGGGGGAGAGGGGCGGAGGAATGGGGGGTGGGGGGGTGGGGGGGCTCGGCTCATCACTCCTTCTGCAAAACTGTCTCCACTTGTAAACTCCCCCGTCCCTCCTGTAGAGATGTCCCTCCCCCGGTCTCTGGGCCCAGCACTCCTGCAGCTCTGGCCGCAGTCAGACGAGGTGCTGTGCCGAGAGAACGAGCCGCCGTTGTGATGCATGGATGGGTGGGAGGGGCTTAGAAGCGAGGGGAGACCGGAGCTATAAAGGAGGTGAAATACTGAGTGTTGGGAATTTGGATCGTGTTTAAACCCCCCCCCTCTCTCTCTCTCTCGCTCTCTCTCTCTCTCTCCCCCCCCCTGACCGTTTTCTTTCACTTGTATGTAACATAGAACTGTTTTCTAAAAGAATGAACATTTCCTGTATGGTCTTTTTTTTTTGTGTCTTTTTCCCCCTTTTTTTTTTATTTTATTTTATTTTTTTTTATTTTTTTTTTTTCTTCTTGCTGAAGTGGAGGAATGAATTAATATCCGATGGTTGGGGGGGGCCAGGCTGGTTTTGTATTTCTCACCCTCAACTCTCCACTCCTTCATTTTGGTGGAAACTCTTCCCTCCCACACAAAATATCCAAACACAATAAATTGCTGTTGAATGTTTTTTTTTTATTTTTTTTTATGTCATTTTAAGTTTGAAGAAACAATTCTCTAAATTGGTAGAGTTGTGAAGTTTATTTTTTACCAAATATAGATATATTATATATAAAGACATATAAGCGAGCTCACTGGCTTGGACTGTGAGGAAAGTGTGTTTGTCATGTGACTGCGTGCATGTTTGTACACACGGGGCCGTGGTTGTGTTCTGTGCTCTGTTTTTCGCCTAGCACAGGATTTTTCATTATCCAACGCTTGTACAGTAACCGTTCCCATGGATTATAAATATGTTGCATAAGGTCCCACCTATTTTGAAAAATGTTTTGATTTCCGAGGCCAATACACACCCAATCTGCCTTCCAGTGTGTTTTATTTAGTTTGAGGTCCCGTCCCTCCTCCCCACCTGCTCCCTGCTCCACCATCTGTCTCTCCCCCCCCCCAACATTGTAAGGAAATCTGCAGCATTGAATACTGATGGACAGAATTGTACTATGGGTTGTTTTTGGTTGTTTTTTTTTGTTTTTGTTTTTTTTGTCAGTGATTTTTTTTTTGTTTTTTTGTTTTTTTCTTTTTGTACTGTGCGTTTTAAAAGATTTAAATGGATAAACTTGTCTTGTACATATATAAAAAAAACACAAGTACTGTAGTCCCCGTTTGTTCGATGGCTTTCTCCTCTTCCTTCTCAAATCTTTGCAGACTTGTTAGCTTTTTTTTTCTTCTTTTTTTTTTGTCTCATTTTTTTTTTTATTTTTATTTTGTAAAAATATATAAATATTAAGTAAATAAACATGAAAAAGACATTTTCATCATTTTGGATGTGAATGTCTTTGAAGAAACTGTATTTCTCGTGGCTTGTGAATGCAGCAGCATCTCTTCTTCCAGCGGGGTTGGCGGTGACTCCCAGTGTTTGCGTTTTGATTCATCTGACGGTTTGATCATCCCACACTTGATATCGGCTCAACGTTTCTTCTTTAAGTGTCGGGGTACAACTGAAACAATGTGATTTGGAGGTCTGACTTGTAGAGCAGACTTTAGGACAATCGGCAGCACCGAATCACACCCCAAACACAGATCTTCTCCAGACGCTTTGTTTTTTTTTTATTAATATGCATGTTTGCATCCTAATAACCTTTTCAATGTAATTTTTGTTTGTTTGATAGATAGCTCGCTGAACAGGGAAGATTAGGTAAATATATAGGATGTTGCTGAAATACTGCACAAAGAATTCACATTCGTGTTAAACGTTAACTCGTGAAGGTTTACTTTATTTAAATATATTTATTTATTCAAAAGGAAACATTTTACTTATAAAATCCAGGTAAGTCCGATAAATAAAACCACTATAGTAGAAATAATATTTATTACTTTAGCGAAAGAAAAAACGTGGGACATTTTTCGTGCGTTCATGGCAACACCGTTGCTAGGTAACGGCAGTCCGCTTGTTACAAAACGTCCCGCGATAGAAAAGAGTACGAGTTAATAATACGGTGTTGAATGACTCCCATTAGATCCTGCATTCATAATTTTAGCTGATTAAACGCGTAGAAGTATTATCAGCAGTTTAATCGACGGCAACGCATTTTTTTTTTGCTTTGCAAGTGCAATTATAACCTGCCGTCACCGCTTTTTGCTGTTTAAAATGTATTCGGGGTTCGAGTAAAACGCACCTCTTCACAGCAAGTGCGTTCATTGTCCCGAGAGGTTAAGAAGTCTTTTTTTTAAATGACAGACCGGTTTCCTATTTCCTGCTGAGCGTCCGACAGCGCGCTGACTTCGGCGGCGTGTTATTTCTATTCTTTACGGTAGCGCGTCATTACGACAAGATCGCGCCACCCGGAAGCATCCAGAACATTTTACGACATTGTTGACAACTGTTGCTGCTCGTCGTCGGTTGTCCAAAACTGCTGCTGATGGTAATATCTCGAGTTATGGTGTAGTTTTCGATCAAAGCTTGTTACTTTTTTCTTTTTTTTTTTAAATTTTGTTTTAAAATGAGTGTTTTTGATTTATTTCGCGGGTTCTTCGGAGTTCCCGGAGGACACTATCGCGGCCGGAGGTGAGTTTTTAAACGGCGTCGGAGAGAGACGAGTACGCAGCTGAGCAGAAGAGTTAGTTAGGTAATGAAATGTCTCCATCAAGGACGAGATTAGTGTATTTCTGCCAGGAAAACCACAGGGGTCCTTTTTTTTTTTTTTTTACCTAGCACGGCTGATGTTTTATTTAGACTCGGTGACCTGGAAAGCAACAACACCGATTGAGTCCTTTTTAAAGGTCCACCACGCTGGGGTTCCTGCTGCGTCTTTTATGCTCAAAACTTGAAGCTTCACAGCTGATTGTCTGTCAAAGTGTCTTTGAAGTGATGCGTTGTCTAACGGCAACACTGCGTAACTTTTCACTCGCCTTTTGTCCACTCTTATCAGGGACCCTTTCTTTGATGCCATGACTCACGATGATGATGATGATGATGATGATGAGGACGGTGATGAAGATGATGGCTTCCGCTATGACGGCTTCAGGGGGGACCAGCAGCAGGACCCCTTTGACGGTGCCTGGAGGTTCGGTTTCAGCTTCGGCCCGGACGGGATGAGAATCCAGGAGCCTCCGGGTTTCGGCCACGTCTTCAGGGAGATGGAGGAGATCTTCTCCCAGCTGGGCCGCTGGGACGGACCGCCGGAGTCCCGACGCCACGGTAATCGTGTTCCTCCGACTCTTGTGCAGTTTAGCGTGATCTGTTTTACCTCCATTCTGCTGCAGCTCTGGACTCGGGTCTACCGTCTCATTTGGGTTTCAGGTGTTCCCAGCACCGTGCCGCCGCCGCCACCTCAGGACAGAGCAGAGAGAGGTGGAGGCACATCCAGTGGGAACCCCCTGAGAGACTTCATGCTGAAAGCCGCTCGAGGTGACACTCGAGGGCCTTCCAGAGAGCCACGAAGTGACAGCCGGCCTTCGGATGAGTCACCAGAAGATCCAGGCCCGCCGTTTCATTTTTCAAAGGCAAAAAAAAACCCAACATATTTTCTTCTCCTGTTCCCAATTTGATTCTGTTTCAACATAAATTGTTTTGGTTACGTGTGAACTTTAAAGTTTCTTCTTGTGCCCCACTAGTTTAATGATATGTGGAGACAGGGGCCTCACAAGAGTCCCAAGGCGGAGCGCAAAGAAGACCGAGGTCAGTGATGTTCTCCATCTATCAGTAACAGAAACTCGGTGTTTGATTTTTTTTTTTAATTTTTTTTTTCCTTTGGCCTCATCTCTGTCTAATTTTCTATGTTCACCGACATCTTTCCAAGATCTGGACTCCGCAGTGTCATCTGGTGGCCTGGATCAGATTCTGACGCCACCTGCTGGTCAGGCGCCGAGCCAGCCCTGGACCCGGTCGTTCTTTCACTCGGTCATTGTCACCAAGGTGGTGAAACCTGACGGGGTGAGTTACACACAGAGTTCAAAGCATTTCAAAGACAATTTAAACAGCCCAGCGAGGTCTGAAGAGTGGAGCAGGAAGAGGTGACACTTCCAGGGTCTCTGTGGATCTTTTAACACCAAGTGTCTTACGCAATATAAGTGTATAAAATAGCTGCTGCTTAAAAGTTTTAGTTGTGAATTAATATTGTATTTTTTTTCCTCCTGTTTTCTTGGTACCCGTGTGTCAGACTGTCGAGGAGCGGCGGACAGTCAGAGACGGCCAAGGCAACGAGGAAACTACGGTGACTCGCTCAGGTGGTTCCGGGATGGTGGACGGACCAGATCATCAAACTGCACCTGTGCTAGGTAGGTAGGTAGGTAGGTAGGTAGTTAGTTACTTTATTAATCCCCGAGGGGACATTTTTTTTTCGCTACAGCAGCATACAGGAAGCAATAAGATAATAACAGAATAATAAAAAGGTCAGCTCATCTCCTCTCTGTGTTTCTAAACTGTCACCCAACAAAGAAATGAGTGTTTTTTTTAACATGTGCAGCATCTTCTTCCGTCATGGATCTATAATTTATTTATTTTTTTCATTGCAGGTGAAACACATCGCTTCTCAGACATGCGGGACGACGACTCGTTGTTCTCCAGGTTCTTTGGAGGCTTTAAATAACGTGAAGCGAAGTGATCTCTCCGGACCGGCGAACCCATAGCCTCTGTTCCCTGAAAACAAGTGTTTGTGTCCATCTGTGAGGACACGGGACAAGCCCATATGTGGACAGACAAGTGCATGATCTTGATTTGCCAAATTGAATGCGTTGGATTGAAAGACCGGCTTGTTGAGGATGAAACTGCGATTTCAAACTGACCGAAAACAAACGGAGACTCATCAGACGCGAAAAAGCTCCATGTTTTATTTTTCTCTCGTCCCGTAGACAAGCCTGTATGAATGTGTGAGGGAGGAATCGGATAAAGACTCTTAATATATCGACGTAGTTGTTTGACTCTTGTTTTTTTTTTGTTTTTTTTTTGGCTTAGTCAGTGCACACTCGGAGTTTTCAAACAAAACGACTTCATGATACTTCAGTTGACGGTCTCGCTGTAGCATCGTCACTGTCTGTAAAATACTGGATATTTATTTTATCAACTTTGAGTTAATTCTCTGCTTTTAAGAACCAGAATTGCTGCAGGGGTTGTTTTTCCAGAAACAAAAAGTATTAAAGGATTCAACTTCATACTACCGAGTTGTGTTTTCAGTATGTAGACTTTTGGTATTTCGAGTCAAAACTGTCTTGATAAACAAGCCTGTGTAGTAAATATGTCTGTATTAGCTTTGTTGGGATATTTGTGTCTTTTCTCCTCCTGTAGCTTTGTTTCATTTTCATTAGCGTCTTTCTGGATATGAAAGGCAAAGTACATTTAAATAAGGGGAGATGAAGTGTGGACGCTCAGAGATGGACACCAGAGCTGTGAAGGATTGGTGGTTAGTTTGTGCTAAAAAAAAAATACAGTAAATACTTTGGTGTGTGCAGAACAAACACAGCGACACTGAAAATTTAGAAAGGCATTCACTTTTAATATGTTCTAATCCTGATGATAATTTTCAATCTAACATTTCTTGGCCTTATTTTTTTTTTTACATCTGTCTGCAATCCACCCATCTTCTCTCCCCTATTTACACCGTTTCTTCTTCTCTGCTCTTCCCCAAAAATGTCTATTTAAAAAAAAAAATGGCCTCCAGAAAATGAACAAGTCTTGAGTTTTCAGTGAATTATTTTTTTATTAAGATTAAAGATGGAAGGTTCTTTTTAATATGTGAAGTATCGAAAGAAAAGTGCACCGTTTTTGATGGCACGTTCCCTGAAGAGGACTCCTGCTGCTGCTACTACAAGTACAGTGCATCTGGAAAGTATTCACAGCGCTTCACTTTTTCCACATTTTGTTGTGTTACAGCTTTATTCCAAAATGGATTGAATTCATTTTTTCCTCAAAATTCTACACACAATAGCCCATAATGACAAAGTGAAAAAAGTTTGCAAATCTATTAAAAATAAGGAATGAAAATATAACGTACACAAGTATTCACAGCCTTTGCTCAATACTTTGTTGAAGCACCTTTGGCTTCAATTACAGCCTCAAGTCTTTTTGAGTATGATGCTACAAGCTTGGCACACCTACTTTTGGGCAGTTTCTCCCATTTTTCTTTGTAGGATTTCTCAAGCTCCATCAGGTTGGATGGGGAGCGTCGGTACACAGCCATTTTCAGATCTCTCCAGAGATGTTCAAGTCTGGGCTCTGGCTGGGCCTCTCAAAGACATTCACAGAGTTGTCCCGAAGCCACTCCTTTGTTATCTTGGCTGTGTGCTTCGGGTCGTTGTCCTGTTGGAAGATGAACCTTCGCCCCAGTCTGAGGTCCAGAGCGCTCTGGAGAAGGTTTTCATCAACGATGTCTCTGTACATTGCTGCATTCATCTTTCCCTCCATCCTGACTAGTCTCCCAGTTCCTGTCGCTGAAAAACATCCCCACAGCATGATGCTGCCACCACCATGCTTCACTGTAGAGATGGTATTGGCCAGGTGATGAGCGGTGCCTGGTTTCCTCCAAACATGACGCTTGGCATTCAGGCCAAAGAGTTCAATCTTTGTTTCATCAGACCAGAGCTGAAGCTCTGTCAGAGTGACCATCGGGTTCTTGGTCACCTCCCTGACTAAGGCCCTTCTCCCCCGATTGCTCAGTTTGGCCGGGCGGTCGACTCTAGGAAGAGTCCTGGTGGTTCCAAACTTCTTCCATTTACAGATGATGGAGGCCACTGTGCTCATTGGGACCTTCAATGCTGCAGAAATGTTTCTGTACCCTCCCCCAGATCTGTGCCTCGATACAATCCTGTCTCGGAGGTCTACAGACAATTCTCTGGACTTCATGGCTTGGTTTGTGCTCTGACATGCACTGTCAACTGTGGGACCTTATATAGACGGTGTGTGTCTTCCCAAAACATGTCCAATCAAATGAATTTACCAGGTGGACTCCAATCAAGTTGCAGAAACATCTCAAGGATGATCAGTGGAAACAGGATGCACCTGAGCTCAATTTTGAGTGTGTTGGCAAACTGTGAATACTTATGTACATGTGATTTTTTTTCTTTTTGTTTTCTATTTTTAATAGATTTGCAAAAATATCACCAATTTTTTTTTATCACTTTACCATTATGGGCTATTTTGTGTGTAGAATTTTGAGGAAAGAAATGAATTAAATCCATTTTGGAATAAGGCTGTAACATAACAAAATGTGGAAAAAGTGAAGCGCTGTGAATACTTTCCAGATGCACTGTAAAATCAACCTATCAGGCTGTTATTTACCCTGTTATTTATTATTTTGATTAGGTGGAAGTAAAAAAAAAAAAATTCTGTTTTTGCTGGGGTTGTTCAAACCTCACTGGCCTGGAGACTTATTCTATTTAAAAAAAATAAATAAATAAAAAAAAAATAAAAAAGATTCTCCTGAGTGCCATTTTGACCCTACAGTTGGGGAACTGTTACTGACTGAATTTGAGGATGGTTTTTTTTTATGTGGAAGTTTCAAATCGTATCTTAGGGCTGAAGAAGTTAACAGGAGAGGCCACAGTGTAAAATTCAGCTAAATTAATAGCATTTAAAAGAGATGGAAAGCAAGTTATATCTCTCTGCCTTGCTGACAGAGCTTTTTTTTAAATTTTTTTTTTAGCTTTTTCTATTTGACGTGGATATCCGAACGAAGGTCTAGTTGCCTATTTTTGACAACCTCTGGATGTGACGTCACAGACACTAATATCTGTTTGTCTGTCTGCACTTATGTACATGTCTGTGCTTCAGGAGCTTAGAAAATTATTTCATTTCGTTCAAGGGAGGTCTTTATATGACCGTGAAAGATGGTCAGAATGATGAAGAAAATAAATGTCATCCATGGAGGATTTGAAGCCACCGGAATACAAACTCAAGATATCGTTCAGCTTCCTTCATTCGCATCCTTCATCTTCACAAGACGGCTGTGTATTATTTTCTAAACCTCACTGCACACGTTTTCAGACCACAGAACAAAAGACAAAACACCTGCTGTGAGATTATTCCATCACGCCGCACTTTGCTTTTCTATCACAACACGATCCGTTCTATTCATTTTACAGTAAATGTCACAAGTGCAAACACAGCAGAAAATGAAAATGTATTGAAATATTTTTTTTTTTTGCAGATGAATATCTCGCGGGAAAGACTTTCTCTTGTTTTAGGGAGAAGAAAGTTCAACCGCGGTGTGACGTCACGAGTGAAATCCTGTTTATGAAGTGTGGAAAGGGATCAAACCAATCAAACAAGAGGAGCAATCAGAGCTGAGTCCACTCAGCTGAGATCGTAAAAGAACCACCTGCGTGAGCCGGCATCGAGCTCCTCCGTGGTTTGGACCTGGCATGCTGTGGGTTTTTTTTTTTTAGAGTAAAGACACTGAACTCCTGCCTTCAGACGCGCGCGAACCAACAACCGCCTCGGCTCGGCCGGTGCTGTAAAAGTGTGGTGTGACGTCAGGCATTAAAAGGGCAAACTGCTCCGGTGAGCGCAAACGTGCAGTGAGTGCCGCGTGGGTGAGAGCCACCTGATTAAAAGTGTCTCCTCGTCGGCTCTGAAGAGTGCAGAAGGAAAGCCCTGCGATGGAGAGGCTGCTGAAGAAGTGTCGGATCAGAAGCCAGCTGTTCAGGGAGTGCATGGCTGAATGCCTCGGAGTCTACGTCCTGATTGTAAGTGTCTTTTTTTTTCTCTTCCATTTTTTTAGTGTTTTTAAAATTCACGAGGCTGCCAAACAAAAAGTTTCCTCCAAATTCTCACTCGCTCAGGTTTCCTACGTGCTGATTCTGCTGTTCCGGAGCAGCAAGGAGCCTCCTCGCAATAGATAACTTCTGCAGGACTTTGGCCCGGCAGAGTGGCAAGAGAGTGTGACAGGGACGTGGAGGGGAGTGGAGGGGAGGATAAAGTACCAACAGAGTGGTGCACGAGTTCTTTTATCAGTGATTTTGGTTGGAAAACCAGGCGATGTTCCTTTTGAGCAGAGTGTGGTTGTTTTTTCTCTGGAATTACTATCTCTCCAGGGCAATGAAAGTTTACAGCACGAAGCATAAAACGAGTTCCTCAAAGTCCATAAAAAAAAAAAAAGGAGATTATTACTCCAAGGCAATATTGTGTTGTTTATGACGTGTCAGGAAATCTGTGGTCTGAACTGTACGATGAAAATATAAACACCGAAGGTTTTTTTTTTTTGCTTTCTGCACGTTAAATGGATTTCATCAGTGAAATAGACTGTACAGTGTCTCTTTTGCACTATTCTCATACACCTCTTTTATCTCGCGTAATTGCAGCTGTTTGGATGTGGCACCGTTGCCCAGGTGACCACAAGTCGAGAGAAGAAGGGCCAGTACCTGTCAATCAATCTGGGTTTTGCTCTGGGAGTAACATTTGGGGTCTATGTGTCTCGTGGAGTTTCAGGTAAGAGACTGTACAGAGTTATTGGAGGGGGTGGTTGAACCTTATGTTCCACTTAATGAAGTGATAAGTGTCCCCCCCCATCCCCCCCCCCTCCTCACCCCCAGGATTACTGTCGTCACTGATTCCTCTTTTGAAGCTTAAGACCTTAAAGGAGAACTCCACTTATTTACACATCATAGTCTGTCTGCATGTGAAAATACTATTTCAGTCCGTGTTGCTGAGGGCTACGAGTTATAAAATCTCTGCCAAATTACAATTCGATATACTTTACGATACGCCACCAACGGCATTAAAAACAGCCGAATGGGAGCAAAATATTGGTGGTTGAGCTGTTTTGTGGGTAAATTAGGCATCATGTTTTGTCACGGAGAAAGAGTCATTGGTATAAAAATGACATGCATCAGCTCTAGTTTTTTTTTATTTTTTTGAGGACCAGTGCTCAGGATTGTGGTGCCACTAATCTGTGCAAAACTGTTGCTCTCCGTATGTAGTGAAGTGAAGCCTTTTCATCCATGGCAACCAACTGAAAGCTTTCTTTTTTTCATACAACTATTTATGTAACTGTAAAGTTTGTTCAATTTAAGATTATAATACAAAAGTAAACTGTCTCCTGCTCTCGCAAAGAAGTCATACCCCCTCAGCCTTTTCTGGGCCCTTTTCCACACACGATGATTTTTCTGCAGATGTGCAAAGAAAGAACAAAATTGCCTGTATAATGGTAATAATAATATCACCTTTATTTGTTGTGCAGGAAGCATTTAAAACTTCCTGACAGTACATTATACCTGAATGCAAAGGGTATTAATAATGATTTTATATAACGATTATGAGACAAAATAAATGTGAAATGTGTCATTTCAGACCTGAACAACTGATTTGTTATATATTATTATTATTATTATTTTTTTTTTAAGGAGCTCATCTGAACCCCGCTGTGTCTCTGAGCTTGTGTGTTTTGGGAAGACATCCATGGATGAAACTACCTTTCTACATCTTCTTCCAAGTGCTTGGAGCCTTTCTGGCTGCAGCCACGGTTGGTCTGCAGTACTACGGTGAGCCTTTAGCAGCGATCTCTGCACTTCACACTCTCCGAGTACTTGAATACTTTGCAGTCCATTCATTCCCTGGGAACTATCTCACTTGTTGACTGACGCATATTTGGTTCTCCAGTAAGTGTTTCTGGCAGGAGGATGGTGTATGTGGAATAGACCCAAAGTAAAGTACAGTGTCGTATGTCACCCCGTGTTAACAGTGTGGCTCCAGAGGTTTGACTTTTATGGTTTGATTGATGTTTTGTTTTTTTACAACATTGGAGCTTCATGTCAACTGATGCCTATTCGATGATATGTTTGCAGACGCCATCCGGGCATATGGTGCAGGTGAGCTGACAGTGACGGGTCCTACAGCCACAGCAGGAATATTCTCCACATATCCAGCCCACTACCTCAGTGCGTGGGGAGGTGTGGTGGACCAGGTCAGACAGGCTCGCAATTCTTTCTTTCTTGTTCTTTTTTTAATCATGCAATGACCTGACATCATCGTCATAAACATCAAGGTGGAAGATAAGCCTGTTAATCGTTCAACAATATCACCAAGAATCAGTCAGGCTGTCTTTAATTATATAGAGATATGTATATGTCAAGTTCATCGAACTTTATACCACAACTAAATATTGAGACATGTTTTATTTACATGCTGATATTGTTGAGGGCATTTCTTCTAATTTGGATTTACCACTTTGTCTACCATTTGGAAACAGAACAGACTCTCGCTGCAGTAGATATTGCCTTCATTTTCATCGAGGTACATAAGTACTGAAAAAAAAAAAAAGGTTCTACTCCACCAGGAGATGATGTTTTTTTTTTTTTTCTTCAGTCCAGTAAACTCGCCCTGCATTTATCTCGCTACTTCCATGTTTTCCAGGTGATAGGTACAGCTGCACTGCTGCTGTGTGTCCTGGCTCTGGGGGACCAGAAGAACAGCCCCGTCCCTGATGGCCTTCAGCCTGTCCTGGTGGGAGCAGCGGTGATGGTTATTGGCGTCTCAATGGGTTCGAACAGCGGATACGCCCTCAACCCGGCCCGGGATTTTGGACCTCGATTGTTCACGTACATCGCCGGCTGGGGAGCGAATGTTTTCAAGTTAGTACTTTTACTCGGGATGGCTTATTTTTTTTTTTTTTTTTTTTCTCCTGGATAATCTTAAACCCGTTACTATTTCCCACTTTATTTGTATGAATTACTGAAATGTAAGTTTTTGTTTTTGTGAACTGTTACAGTGCTGGAAATTGCTGGTGGTGGGTGCCCATAGTGGCTCCCTGTGTTGGGGCGCTGCTGGGAACACTGATCTATGAGCTGATGGTTGAAGTCCACCATCCTCCCGACGCCACTGAGGGCCGGCCGGCGGCGCCGGAGCCGGAGCTCAGGGAACCAGAATGTGAAAAATCCACTTAGTGGTAAAATGAAGCCATGTTAAAGAAGAAGAAAACTGTCTGTATACGGTAAAGGATATTTAAGATGATGCTGTCTGTGACTGTTTATTTTAGAACAAGTAGATTCTGATTGCTAAAATCTGTTTTTGTGGCATAATTAGACATGCAAGGACAACTAAATCTAACTTCCACCATTTTGGTAAACCATTCTTGGATGGATTGCTTTAAAAAATGATGTTAATTGTTGGCTGAATCAGCGAGTTAGCCAATGAAATTTAGTAACTTCCACTGAAAGGATAAGAAAAACATTTTGTACGGATGTTCATTTACAGATGTTGGCATTCTAACAAACTTAACTACTGCAAGATATCACACAAACATTACATTGGCTGATCATCGCGATGTTAGCGTTTAGCTCAAACCATGCCTCAGCAACAACAACAAAAAACCCACTGCTCTGAATGGAAGCCTAAACTCTGCAGATGAACCGAGTCAGTCGTCTCTTTTACACATTTATTTTGAAACGGCACAAAAGTGTATGGCATTTCAGCAAGCAGACCACAACCATGGAAAAGAAAATGACATGAAATGTCCACTATTGAGCTATATAAATATGATATGACATGTATATATATATATATATATATATATATATATAAAAGATACAAAAAAAAAAAAAAATTCCACTCGTAGGCCTCCATCACGTGACCATGAAGGCTGTTTTTGAAACGTACAAAAAGAAATGTGAGGACAGCAAGCACGGGTTTCTGTCGATTTAAAAAAAAAAAAAAAGAAGAAAGAACCGTCTCCAAGAGATAAACATTTGTTTTCATACACATTAAGACAACACAGCCCCCCACAATCTCCCTCTGCTTTGTAATTACAAGGTATAGCTAACTCTGGGGGAGGGGGGGAGGATTCTTTTTTTTCCTTTTAAACTTCAAATTGTTTTGGGGAAAAAAAAAAAAGGGGAACAGTACAAGTACAAATACTATACGTATTCACATTATCATAGCAAGTTACTAAAACCAGAACGCTTTCTTTTTAGTGTAATTGTATGTATTTACATGGCAAAACTCATACACATATACTACCGGCAGGAAGCCTGACCTCTCTTCTTCTAGCTTAACGATTAACAACATCACACATTATTCACACTACACAGGTTACGGGCCTCCAGCAACCTCGCCTCCTACTCAAAAGCCTTCTCGTGTCGTAAATCGCACCACGTCCAGTAAGATTTGACGCAACCGACTCGCACAAATACCAACAGCAGTAACGCGTTTTCGTATAAATAAATATTATAGCAACATAAAAAAAAAAATCTGTGTCAAAATTCCCCCCCAAACGCTCCCCTTCATGCTTCACGATGTCCTGGATTGAGATCAGTTTTCAATGCCCTCCGGAGGTGTTAAAAGAGCTGGACTTTGAGGCGTGTGAGTTATCACGAACAATGTGGATCTAGGATATCAGCACGACAGCTGTCGGGGGTACAGCGGGAGGTGTTTGTATTTATGTGCGCAGGGCTGGGTATGGTTCAATGTTTTTTTTTGTTTTTTTTTTTGGTACCATTTCAATACCTTGAAATCCATTTTGGCAAAAAGAGAATTACTTTTACGATAGTTTTCATGCAGTTTATAGGGGGAAGAAGGGGAACCCAGGTTTTATCCTGTAGCTACAATTTACAGATGGCCCCTAAAACCAAGCTACCGCTCGACCGTTGGTTCCCAACTGGTGGGTCCCAATCCAAAAGTGGGTCGTGGGGCCGTTTTGAGTTGAGTCGACTCTACAGGAAAAAAAAAAAAAAAAAAGTTTTATTTTGAAGTCTACTGAATTTTTGCTGCTGCTGCGCTCTTATTTTAGGGACATACGTTTACCAAAACACAAGAGTGCGCGCCTCAGCTGTTTGCTATCAGCGTCGTCGTGACGACAACCAAAATTTTCTCATCGGTAGTTAGCTCTAATCTTTGTAGACGGGGTGATAGGATGAGATAAACGTATTCCTATTTCATTGGGTTTTTATACCTGCAGTTGCACTTATTTGGGTTTTTCTGTGTGTGTGTGTGTATGACAGCACATGAAGGCATTGTGTATTATTGCACTATTGGCACAAAAATCTGGGTCGCGAATCTAAAATAAAGGACAGATGTGGGTCCTGACTCTGGATCAGTGGAGACCCAATTTACCAACGCCCCCCCTAAAACACCTCTCGTAAGCTAAAGGTAGATGCTAGTGTGTCCGTCGCCAAAATTCACTTTCGAAATGGTGAAATAAGGCGCTCCGATGTAAGCTTTACCAAAGTTGGCGCAGATTTCTCCTCTACACGGGCGGGCCGTCGACTTGGGAGGCTGTGTGTGGTAAACGCCGTGGCTCGCGGATTTCCTCCCGTGACAACGTAGCAAAAGGTATGCATTTTAAAGCGGGAACATTAGTGTTGTCGTGGCCTCGGTGTGGAAGTTTGGTACGAGAATGACGAGCGTTTTCTTCCCAACTTAGACGCGACCAAAAGCAAGTTGGTGCCCTAACAGTTTTGAGGTCCGGGTATCCAGCCCTGTGAATGTGTTAACATTTAAGAAACAGGCAGGTAGCTGCAGTCAGTGCGGAGTGAGAGTGGTTGAAAATGGAAGGACCAAGTGTTGTAGACACAGTACGGCTGATATATAAATGCTTTACTCTGGGAACTGTTCCACACTAGAGTCTATCACAGGTGAGTTCAGTTAAGTGACGTAATCAAACATGCAATTACAATCGCACAGAAGAGGTGCCATAGAGAGTAAAACTGTTTGCGGTGGCTTTTAAAAAAAAAAAAAAAAAAAACCCAACTGCGCAGGGGCAGCTCCGTTTCATCGACATTCATATTCTACAGCCGCGACCCTCGACGACTCCTTGTAGATGATCCGTCGGGTCTCGGAACCGCCCCCTCCTCTACTGGGGCTTGTCCGTCTTGTGCGCGGTGAGGAAGGCCATACCATGGGTCCTGAAGTGGGTGTTGAGGTCCGAGGCCTTGTCGAAACGCCGGCCGCACACCTTGCAGCTCAGATTGCCGTCGCCGTCCTCGCCCAGCGTCTGCGGGGAGGAGGCGGGGGAGCCGTCCGGGGAGCCGTGAGCGCGGGGGGTGCCGCGGTCGGCGTCGCCCTGGTTGTCCCGCACTCGGTGAGTGATGAACCGGTGCCTGCTGAGGGAGCCGGCTGACGCGAAGCACACGCCGCACTGCAGGCACTGGAAGGAGGCGGTGTCGCCCCGGTGCTGGGGGATGTGGCGCTGAAACTCCGCCCCGTCCTCGGTGGAGAAGCCGCAGGGGACGCAGCGGAAGACGTTGTCTTCCTCCTCCAACTCGTTGGGTCCCAACGACGTCGACGCAACGGCTCCCCTGGTTCTCTTTGCCGGACCGACGCCCTCCTCTGTGGCGTTTTCTTCCTCGTCTCCTGCCCTGCCGACGGGAGGGCCAACTTCACCGTCTTGTTCTGAGGAGCTGCCTGGTCCCTCTCCGCCTGTGGCTGCACGCTTCCTGGTCATGGGGGGACCCTGAGGACAGGGGAGGACGGAGAGAGGCTGAACGGCTGAATTTATACCATCGCAAATGACGACCGGCGAGTAGCATCCGGCAAATTCAAACTTATTTAGTACGCAAAAGAACTTTTGAAATAAACGTGCGCTACGCAGTACGGGAACGCTGCGGGACGACAACTCCTGGTGTGGTCTCGACTCACCTGTCCATCTGTAGTTCTGTGATGGAGCCGAATGTGTTTGTCCAGCAGGAAGCGACTGCCAAAGGTGCGTTTGCCTTCTGTGCAATATCTGAAAAATAATTCCAGAGGATTGAAGTCACTTCGCCCATCAGACGACTTAGTCGTCAAGTGATTCTTAAATAAAAATGATTTTTTTGTTTTTTGTTGTATTATTTGTTATAATACAAATTCTTTTTAGCAAAAAAAATTAAAAAGACAAAAACATTTTAAATCGAAGCTTACAGTGGGCTTACAGTATAAACTAAAACAGGTCTATCACGAAAGCTCGCGTGACTCACTGGCAATGGAAGACTCGTTTGTTTCCCTCGTGAATGACGCGCTCGTGACGTCTCAGGCTGGAGGACGTGCTGAACGTTCCTCCACAGATACGACAGGGGAACTTTTCAAGTTGGCAGCAGACGTACGGGGGGAGAGAGGGGAGGGGGGGGGGGGTAGAAAAGATAAGAACACATTAAATCTCGGCTCTCTTCGAATCAGGGTGGATCTTTTTCTGCTTTAAATCAGCCATCAATCTTCGTTTCCTCCCCGAAGGCAATAACCTGATTCGGTACGATCCGATGTAAAAAAAAAGACCCACCTTGCCGTGCTCGATCTTCACGTGACTCTGATAGTCGTCGTTGTCGGTGAAGGTGGTCTGGCACTGAGGGCAGGTCCACTCGGTCGGGGCGCTCGGATGGCCGCTGCCGCCCGCGTTGGCCGCGTGACTCCCCGGCGCTTCGTAGTCCTCGTCGGCGTCGTCGTCTTCCTCCTCCTCCTCCTCCTCTTCCTCCTCCTCCTGTTCCCGCCCCCAGTCCTCTCCGTCGGAGTTGTCGGGTTTTCCAGACGGTTTTGACTTGAGGCCGGAAGGGCCGGACGTGTTGGCCGGGGCCGCGGGCGGGTTCGAGGCGTCGGACTGAGACTCCTGTTTGGCCGACGGGCCTCTGTGAGCCGTCTGAGAGGCACAACAAGTGGATTCGTTAACCGTTGGAAATAATAGTCACTCCACGTTGCGCAGGAGAACGAGCTCGCAGCTGCGCTTTGATTTAATTTAATAAAATGGCATTATTTTTGACGGCACGAGCGCTAACGCGCTGCTTTTCAACAGGCTCGTTGCAATACTAAGAGATTGTACTTGGTACCGGACTTAGGACGAGGTCACCGGACGGGAACCTCGCAAAGGCCGATCCAAGAATTGCCGCGTGCCTTCGTTGACACCTCATTCGCCATAGACGGCAACGAATGGGCAACACGTAAAGGCAAAACACCCGTCGCATGACACCGTATCTATTGCACTTAATTCATCCAGAAACACACCTTGATGTGCTCCATCATGGAACCTTTCTGGGCGTAGAGCTTGGTGCAGTCGGGGCACTTGAACACGTGCACTTTTTGCTTGGCTAAATGCGTGTCAAAGTGCATGTACAGCAAGGGCTTTTGGGTGAAAACCGTATCACACATCACACACTTGTAGATCATTCTGCAGAGGAAGGGGGGAGGGGGGGGGGGGAAGAAAGAAGAACGAATTTAGATGTCGTGGATCTATTTACAAAAATATGACCCAAATTTTCCGACGCGTTCTGAGGATATTTGTCTCCGCGTGGGCTGAAAATGTTCCCTCGAGCGTACTTGGCCTGTCCCCCGGTGAGCGTCGGATGCTGGGTGCTGATGTGGCTCTGGGCGCTGGGGGAAGACTTGAAGGCCATGGGGCAGCTGGGGCACTTGTGGAAGACCTCGCAGTGAGCAGTCTGAATGTGGGACTTGATGGAGTTCAGCCCCCCGAACACGACCTGGCAGCTCGAGCACCTTGACGAAGCAAAACGGGACAAATTACAACTCCACAACCGAAAATGTGATTACGTTTTTGTTTTTTTTTTCTTTTTAACTGTACACCGCCTCCCCTGCATGCCGAATGCATGACGGCTACCTCGCTGTACCGTCCGGCAAAGAGACACTCGCTTTGTCTGTTATGAAAGTCTCTCGACTTCCTGCGCTGTGAAACTGAAGCCCGGACATTAGCGGGGGCAGTTTTCTTGAGACCTTTCGGCAACAATTCCCCGTAGCAGTCACGTGACGCGTTAACATTCTGGATAGAGTCTCCGCACCTGTAACCGATGCGCCGGGCGAAGTGCAGACAGGCCTCCTCCAGGTGGGTCTGGAAGCTGGCCTGCCGCGCGATCCCGCCGCACTCGGGGCAGACATGAGGCGCCCTGTGTTTGTGGATCCTCTGGTGGGCGGACACGGCACACGAGTTGGGGAGCATCATGGGAGGCGAGCACTGCGTACATGTCTGAAAGAGGAAAATCAACGATCGGCAGCTGTTCGTGACGGCGCGCGCCGGTCGCGGCGCACGCGCCCCCCGTACTCGCCCTCGACACTCACCGAGTTGGGAGCGGCTCTGATCTGCTGGAAATGGGTGACCAGCTCGGCCTTGCCGGAGAATTGCGTTTGGCACTCTGGGCATTTGAAGTTGTTGTACTGCAGCCCCTCGGCCTTCTTGCAGGGCAGAGGCATCAGCGCTTGGGGGCCCTGGGGAGCGCGGCGGACGGGTCGGGGCTGAGACGCCGCCGGGGACGAGGCGTCCTTCATCGGGCTGGAGTTGGCCGAGGCGGCGGCGGCGCCCCCCGTGGTGGTCGAGGGAGAGGAGACTGGAGGAGAGGAGGACGAAGAGGAGAGCAGGCCTGGTCAGCCGAAGGTGGAAAACAGAAGGGGACAAATGGGGCGCGTTCGATGAAGACGAGTCGCGAATTGTTCTCCAGACTGATCTAGTTTTGTGGTCGTTATGGCGTCGAGTAATCGACACAAAATGAAATCGACAACAATTTTGATAATTGAGTCTTGTTCTTATTTTTATTATTTGCTTCTTTTTTTTTTGTTACTTTTTTTCACAGGTTTTTTTTGGACATTTTACAGGCCAAACAATTAATTTATTTGTTGATTGACCAAAAAGTATTTCTTTGCAAATTTGATATATTTAATTGTTGGCCAATTATAAAAAGAAAAAGCCAAATATCCTGTTTCCGACCTTTCAAAATGTGAGACTTTTGTGCTTTTCTCCACCTTATCTAAATTCAAATTGAAGATAGTTTGAGCTTTTGGACTTTCATTTGGAGAAACAACTCATTTTAAAAACCGATAATTGACGAAATGATAATCAAAATAATCGTCAGCTGCACCTCTACTTACCCCCAATAGGCGTTATGTCCTGCTGTCCAATCATCTGCTCCACAGTGACCGGCCTCATGACAAGGTGTGAGCACTGCATGACCAGCCCACGCTCCTTATGTTCCCTGGCGTGCAGCAGCAGGCTGCACTTATTGAAGAAGGCCAGCCTTTTAGCACAGTGGTTGCAGGTCACCTCGATGCGGAGGGATCGCCGGTCGTAGTGTCGTGCCAGGCTGCGCTCCAGGGCGAACGCGTCCCCGCATTCCAGGCAGCGGTATCCTGTGGCCGGGAGCGGAAGACCCCACTCGGGCGGCGGCGGAGCCGAGAGGTCAGGCTTGTAGCTCGGCAAAAGGTTCTTGCTGTTGAGGATTTTGTTGAAAGCCTCCACCAGGCTGGACTGACTCCGGGAGATGACGGCTCCTGTGCTGTTGACGATGGAGGCGGGCTTGTTTGGCTGCAGGCCGCCGCCGCCTCCGTTGGCCGTTTTGTTGGTGGCTGTGCGAACGCTGATCCCGCCGGCGGCGACCGAGAACTTTGGGGAGGAAGTGACGGCGGGCGTTGCCGGCAGCGCAGCGGATTTAGTGATGCTGACGGCAGTGGCAGAAACCTTCGCCTTGTCGGATGCAGCCATTTTATTTTGGACCTTTGTGGCTGCGGCGAGCATGACGCTGCTGGCTGCGAGGGTGGACACGGGCAGGGCGTTGAGAGCACTTACTTTCTGGGAAGTTGTTGTCATGTGACCGGTGGACGCGTCGAGTTTTTGGGCCTTGTTTCCAATGACCTTACGTTCCCCGGTTTGACCTTTAGGGTCCAAACCTTTCCCTGCAGCACCGCCTTTAGGTGCTACCCTTGTGACAGTTCTGGTGATTCCACCGGTGGAGGTTTTAATGGTTTTTATTCGGACTTTGAGGGGACGGGATGGAGCTCCGGAAGCAGCGGGTGCAGCGATGCCTGCTTCCCCTCCGTCGGCGGACGGAGGTTTGGACTTGCCGTCACCCACCTCCGTATTTTCCTCACCTGTTCTCGCATTTTCTCCCTTGTCAGCTTTGCCATCAGCGACCCTGTCGATCCCATTCCCCACCTCCATCTCTTCCTCCTCCTCTTTAGGCTCCCGCAGTTCAGAAGGAGGTGGGGTCGAGGCCACTGCAGGGCTGGAGCACCTCTTAGCTGAGACTTGAGCTGTCGATTTTGGCATCTCTGGTTCAGGACTCTCTGGCGAGTCTCTCTCCTCGATGACGTGTTCCGGATGTCTGTCCTCCACCTGGGGACTCTCTGTAGATCCGAGCTGGGGGGTTGACGAAGTCAGAGACGCCCCTGAAGGAGTGTCCCCAGGTTTAGGCTGAGACGCAGTCGAGGATGTGGGCTGCGCCGAGACGGAGTCGGACTTGTAACGTCGGCTCAGCTGAGTGCAGGTCGGAGAGTCTGGGTTCTCCTGGATCACCAGCGGACTCCCCAAATCGGGGTCGGAGTCGTCCTCCTCCATCTGCTGGTGTTGAAATCCAACGGGGCCACCTTTGGGAGCTCCGTTGAAAGGCTGAGATGAGTGCAGTGGGTGCGACGAGGGCGCAGAGGGTGGAGTCGAAAGCAGAGGCTTGGAAGGTGGAAAAAAAGGCGAGGTTAGTCCGACGGGGCCGGCGGCGGCCAGAGGAGACGACTCGGCCGACAGAGAGGAAGACGAAGGTAACGAAGCTTTGACCCCGTCTGCCCTCTCCTGTCCCGTATCCTGCTGCTGCTGGTGTTGCTGCTGTAAAAGCTGCATCTTCCTGGCCCGACCCACCGGATCTCCAGATCCCTGGGCCACAAGCGGTTTAAGTCTGTTGAAAATGTTGCCCCCTTGCTTGTGAGACTTGGCCGTGCTGGCACCTACTGCTTCTGAAGACACTTTCGGGGTGTTCATGGACCACGGCGCACCGTTTGACTGAGCCTGACTCAGGGGAAGCGGCGTGGAAACGCCAGAGGCCCCGAAACCGTTGTGGTTGAGAGCCTCGGATTCAGCAATCCCCGGAGCGCACGCGCCGAGCCTCGGCCCCACATCCACCCCGGCGATCACATCGATGGGGTCCTGGTCTGCGTCACCCTCCCCTCCATCTGCGGCCTCCAGACGGACTTTATTCTTCACGATGACACTCACGATCGAGGTGTCCGCCTGGGGGTCCGAGGGGCTCGGGGCTCTCAGGGACGACCCCACGCCGTCGGGCTTTCCCAGGGGTGCGCCCGTGGCTCCGTGGGGCCCCTCGGCCTCATCCGGGGCGGACTGGATGGCCTCTTTGGCATCGATGTCAGGAATGTCAAATGCCGCCAACAGGTCATCAAAATCTGGGGTCTTCATGTCCCCCATACCGGGATTAACTCCTGCAAAAACATGAAAGGACATGGTGGTAGAAAGCAACAAAATACAAAGAGCATGAATCTGACTGTGCTGTTGCCTGTAAACATTTGCTCCTGCCTTACATGCAAAAATGTAAAAGGCCCTTAATATGTTTATATTCTCCAGGTAAAGTCAGCGTGTACATGTCTCCCAGCGTGTTATCAGGGAAGCCAGACAGTCCAGCTATAAGGGATCCAGAGTTAGCACTTAGCCAGCTAGCGCGCTAGCGACGGCGTTTGTGCAGCTCTCCTCTCCCCCCCTCCTCCCCCTCCAAAAAAAAAACACCACACACACACACACACAAAAAAAAACACCACCTTTTCCTTGGAAACGGGTTCACCACTAATTCACTATGAATGGAAAACACCGCCGCGGCCGCGCTTGTTAAAGTGCATGCTAGTCTCTGCAGCGGTGACCACGTACGACAAGCCGAGAGGGCGTTTCGTTGCAGCGACCTCGGTTATTTTTTTTTTTTTTGTGGAGCTAACGATGTTCCTTCCCCCCGACCGAGGCCGGCGAGCCAAGACACAGAGAGGTGGGGAGAGAGACGGGTCTTTTTTTTTTTTTTTTTTTAGCTTATTAGCTTAGCGCTCGCCATTAAGAAAAAGAAGAAGAAGAAAAAAAAAAAAAGCATCCGGCGCTGTTTGCTGAGGTGTTTTTTTTTTTTTTTGACAGCAGTAAACAACCCGGTGCTCGCAGGATCGACGACGTCACAGAAAACTGTAGCCGAGATGTGGATTTTTTTTTAATTTTTTTTTTTTACTTTAATATTTCCACGTATTTTGATTTGTTTACCTGGATATGCGATTCCCGACTATCCTCAGCTCGTTTTTCAGCTGAAAAAAAAAAAAATGCTAACGCTTCCCGTCACGTGACCGCGGACCATCCTATCAGAGCGCTGGGAAGACAGAGAGGAAAAAAAAAAAAAAAAAAAATGCACGGACGGACGGAGGGATGCTGCAGACGACACGTACGGGATTTTTTTTTTTTTTTTTTAATTTCTACTGGGAATGATATAAAACATTAAAAGAGCGTCCGGGACGAGTTTTTTTTTTTTTTGGACATCGGGTAAAGTCGGGACGGTGGACTGTGAAGAGAGCTCGTGGTCAACGATGAGGCTCCAGGAGCAGCAAAATAAACGCACCGAAAAGGGCCAAATATTTACATATAGCTTTTATTGCAAAAAAAACAAAAACATAAAGACATGGCAGGAGTGGGGCTTTTCTTCTGGCGGGTCAATTACCATTAATCATACCATTGGAAAGAAATGTAGGGTGAATTTGAGAATAGACTTTTGTATTGCATTTTTTTTTATATATATATAATTTATGTTTCTGGGCAAATTATGCAGTCAAAAAAAATACACTTAATAGACATTTGCTACTGTAGTTTTTTTTTTTTTTAATTTTCTTCAGCAGTGGTGCCTTTGAGTGTCTTGACGGAGAGGGATTGTATCAAATGCAAGAGTGCTGTCATGCAGGGCAGTGCATCAGCAATCTTTTCATATAGTATTAAAGAAATCCTGCATTTGTCTGTAATTGTTCATTTCTCTCTAGCTATGCTCCTCATTTCTTCTTCTCTTCGTCCTTTTTTCCGTCCGGCTTGTTTCCTGTCTGGGAGGCCAGGGAGCCCATGGCGTTGCGGATGGCCTCGTTGTTTGGGTCGACACCGGGCAGGTTCTCCAAGACGCTCTGGAGGAACTCCGGGTCCTGCATCACGTCGTAGTCATCTTCTTCCTATTGAATTGCAATGAAAAAGACAAAATCGGTTGTGATCGGGTCGGTCTTCATTATATACACTATATGAACGATATCGGCACCAGTTTGTCACATTTGACACCCCGAAGTGTTCCTGCCTGTCTTCTCTAACACCGTTAAGAAAAGTATTTTGTCCCACTTTTCATTTCAACATTTTCTTCAAGCATCACGAGACCCCACTGGCTAATTTAACAATACCAATGCGGTGGTTGTCACTTTTAATTATTTCTCATTTGTTAGCAAGAAATCATGTTTTTTTTCCCCCATCAGTTTGGTATAGCGGGTGGCTGTAAATACCCTCGAGCTTTAGCAGGAGTTGCTATGGAGAAGAAGCTGGTGTGAATGAACACATTCAAAAGACAAGTATTCATTCAAAAACAATAATGGAAGCTCCTACAGAGGTTTTGAGTAGATCACTTGTATAAAAATTGTCTATGGCACGCTAACTAGCTATCTTCAAGCTACAACTTTTCATTGTTTCCTCGTTGGCGCTCTCCTACTTCGTCATATCGTTCGACAATCTGATTGGTCGAAGTTGATGGTGATCAAATCAGCTGCCAAGTTTTTTTTGAAAGTGTCTGACCTTTTCCAAACGGTGTCTGATGACGACTTCTCAGATGGCTGTGTAACAAACAATCTGGCACATCAGCTTAGGCTGTACGTTGACTTTTTAATATGACGGCTGCGTGATATTTTCTAATTAAGATGTTCATCCTTTATACTGATCATTTTACTGGGAGCATCGTTCCCATCCAGACCTTTAAAGGGCTCCGACTGTCAGTCAGCTCAAGCTGTCGATGCAGAAATAAGTCAGAATAACTCCTCACTTTACAACACTAGGCAGAGAAAAGCCTGTCGATTTCTCATTCAGTTCTTTTGGTCTGCAGCTCCATCTAAAACATTATACGACGACTCACCTTGGCTGATTCTGCCGTGTCCATGGGGGCCCCCGTTTCCATTTCACCATACTCTGTTCACAGAGAGGACAATACTTATTAATCAGAAAAACACAACAGTGACTTCGAATAATAGCACGAGAATATATTTGCACGACAATCAAATGAAAACTCACCTCCTCCAGCAAGAGACATCTGCATGGCGTAGGCTATCTGCTCCTCCTCAGTCATGCTGCTGAAGTCAGGAAGCACTGCTGCGCCGCTCTCAGGCTGAGATACCGACATCTTCAATAAGGCTTCCTCTGATTCTGAGATAAAAGACCCCAAAAAAATAAATAAATAAATAATCGACCAAATCCTAACAAACTGTCATAGTGTTGTCTCAAGTGAATTGAACTATTTGTCAAGTGCCCAATTACCGTCGGCGCTGGGTGTGGGCACGCCTGCCTCCGCAGCAGAAGCAGCAGCAGCTCGGCGGGCTTCTTCCTCCTGCCTCTGTCGCTGCTCCTCCATTGAGACACGCAGGGCCTGAAGCAGAGTACGGAGACAGCACAGTGAGAAACAAAGGCAGAGAGCATCTCTGCTTTTACATCTGACGAGTTAGATTCGTTTATTCTGGCAAAGCCACTCACCAAGTACTTGAGAACTGACTAAATTCACCCAAATGTATGCATGTATGGGGCGAAGCAGCATAATGCATACTGGACACAAGGACGAGAGGTAAAAATACAAAAGGAAATTTAAGGGATAGCCTTTTAAGTTCGCATGCAGAAAAATGGTTCGTCTAAAACATCCACGACAGCCTCACGTGTTCCAGGAAGAAACAGCATGAATAATATGTCCAATTAATTATTTAATTTTCATACACACAAATGAACTACTCCATTGGAAAACTGAGAGAAGAAAGGCTGTCTTTTGCATTCTTCGGCTGTTTCAAAGAAGCCCAGTGCTTCATCATGATCTTTATCAAGGCCTCTCTTGGCAGCAATGAGATCTAATCTATAAAAGTAATGCATTGCTTTGTTCCCATTTTATTCCCACTGCAATAAAACTGTAAAATAGCTCATCCCTGGCCAAATCCATCCTACATCATTAGCACCGTTGCACTGTTGTTTAATGTAATATTATTAAATTTGTATCTATATATAATGTGCATTATATATTTTGACTAAATCTATCTATCTATCTATCTATCTATCTATCTATCTATCTATCTATCTATCTATCTTCAATACTCTGCTGTGCAGTATCATACTGGTTTCCTACGAGTGTATCAGTAGTTTCTAACCTCAGACTGAGGCTACATCTACGCTAATGCATAACTTTTACAACATTAATGCCTTACGTGTGCACCACTAAGGCATTTTTGAACTCTTAAAACTGGAGTTTCAGGGGGGTCAAAGACACCTTTTTGGTGCCATAATAACAAACACGCATTTTTACCTGAAAAGACAAGTGGACTTTCTCTATAAAATGGAACTCATAATGTCTTTGTATGTTATCCAACACCCGGCACGTCTATATATTGCTTACCAGGGCCAGCTCTGGATCAGCACTGGGATCCACACCAAACTCGAAGTCGCTGGCACCGAGACCCATCATAGAACCTCCTTCACCGGCCAGGATGGGAGAGGACAGCAGCGCATCAGCCAGACTGGGCCCTGGAGGGACTGTGACCAAGTGGGAGCCCGTCCCCTCTTTCCCGTTCAGGGTGTTTATAAATGCAGTCAGCTTTTCTGTGTTCAACTCCTGGATAAAAAGTTTGAGACAGATGGCAAAGGCAACTGAAGATTCTACTTGTATATAGGGATGTTTGTTTGTTTGTTTATTTAGATCCCCGTTAAGCTTTGCATCACAGCAGCTATTATTCCTGGGGGGGGTCCTTATAGTTGACCCAGTGGCAATACAAAATACACTCACATAACACATTGATGCACATGTCTGAATAAAATAGTAATGGTTCTATATATTGAGCCGACATAGTCTTGGATTTTTGATAAAAGAAAAACAATCGTCAGTAGCATGTCTAGTTAAATAAGTGTGTATCTGCACTAAAAAAAAAAATAGATATGCAAACAAAAAAAACAACCTTAGAAATGTATCAGATTTTTGTTTACTCTGCATTTTAGCAGTACAGCGGATAATAAACCAAAAATTCCTCACCTCTTCTCCAAAGTTGATAATATCCACATTCACTTTCTCTTTTTTCAAGCGCTTTGCCATCTTGACGAGCTGTAGAATCAGCAGGTCGGGACGAAAGCAAGAAAATATAGAAAAAGACGTGAAAGTTTAAAGCCATCGCACGTTCTCGGTTGTAAAACAATATTTCTTTCATTGGGACAACGTGATAAAAGACTTCAAACGTACATCTTTTTCATTATCCTCCACGGGACTCCCAACAAAGGCAATGATCCTCATCTTGTGGTTCTTTCCTTGTCTGTGCTTCAGGGCCAGCTACACGGGAGAGACACTCGAATTATTGGAAACCAAAACCTCTAAATTTTACAAACAAAAACAAATTACCAGCCACTCTTTTTTTTTTATTTATTTTCGCGTGGTGTCTGAAACGGCAGGTTTACACACATGAGCCACTCTGATGCCGGTGCAGAAGCAGATCTTTCCTTTGGGCTGGACAGCGTGGAGTTTGGACAGGATGCGGCCAGTGTCTGGAGTCAGTGTGGTGAGGACCTCACAGTTACTGCAGGAACACACACAAAACAGTTAAGACAACCACGGTACAACACACGACCCGGGCCCCGAGGAAGACTTGATCAACTTTGTTTGATTGTTTGTTTGTTTGTTTTTTAACAACAGTAGAAAGGCTCACTTCGCCATGGTGATGAGGCCCACGTTGTTTTCCGGATTGCTGCGCGTCTTTGAGTGGCAGACGATGTTGACGGCATCCTGCTGAGCCTGTAGCCTGGTTGGTAGGAAGTCTCCGTTCCTCATGTATTCACTGTTGTCCACACTGAGAGGGGGGGAGAAAAAACAACAACAAAAAAAAAAAAACATCAAGTTTAATTTGGCTCTGAAACGTCAACTTAGCTCACCGGCTAGTTTCGCGTCTACGTGTTCTCATATCTGGACAGGCCTCGGAAGTAGTTTCCATTAGCGAGACATCCGAGCTCCTCTTCGCGGTCAGCTCTCTGCGAAAATGTCCCGTCTTCACCGGGGAAAGGAGCCGGCCACGTTAAACAGCGTTTCCAAGATATATAAATATATATAAAAAATAAAATAAATCACCATCAACTAGCACGGCTGAGCTAACGTTAGCGAGTGATGACATCAAATCCGTCCGCGGTAAAAATAAAAATAAAAACACAAATAAAACACTAAAATAATCGGTGTTGTCAGTTCATAACTTGGGAGAGAACCGACTAAATTACAAGCGGTGATCGTTAAGATTGAGGTCGCGTCTGTTACAGGTGAACAAATACTTTTTATTAAAACATCAAATCTGAGCCAACTTCGGCTACGATGACTCAGCCAGTCGACACTCGGTTAGCCGGCTAACCCGTCATCGGTCGATTAATCGGCCTCCCGGACCGCAACACGTCCTCCGTGTTCGGGTTTGCGAGCGACCCCGTCGAGCGGTGAACGACCGCGTCTTTGTTTGAACCGCTAATAGACGAACGACTAAATAAAAAAGATATCCGTAGAGCTCTTACCAGACCATTGTACTTTCGAGCCCCATTTTGGAAACTTCTTGTTGCTTTCCGTCGTGATCCTACAAGCTGCCACGCTATTGGATAAAAAAAAAAATACTGAGCAACGCGAGATGTGATTGGCCAAGGCTTCGTCAGCAGCAGTTTATTGACAGTGTACAATAGCGTCAAGTATTTAATCGATATAATTATTAATTTATGGTCCACTTACTAGCAGTTCCCCCTGAACCTCCCTGTAGTTTATTTTTTTAAATCATATTTATAGTCTTTATCTTATGTGGCTTTGCCTAAAAAAAAAAAGGTGTTAATGCTATTACTCCATTGTCATCGAGATGGTTCTGAAGATAAAGAATATATTGAAGAGTACATGATCAAAAATATTTTAAAAGGAAACCTTACTAGGTGTTTTCTGGAGAATTTAACTACTTCTCCCAGGTTTAAAACTTCCTGAGGTATCATTGCCAAAGCCCAGAATAAAATATAATTAAAGTAATGTTTATTGATCTGCAATATTGCAAAGGTGTAAAACACCAAGAAATAAAAGGAAAGCTACCTTATTATAAAAACACAAAAAAGGCCAGGCAAGTTCTTTCTTGTCAACAATATGTATCATCATATCACATGACAATATAGAGGCATAAAAAGATAAAAAGACAATTTGTGTAATGCAATATAATCAAACAAAAGCAGCATGTCTATTTTTTTTCTTTAATAACTTAAGGTTCAAGAGTACAAAACATGACATCCCGAAAAGAGAAAGAGATAGAAAATGTGTAAATCCATATTGTGTGAAAAGGCTTTGTATCGATTCTGGAATACAGGTGTGTACACGTTTATTATACACAATTCAAAGGCAAGTTAAGACAAAAGACAGAGAGAAAATACAGGATGATTTCAAAGTTATCATAAGAATAATAATAGATTTTTACTCTTCAAGAGCTGTATAACTAAGAGACAGGCACATTTTCAATTAATCAGTTGACAAATGTTTTGGAAATCAGATCAATACATACAGAAATAAATACTACAATAAATACAACTATTTACATGTTTGGTTTATAGGCTGCATGTGTAATGGCTTTTGAGTTTTTACAATAAGGCACCATTTCACTTTCAAATGTTGGGATAGTTTGATGTAACAGCCAAGACACTAAAATAATCTCCACATATCATTTACAAGGGGTATAAAAATGCCCAAATAATGCATATTGAAAATTGTTAACCAATTTTATATATATTGCACAGTTTTTTGGCACATACACGATATAAACAAAACAAATTGTTGCATATTGAAACATCTTTTAAAATGACATGTCAGACTAAAAATCTATTCCAATACATTTCTGCATTTTCAAATATCAAACCACTTGGTAAGCATTTCATGTGAGCCAGCCAAGTTAAGACATATTCGTAAAGCCCGCCTTGAGCGCTAAAACCATTTTTAATTGAGCCGCCGTCTGACAGTTTTAGTTTACAAAGAGTAGACAAACTGTTTTGTCTCGTTCACTTTTTACACACCAGGCAGCCATCACCATGTTTTCCGGGTAAAAAAAAACAATTTTTTTTTTTTTTATACCACAGCAGGGGGCCCGTCTCAAAAATCTGTCTGGAAGTTACCAGCCTCACTGCACCTAACACCAATTTCAAAGAGCTTATACAAGTAGATCAATTAACCCTGGGTAAGAACGGTTATATTATGACTATAATCAATATAACGGATTAATATGAGTATTGTTTGCTAAATACACCAATAAAAAGCAAGCGACCAAATGCTAAAGACAATACATCATAAATCAGTCTGAAAATGTAAAAGTTTTCATACGTATTTGCAGCCTATTTCATACTGAGCAGACACACTGCAGCTAACAAATGCAAATAGTGGAAAAGTGTAAATAAAATACTTTAAGAAAATGCATTACTACCCTAGTTTATAATTTTTCAGTAGCAAAATTACTGAAGGACCCAAACAAGTCCTTCTACTCCATCCTGCGATACATGTGGTTTATAAAACTCTTTTTGTATGCTTAAAATGTAAAATGTAAATATACACCATTCATAAAACAAAGTCTAACATAGATCAACAGTCAGGGAGCAACCATGTCTGAACTGCTGAAATAACTGCAGGTCTGAAACTGGCTGACTTTATTGAGGCCTGGTTTCAGGTGTTATGGCTCATAACAAGACATTGTGTGTCCTTGTTATAGACACTCGGTTGCAGTTCTCCTATTTAGCCTGGTCTCACTGATATAAATGCGGTGGACAAAATAGAAACACCCATCAGTATAACAGACTAATAATAAAATGGCACAAACTGCCCCCAAAAATCATCATAAAGCTGAGTCAACACCTCGCTAAAACAGTTTCAATAAAAACTCAAAATCATAACCTTCACAAAGGGAGGATTTAGTGCAGAACTGTTTGCCTGTATACCCTCAGCTAGGTATATCTAATAATCCAGAGTGTATATGACAGCTTCATATTTTTACATGTTCTAATAATAGCTCATGTTCTCCAGAAAAAAAAAAAAAAAAAAAAGAGAGCAGTAAAGAGTTAATTTTTTTAATTGGTATTTACACTGTTAAAAAAACCTCTGGAGTTTCTCTATTTGTTGCCAGCGTGGGTCGATAGTTTAACATTTACCACAACTTGACTTCAATAATACTATTTCCATTATGGTGAATTGTAATGGAAAACAAAGTGATTGTACCAGTTTGTAATAATGTGACACTGTGCTCTTTGGTGCCCAATTAGTGAGGAGGTGATTCCTATGTTCATGTTTTTCTTGAATATTTTTGATTTGCAAGCTTTAACACAAACTACTCTATGCAGGTTTGATCAGTTAGTAATAATAGTAGTTAGTAATGCAACAACTAAGTTTTCACTCAAGCTTGCGACACCGAAAAGATCAGATTCAATCCAAACATGGCTGGCTAACTCATGAGTGTTGCTTCATGAGACAGGCCCCAGGTCACTGTTTGTTGTGGTCCTTTGACAACAACTGTTCGACTATCAGTATCAGTCACATTTGATCATAAGCTAGACTAAACCAAAGACTGACATCAGATCATAAAATATACAAATATAAAAGAAGAGCCTCTTAAAATAACCCTTTGACCTGAACATTAGCGGTGACGTTTAGGATTCACAGTCTGTGCAGGTCCTTTAAAACACTTGGTTAAATAAAAACCACAAGCTGAGGGTCACGTTCTCCAGCATAATTTGCATTCAGAGTAAGCTTAAAAAAAAAAACAGCAGCTTACCATGTGTGAAAACAGTATTTTCTTTAAAAATAAACCCTTTAATTTAAAACTCTTTTCCCCAATTCAAATAATATGGTTTTGTGTTTAAGCGTCTTGGTCAAAGACATGTCAGGAACAGTCTCTGGGTGCTGGGACAGACAGAGTGAAGTTTGTATGAGGATGTGCTTCAGCAATTTGGTGAACATGAAACGGGAAATCATTTTTAAAAGGGACAGTGAATTTGAAATAACCAGGCCAGAATTATTAATTTCTTTTTCTCAAATAAGGAAGAGTCCTCATGTTTCACGTCACATCAAATGCTGGTTGAACTGAGCACATCAGTGCCAAGAACAAACTTTAGTTTTGAGTGCAAGCGTTCCTATGAGATCAATAATAGTGTTCAATAACCACAACATTAATGTACCTGCAATTACTAGTGTCAGAACACAAATGCCCACATACATACATACTCATACCGTGTCAAGATTCAGAAATCCCAGTGCAACAAACAAGAACAACAAAAAACATTTAATATCCCACTTATCTTGATGATAACTTCTTCTTTTTTTTTTCTTTTTTTTTATTCCGGTACCTCAAACCCCACCAAGCGGGGAGTCGTAACCTTTCAGCCACGCTCAGAACATCCTCCAAGTTTTTTCCAGGCTACGCGAGTCCAGTTATTATTTTTTTTTTACACCTACACCTGTAAACCAAAAGCAAAAGACCTGGTTAAAAAAAAAAAAAAAAAAACACAAAGCAGAAGAGAAAAAAATGTGACAGAAGAACTTGAGACATTTAAGAAATCAACTTGCAGAGCATTTGCTGGCGTTGGGAACGATGTCGCTGAGTGAGATCACATCGTCAGCACCGATACTTTCTTCAAGACTCACAAACTGAGCTCTGAAAACAACAGAAGAGCAGAACACAATATAAAACACTGGGGTTGTATGCATTGAAATATATCATCTGAATATAGACACGTGTTTCCTTAAAAGAACGGACGTTCTCATGACATGTTTTCGTACATTTGCATACAGGCAGCAAAGACTTTGACTTTCCTGTGGTTCGGTCTTTAGCTCACACTCATTCATAACCTGTGTATCAACACCTCTACCAGTGGAGCTCCATTTTGGTTACAGATGGTTTGGCATGGGTCAAGTCAATTGAACTGCGTACACAATCAAAAGGGAAGCTCTGCCTGAGGCTCAATTTTTGTTTGTTTGCATGGGTTGGAAAGATGTGTGAACTTTATGGTCATTTTGGAATATGTAGTTAACAGTGCTGTTGAAATAATTTTGCTTTATCTTGACAGATGTTTCTAATATTTTGTCCAGTCCATTTGTATATATATTTTTTTTTTTACCAAACATCCAAACCACCGCAGTCATTTCTGCTGTTGGTATGTGCATGAATTTTTAACTGATCTCTAAAGTAGAAAATCAATAAACCAGTTGGACCTGGTCGCGCTGTTTCACACATGTGACTAGACCCGATTCAGTGCCGTCTGCCAACACTGACATGCTGTCGGAAAACACGCCTGAATCGGAATTTTGGAATCCGGACATACTGTGGAGGATCACTCATGTTGAAATAATAATCTTCATGTGTCTTTTCACCTCTCACCTGTTAGGGGTGCTGTGCTCCTCATCTTGGCTTGATTGGTTGTTTAACTTGGAGGTATCCTCAGAGTGAGGCAGAGGCCGATTTGCAGAAGTGAATCCAGGGTCTCCCAAGGAGGAGGAGGAGGAGGAGGAGGCTGCTGCTGCTCCAGGAGCTCTGCCAACAGCGTCGCTGGGCGGTAAGGTCTTTGGGAGGAGGTCAGGACGACCTGACTGCATGCCTGGGTTGGAGGGGAGGGAAAAAAAAAACAACTTGTAAAACTCTCAATATACTTGCAGGGGAAGCACTTCACATGCTGGTACATGTAGGAAGACTGAATGTTTGTGGTTATTAGTAAACATAACTCATTTCCCACACTACAGTGGAAGACTGAATTCCTCTTTCCTTACCACTATCTCCTTCACTGTCTTCTCTGGTGTCAGAGCTCAGTTGAGTTTGGAGTGAAGGTATCTGGCTGTTGCTACTGGTTTGGGTCATCAGAAGAGCCCCAGAGCCAGCAGCTCTTTTCATCGGACCATGAGCCACAGCACGGCGCTTCTTAGACGGGGAGGTCTTTACTAGACAAAACAGAAGGAAAAAAAAAGTGTTCAGACTCCAGACTGTGAAATGGACATTATGTATTCATACTTGGACAGATTTAATAACCACTTACATGAAATCTTTTTGAAGACTGTGGTGCACATGAACTTCTGAAATCGTTCTGCATAGAAACCCGGTCTGTGCACTGACACAGTGTCCTGAAGAAAAAGAGAGATTACAAGTTAGCATTGATCTTTTTAAAAACACTACAAGCCAACAAGGTAGGAGAGGAACCTTACCCCATCATGAACCAGAGCTTTCCAGGAGTGTTCAAGCCTCTTTACTAATCTGAAAAACAATACACACAGCCCAGTTTGATCATAGAGGTTACATAATCCGTCATGTGCAGTTTCACATGACACAGAGCAGAAACATTAAACAAATCATTGTCTGCTTTTTATTTTTTTTAGAACAAATAAAGCTTAGCTTTGACTCAGTCTCATTCATGTCATGGGAACCCTGTTTTTCTGTCAGTTGTCTACATGGGCTGCGTGAAAGTTATATATTTGTAAAAACACGACCCAACGTTTTACGCTTCACGTACGACTACAGTGAACTTAGTTCTGTGCTTGAACGCATCCCGTGTAGACACAGATATAGACCTGGAACTACTCCTGCTCTGCAAGCTGTGTCGACATGCATATATACAAACATGTGCACGGTTACCTATAAGACTGCAGTATGTCGATGATACCAATGTAGACCAGCAGCCTCTCGCCTTTTGAGTTCCGTGCAGGGATTCCTCCCGTTCTGTAAAATAAAAACACATTTCGTGATTCATCTTTCTTCTCAGTAAACCCATCATTGTGAGGACAGACAAGGAAGCTGCCCCACACATGACCACTCTGTGGCCGCAGACACACTGTCACTCACTTGTCCTCCGTGTCCAGTGATCCCACGCTTCCTGTGTCAGCCTGGATGGCCTCTATAGCCGTGCTGTACAAGGACTTTTGGCCTTGCGGTCTCCTTTGGTCCGCGGCTGCAGCCACCGCCTCCTCGCTGGCTTGCTCTCGACAGGCCTGATCGACGTTATGAATTCCCACCAGGAGGCTGTAGTCCATAATCTTGAAACTCTGCAGGAGCTGAATGGAAGACAAGAAAAGTACTGCAAGACCAAAGACTGAATTATAAGCTAATTTAATTTTTGTGAAAGTTTGTTGTGTGTTTGTCATAATTTTATCTCAAATGAATTCAACGATATCCCACTTGTAGCATCCTGTTTAGAAAGGCATTTGTCCATAGTTCTCACCAAACAGTCTCTCTGGAGGGTCTTGCAAACAGCACTGTGCTTGTCCCCCTCCAGTAACAGCCCCTCAGACATGTCCTGCATGAAGTCCAGGTCCTTGTACGCGGGTACGGCCTTTTCCCTCTCTTTAGCCGAGGCCCGTCGCTTATAGGTGGAGCCCTTTAGGTCGTACTTGAGGTGCATCCGTACAGCACTCGGTAGCAGATTGTTCATGACTGCAATGCGGATGTTCTTGCCGCCTGCCTGGACGCAGTACAGCCCGTAAAACTTTGGTAATAAGGTCCGCTTGTTCTGGTTCAGGTTCTCAAGAAGAAACAGAGAGGATGGAAGAGTAAGGCAAAACTAAAATAATGAAAAATATCCATTTTACAGACAATAAAGTGACAAATTCAAAATGCTTGTTTTGTCCAACCAACAGCATACAAGTCCAGAGCTCTGGAAATGAAAGTCAAATGTTTAAAATTGTTTAAGAAGTTTTAAGTTTTTGATGGGAAAAAAATTACAAACTAGTTACCAATTAATTAAACTAATTACAGATTCATTTTCAAGCAATAAACTAATCCATTAATTGAAAAATCATTTCAGCTTCCAAAGTTTCACTGTGACAGCAGCAGTGGTTTCCAAGGCTTGTCACTTGATGGTTACAGGGATTCAGATTTACGCAGTGTCATGAGCACATGATTTCTGCAGATACCATCAGGTCTTACCATGAAGTAACCTGGAAGCAGTTTTTGTAGAAATTCTGCTTCTTTGTGCTGCACCGTCTTAATGATGTACTCATCATCACGAGAAACATAGAAGAGAGATCCACTGGCCCCAGAGTTCGACAGCTCGATCAGCGGCTCGTTACACAAAGAGTACTGAAAAAAAGACCAGAACAAAGTGGTTAGATATTTGATAAAACGAAAAACAACAACAACAGGCTTACAGGTTCAGAAAACAGGAAAATCCGCAGTCGTCATCAGCTACGCCTCTCCTGTGTCAACATTACACTATTCACACTTCCCCAGTTTCCGTCTTTCTGGTTGCTCAATCCCTCCTTTCTTCTCGTAGTTCACAGCACTTTGTTTTTTTTTCCTGTATGGGCTAGCTGTTTTGCACATTTTCCGAGTCGAACACATGCCGAGTAAACAAGTGTACCATGTAGTCATCTGGCCGGATGCCAAACATCTCCCTGAAGTAGCGAAAGGCGATTGGGGCGTATGTTTTGAACCTGAAGTCTCCATAGTGGTGCGCTGGTGTCAGGTTGCTGCCCTCGCTGCCAGAAAAACACAGAGGAGGCACAAGATTACCTTCCTGTAAAAGAGTACAGTTGTTCTACAGGCAAATTGTCCCGACACAGAAATTAAAGCCTCCATTTATTCATCGTTCAAACACATCCTTAATTGATCGTTTTAAAGACTCACCTGGGAAAGAAGATGCTTTCCACCACCTCAAAATCCTGCAGGAGCACGTCTCTCTCAGGTTTTCGACTTAAGCTGCCGACCGTGTGCGTGATGCCCAACTGGATAGAACCTTTCAGAGCTGATGATGTCGTCTGGAAGAAAGAGAAAACCGGCTTATATCGGATGAAAAACAAAGTTTGAAATGATTAATGAAAGATGCCACAGAGGCTGGTAACATTTGCCAGTTGCCACTTGGTGATCCAGATTTTTTAAATCTTCACATGTAATCTGAATTAGACTGCACATAAACAAGAATTATGGATTTTTATACAAAGCATTAAATCAACAGACATAAACTGCCACTGCTAGATGAGCTCCACGTTTTAACTCCAACCAGTTCAACTCCAAAATAATTGTCATTTAATTTATTTTTTTATCACAAACAACAGTTGTTCATCAGTCAAGTAGTTATAGAAATAAAAGTTGCCTTTGCTCAGCCACGTAGGGTAACATCACAGCCGACATAAAATAAAGCTAACGTTAGCTTAACAGATTCGGACCCCCGAGTCGCTGATTTTAGCTAAAAAAGTGGAATTGTAAAATGTCTATGATTAAAATCTAAAAAAAACAAAACAGTAGAGAGTAAAGTGATAACACTGGACCTAACAGATCAGAAGAACCTTTTAATGCTGAGGAGGAATCGGAGCGGCGCCTTTTTAATTAAGAGAGCCGAATGTACTCTGAATTTAAAACGATAGCCTCGTGTTATTGTTTTTTTTTGTATTTGTGAGACTATTTCATGGTTAAATCTGTGAATCTTATCTGAAAGTAAAAAACTATCTGTAGCTGCAGTGTGAAGTGGCACTTTGTTTTGGCTCGTAGTGGTACATTGAAAAGTTTGGCGAATCCCTGGCTTAAATTTGGGGGTTTTGAGCATTTATTTATTATTGTTCTTTAATTGAACAATTGTTTTGACAGTTAATGGAGGTATATAGATACTCCTGTGAGATTAGAAGTCCAGTACAGCGAGTTGACTGCTGGTCAGATAAAACAAGATATAGGGTGATGAATATTTACTTTGAGGTCTTGAAAATCATGATGGACAGTTTTCAGTGAAAATGTACTTCAGACTGCAATGGCTGATCTCCCACCTTTTTGTATGTTGTCTCCCCAGTTTGATCAATTCCGCGATGGCCGATCGTTTTCTTCATGGCCGGAGTCATGGTGGTGCTCGGACCCTGTCAGAACAAATTGGGTTACAAAAGGAAAACGAGTCACATGGAACACTCATCTTTCACAAGAATAAATAGACGTCATGTCAGCAAACATATTGGGGAAGTCCAAATCGTTTAAGAAGCAGTTTCCTCACTGATTACACATTTCCTCCCAACAAATGTACTTCTCACCTCTGTCGAAGCATTTTTTTGAATCCCAGTCGAATCTGGGGTGAGAAATGTACAAGTTACACAAGAAATACACACCGAGGAAAGGAAATGAGTTGATCAAGCAAATGCAGTTATTACAGTGGGTGCAGGAAAATCGAGCAACACAGCTTCCGGCATTCCCTACTACTGGACACGGAGAGCGCAGCTGAGCTCTGACACAGGCATGCAGACGCACCACGTTCATTACCTCTGAGAGAAGCCAGTGTCCTCCAGAACTGACTCTGCAGGTCTTTGAGTGCAATGGGAGGAATTCAGAGTAGTATGCTATTAAAGGGAGTTCACAACGGGCCAATGAATGTCCTGATAATAGCAAGTTGCATTACCAGGAGTCTAAAGTCAGCATTAAGTAGTTCACGTTTGAATTTCAAGGAAATACACTCTAGAAAGTGAAAGGGCATAATGGTGTCTGCTATTCAGATTGATTTCATTTTGTGAACTTGCAACCTAAAGGTCAACAGAAAATAGAGATGTCATCAGGGTCAGCCCATCATGGAGACTACACATTTTAAACAGCATGCGTTTCAAACTGCAGATGTGGAGTTAGAAAGTCGTGGGTGTGTACAGAGCTAGAAGTTTCTGATGAAAAAGATGTTGGTTGGATTATGGGAAATTGGAAAGGAAGTATTTGCCGAGTTTGATGTTTAGAATATCTTGTCCTCGGCGTCTTCAGTTTTGACCTTTCTCTTTTAAATCGCTGTATTAGGGGCCTCCACCCTAAAAAATAATTAATATCCAACCACATGTTTTAAAAGTAAATACATTTTTTTCAAAATAAACATTCCCAAACAAAGTAACGCAAGATAGTTTTAGGCTCGCCCTACAATTTATAGTATTTTGCTGAAATAAATAGTTGACTCAGCAAAAGGATGATATTCTGGAAATATTGTAATTCTTTGATCAAAACCACTCAAATATGAATCTTATTTTAATCCGACCATTATGAATCATCCAAATTTACTGAAGAGCATACTGAGTAAATCAGCCAGTATCTCTTTCAAACCTTTACTGTTTGCTGTGCTCAGGCTTATTTTGTATGTTCTCAGTTTATTAGGCACATCCTTTTTATATCAGTAGAGGTTGACTTAATATTTGAAACGTCTCACAGTACAACAGGTAGAAACCAATCTAAGTAGGGTGTGCATGCACACGTGTGATTTCTGTTTAGAAATGATCATTTTGAAATGATAAGAATAAGTTAATAAATGAGTTCATGTTAAAAGAGACAGATAGCTGTAGGTATGTCCTTTGGAAATCTAAAGTCAAATTGATTCATTCAGCATTTCCTTCCTGGTTGAGATTTTTTGGTTTTAAGGATTGCAGGGGTTGTATCGTTATGTTACTGCAATCTGAGAGACCATCCGTTGAATAAATAATAATCAAGATTATAGCATGTGGAATCATTTACTCTTTTGGGAGATGTCGTCGACAAGAATTGAGCCTGAATCTTAAACCAGCCCTCCCGAGGTGAAAGTGGGAAAATCTCCACTACGTGACACAATTCAACAGACCCAGAAAGTATAGTCTCAAAAATGACAAAATACTGAGTCAACACTTCTCTTACAGTTTCAACAAAAACTGAGAGTAACGCCCCAAACAATTTTATATCCACCAAAAGTTCCATCACGCATAATAAATAAACTATCAATCTCTGTCTAATGAGCCGCTGAGACATGTCAATCCACAGGATCAATAACCTGAGCTGTGTATCTGTATCACTCAAGTGATTAGAAATAAAAAAAACAACAACAACTGATCAAGCACGTCTGATCTGTCACTTTAAATGAGAGGTGGGGAATAATAATAACAATAATAATAATAATAACGCAGTACTTACTGGCAGTGTGGCCCTGCAGCCCGGGAGGCTCCTCTGCAGCTGTGGCCATTCAGACCAGAAACTTATCTCACACTTTATTGATGAAAACTCAAGGTCCTGATTCACCTCAGGGGGAGTATCAGATCTCTCGATGCGAGCAGGGTCAAGGAAGCGTGGATCTGGGTAGGAAAGCAGCACGCACACGCACGCACACGCACACACGCACACACAAGAGTGACTTCACACCACAAATATCGACCGCAGCCACGTTGGCCGACGGCAGAATGGACGTTTCAACGGCAACCTCCCCGCTAATGGCACCTCAAGCTGCCGCTAACTGTCTGTTAAATAATGTCATTCAGTAAAAAAAAAAAAACCGGTGATGAATGGGAAGGCCGGCGCGTGTTGTAACAGGATAACACAACAGCTGGGTTGCGAAATTGAAGCCGACTGACTGCGTGAAAGCTAGCTGCTAACTCTGCTTTAACTTTTTTTTTTTTTTTTTTTTTTTTTTTTTTTTTTTTTAACTTTAACCAAACGAGTCACGCTAATAAATACCGAAAATCACCACGGGGAAAAAAAACAAAACAACAAAAACAAAACGTCAACTTACTCGTATATACTGCGGAGGAGTTCTGGAAGTTTTCGCAGAAAGACAAGCAAACTTTTCTCCTGTAAAGGTGCTTGTTTGCCCGAAAACACATAAACAAGGAAACAGTGCAGGAAGCGGCTAGTTTGTGCTCGGCTCTTTTAGCCGGAGCAAGAATCACACTTCCGGGTTTTTTTCCTTTCAAAATAAAACAAAATGTCACTATAAAATCAGCTCCACCCAAAAACGGACCTACTGAGACCTTTAATGTTTACCAACTACTTTAAATTTGCCAAAGTTAATGGATAAAATTAATAGAAAAGGCAAAAAAAAAAATATATATATATATATATATATATATATACTGCTGTACCGCGGTCCTCGCTTTTGAAATGCTTATTACTTTGCGTTTTGTGCTTGCTCGTTTAATTAGGCTACGTGACTGTTCCTCTTTTTGTTGTTGTCTTTTTGTTTTTGAACTCCGTTGTTTCCTTTATTGCTTAATGACCGTTTTATTTTGTGCCATAACATCTCTACCATTGTTGTTTTAAGTCTATTCCTTACGTTGTCCTTGTTCAGGATTTGGGAACATCTACTTGCCTGATTTTCATAAAACTTGGTGTAGGGCTGTAGCCTGGGCCAAGGAAGAGCCCCAAATTTTGGCATGCATCCAATGACGCTGCTGATACACAAACCATTTCTAACCAAAAATAGGCCTGTCAAATACAATGACTCATATAAACACTTTATCAATCCACATTTACAGGTACCAACAATCCCCTGGATACACACGGGGGCATCTTTTCATAAGGGAGAACTGTGACTGGTACCACAGCTGAGATGTGAGGTTTTAGTGAGGCATTAGGATATTTTGACGTCATTCAAATAGTTTTGGAAATACAGACTTGTATAAGTAGCCTGGTGCGAACACATTTTCACTACGCAATTTTCAAAGTGAAGAAAACTGAAGCTGTGAGCAGTTTCAGGCACTTTCAGATTTGCATATCATAGAGGAGTGGACTATTGGCTTTAGTGGAGGTGTACCGAATGACCTTCAATTAATCAAAACATTTCCCTCTCTGAAATATTTATATGGACTGCATTTCTACTGATTTTAATTTTTAGAATTCCGCTTTTATTGTGAATGGAAAAGACTCAAACAGGAAGTGTGTTGACTGCTGATTAAATTATTAATGTGGCCTGGGTTATTTTTTTAGTTCTCACATTCTTGGGCAGCAAGCTCAAACCTATATTATTCATTACCAATATTTGAATGTCATATTCAACCCAACCGTGACCCCTGGTGAACAATTGTTTCATTACATAGCCTGTGATTTTGTGTATTTGCTACAACAAAGTGTGGACGTTTAAACACTGATAACTTATTTCATTTTCCTTTTTGAGGCTGTTACATGAGGTCCACTGTAACTTCCATCAATAACAAAAAAACAATAAGGCAATGACCCTTTAGGCTGTGTCTTTATTTCACGTAGAATAAGAATAAAAAGGTCAAAAATTTTGAAATTCAAGACAGAGTTATATCGGTGAGAATTTGATAAAAAAAATAAAATAAAATAAAATAAAAAAATTAAATGTATTTTCAGTTTTTGTGACAAATCTTGGTGAAAATACAGAGTTGAAAAAATAAAAGCTGAGTTTTATTGACTTTAATAAACCAAACTAGCATTCCGTGTCGTCTTCTAAGAGCCTGAAACAAAGACCAAATATAGATAAAGTATTAGATAAGCATTATACTGCACATATTTTCACTTCACAATGAACTCTTTTCATACTTTATTTATGTATGACGTTGTGTTCTTTTCACCTCAAGCAAGCATTTGGGTTGAAGGTGAATCCTGGCTGCCCGGGGACTACAGGGGCAGTGTAGCCTGGTGAGGCGTCGTAGTTTGGGTTTGGCAGCTCGCTGTTGAAGCACGTCCACCGAGCATCCGGTGTGCCCTCACAGCACTCATATGGGAGAGTCATGGTGGAATATTCATCCACACAGAACTGGGACAGGGCTTGTTTCCACTGTAAGAAAAGCACAAATCATCCTCACAAACTCTCACCGGCCGTCGTTCACTCAATTAATCCTGCTTGTTTGCTTACGTGAGCACAAAACAACTCTTTTTGTGTAAAATACAGGAATTCCTTTTAGATTTGTCTCTCCCACTGATGCTAATTCTTTGAGATATGACACAGTAAGGGAAAATATATTTTTCTTTTTGTCACCACTTATCTATCACTATGAGTATTGAAAAAGGTACAAATTTATATTGTCATTTAAATATATTATTTCCTGTACATTGTTAAATACAATGAAATTCTCTTCAAAATCCTTGTAGTTGTATATTAGCTGACTGACACTGACAGTTGACCACTGACAGTAAAATGATCTTTGCGAATCCTCTTGAAGATTAGTAATCACAGATGATACTTTTTGGTCTGTTTTTGAAGAAGAAAATCACAAAATAGTATGTACATAAGGAAAGTTATACATTTGATGTATTTTGTTACCCTGCATAAAAACAGAAAATAACAAAACTCATTTTGAATTATAAATTGTGTTTGTACTTTTGTATAAAAAAAAAAATGGAGTACAGAGCACACTATATGCAATACAGCAGCATACTATTATTGTGAAAACATTTTGTATTATCCCCTCACAATTATACTTTATTAATAAACTGATATTGCACTTTAATTAAGTAGCCTATGATAAATAATAACAGTATCATGCATAATGTGTTGTCCTGTTTATTCTCGGAGACTCACAGCTTGCTCGGCGCAGCAGAGGATCTGGTTGCTCCGTGCCACTTGTCCAAAGCAGCACATGCTGTACCACGACTCCAGGAGGTTGATGGCGTTTCCACGGCGACGGAAATGACTGTTACCAGAGTGCGGGAAGAAGCTGTCTGGGTATCTGGGACGACCCTGACCCTGAAGACAAATGGCATCCAGGTTGTGAGCGGTGGGTAGAGCAGGCGGAAAAGGGACATCTGGCTCATTGCGGAAGTACTTGTGGGTCTCTGTGGAAATCAGACATAAAGCAACACAGAGGTTAACAGCGTTTGCAGTTTGAACAGTGAAGTGAGTGTAAATGCACAAGTGATCTAGAAGAAATTACCTCCCAGATTTGCACCATGAAGAGTCATCAGTACAATTATCCAAAAGCCTGTGCAGCCTCCAACTGAAGTCATGGCTGTATGGTGGTATGGTGGGAACTGATCTCTGAAAAGGCAGATTTCTCTCTAAAATGCACTGTGACAGTTTATATGAATGAGAGATGGTGAGGGGCGGACGTGTGGGCGTGAAATGCTTGGAAATGAGGGGTGGGTGTGGGAGTGGGGGGATATGATGGTTTGTGTGGGGGGTAACATAGCTGTCAAGATAAACACAGGATGGGTTTGAACTTGAGTGATATCTGCTGATCCATTCAAGGTTGGTGGAAAAAGTCTGCAGTCATAGTGGAAACAATTCCACCAAGTTCAGGATGATATATACTGGTATAATAACATACATCTTTAGAGTAGATATTTTGACTTTTCACAGCAGAAAAAGCACTATGTCACCACTAACTAACAATAATGATGGCTTCATTGTATTTGCATGTTTGAATCTGCAGAGCCTTTTTTTTTTTTTTAAACTTTCTTTCAGGATGTGATGAACTTGAATAAACGTGGATCAAGCTGATATCTTTTTCAAAACCTTTCTGGTTTCTTACCCAAAACTCCACAGAGTTTACGACAAACTCCCTCATCCCTGTTATTAAAAACTAGATGAACGTGCGTTCTGTTGGCATAGTTTACACTCTGCAAAAATGCTAAACATTTTGTCATGTTGTTTTGTACAAACTGTTTTTGTAGCATGTGACTTAAATGAAGGATGGACCTTCTGATAGTGACTAAATCACTTTAACAGTCTTTTACTCCATAAAATTCAAACAATTGTCAAAGAGTTATTTTTAATCTACTGAATAAGTGTTGTTCTACTGTAAAACAAACTTTTTTTCTATTATTTGTTTGGTTATTTGTTGTTTTGGGTTTGATATTTTTTTTAGGAATTAAGTCACTCTATTAAAGTTATCAAACTTTTACATTAATCTACCCAGTTAAGGAATAAGGCACTTTTAGAGTAATGTTTCTCATTTAGAGTATCTTATTATGTTTTTCTAGTAATCTATCACCCAATTAAAATAATTTATCACCCCTTAAGAGTAGCTATTACACAGCAAAAAAAAAGTATTTATTAGAGTTTAAGAGTAATCTATTACTAATTTAAATTGATCTATTTCCCTATCAGTGTAGTATATTACCCAGTTAAAGTCCTTTATTATAGTTTTATAGTAATCTCCTTATTTAGTCATATAAACATCTTTTGTAAAGCCTTTCCTGACTGGAAAAGAAATGTTAATGAAATCTAGTTAATGTTATATAATACTTAACCACAAGTGATTTCAGTGGGAAAAAAAGGTGAAAGGGGTCAAGGAGAAACCCAAAACGGTTTTAAAGATTAAAATGAAAACAGGATATCACAGGATGTAAGACTACAAACAAATAAAAAATGACTCTTAGTCCCATCGTGGCTTTTGCTTTCTGCTTTTTTGGGGGGACTAAAGCTGATTTGTCTTCAGTCTTTGTGCCCTGCCATTTGATTTCTCTGTTCCACTAAAACATTTATCAGCTATAATTTGTTGACACTGTAAGCATTCTGTCCCCGCCCACAGAGAAAATGAGTGGCTGCCAATAGTTCAAATGCACAATTCTTCAGAGCTGTTCCTTATTTTCAAAAGGATTGTATGGAGCTCTTTACTGTTGTCCGGAGAGCACTGGACACACAGTGATGTTGTGGAGTTGAGCCTCTGGGTTTTTGTTTTTATTCTTTGTGTGTTCCAGGTAAAGATTTTATCTAATTGTTTTATTCCATTTATAGGAACACAATGCAGCAGATAGAAGTGTATTTGTTTTCACATGTACTAATTGTAATATTCACACACAACTCACGCATTTCTCATACATGACTGTCTTGTGAAAACTGTTTATCTGCAAAATGGCATCTGTAAATGTAGACAAACCTGTTTTTAGGTTTTAATGGTAAATTACACAACTTACATGGTACATGTAGAATGAACAAAATGAAAAGTAAAAAAAAGATCAGCCAAAGTCTGTTTTATAATGCTTATAACAAAAAAAAAGAGAAGAGAAATGATATTAAACTTCATACACTGTATTATAATGATATTAGATCTTTGCAAACATTGACACAAGGGATTCTCTTCTGATTGTGGGCAGTCAGCTATATTTTTCATTCCTCTCCAGTGAAAACCGAAAGACCAGTCAGACCAGAGTTGACAATGTAACATTGTGAAGTATGTGGGCATGGCTGCAAGCAATATATGCTAGAGACAACTTGCACAGCAGGATAGAGAAGTATAAACTTATTTGTAATCACGTTTCTGGCCTTGTCATGAATGTCAGCCCAACATTCATTCTTTTTTTTTTAATCTCTGCTTTTGGTCACTAACTCTCTGCTGGTTGGTGCTGAGCAGCTTCCTTTTTTTGCTGAAAACAGCAGCTGCTGACAAAGTTTCGTTCCACCTGTTTTTATGCTTATTTTCAGCTTGCTCATAAAAAAATGCTTGAAAGTTTAAAGAATATTAGTTTTAATGCTTCAGTGAGGTAGAAAAGCTAATGACTCAATAAAAATAAAATGTGATTGTGAGCAATGAAAATAAACTCATGAAACACAAGTCAAATCACGATTTATTTGCCAAGTCTATTTGCTAAGTCTTGAATGCCCACTAAGGCTTCAGCTCTCCCTACAATTGCAGCACATGAAAACCATCTGTGCAAATGACACCACAAACTTAAACAATGAGCCGAAAGTCCCTAAAACGCTCTGCAGGGACAGCAGAGTTGGCTGTTAACTATTGGTGCAAGCGATATTGATTACAGCTGCTTCAAAGAATACCTTTATTATGAGACACAATGCATTTCTCATGATTAAATTGTTCTTTAAGCTACCAGCGATCATAGAATTGGGACCTTTCAAGTTGCATCACAGTGTTTTGACTATACAATTTTATTAGGAGTTATTTGAATATTTAATACTTCCTGGTTTTTAATCATTTTCTGGCGTGGAGCTACCTGAAAAAAACACTAGAATTTGATACATAGAAATAGAAATATCTGCACGTATCACAACACCTGCTTTGAAAAGGTTCCAGCTCCTGCAGCACTTTTCATAGTTACTTGGCTCGGCCCCTCTCGTACGATCGCTAACAGTCCTGATTGGCTCCAGGTGTGATCAATGAGCTCCATTGAGCACAGATCCCGTCCCTGACACATTCAAATCACTTTGTTTGCATACACTCAGGCGCAGGTACACCTTTATATTTCATCATAGTATGCGAACGAGTGCAAAGTGCAAAGTGAATCGCTCAACCTGTTTGCGGGTTAAACTTTAGCAGTCAAACAGATAGCTAAGTAAAAGAGGAACCAATGAACCATTTACAGTGAAGTGAAAGGCTGCACCTTCTCTGTTGAGCTGTCTGGCTGAGGCAACTTAATGAGCACAAGTGAGCAGGGACTAAAGGGAACTATATACAGATAAGGTAAGAAGACATTTGTAAGTAGGATGTTTTAATTCAAATGACTTGTTATCAGAGTGGTGAGAGTGTGTCTTTAAGAAACCTGTCATCCCTGTTTCTTTATTTCTCTCTGTGTTTCCTCATAGCAACCCAAACGGCATCGATGCGACATCTGTGGATCATTGTCATTTTACCCATCTTGCTGTCCATGGGACTGCTGATAGTTGTTATTGGCCAACATCAAGTGATGGACAGATTCGACAAGAGGACAGACAACTTGAGAGCGGAGTTGGGGCAGCTTTATATTCGATGTGTAGAACAGGAACTCGTTAAAATCTCGCTGGAAAACCTATTGGCTCGGGGGATAAATGCGTTGCGGGATATGAAGATTGCGGTGATCCGACTCGAATCAGAGATAGAGAAGAAGAAATCAGAAAGTGAAACCTGTCAAGAGGAGGAGGTGAAAATGTTTTCTTCTCTTTTGATGTGGTTTCAGCGTCTGTCTTTCTACTCTGGAAGTGGAACATGTCACCAATGATTTCTTCGTATTCATCATGAGAATGAAGCCATTACCGAGGCAGGGTAACATGTTTAAGCAGCACAGAGCATGAATGGTAAAATTCAGGAGGAAGGGTGGAGTTTAAGGAAAATCAACAATTTTCAGATTTGCTATTTTGTATTTCATGTGGCAGTGATGATCCAGTGAAACATGGATCTTTTAGAAAACATTTGAGACATGCACTTTGAGCACATTTACTCTGGTTCTGGACTTAAAATTGTAAGGCTTCTGCAGTCATTTCACCGGTTGCCACTTTATATTTTTTACTGAAATACATTTGAGAGGAAAAAAAACTTCTTTCTTTTTCTTTCTCTATTACCCTCCACTGTTTGACAATTGCAGTATAAGTTATGCTTGACAGGTTTTCAGAATATAACACATTGAAGAAGTGGTTACTGACCTTTTTATCTTGACAGTTTACTCTCTAAATGATGTAAATTTAAATTACTGTCCAAGGGTCAAATTAGCCAACATTTAAAAAAAACAAAACGGTTAAAAAAAAAAAAAAGGGCAATTGTGCAGCGTGACTTCCATTAATCACAAGCCTTCAGGTTAGAAACCCCTGGACTAAACTAATTGTATGTGATGTAGTTAAAACTAGTTCCTTTTGCGGTCACAGCGAATGCCTCATGCGTCAGTGTTATTTATCTGCTAATGTACTGCAAAATATGCAGCAGCCATTTTTCTTCACTTCTGATGCTTTCAGTACATTTTACTGCTAAAACTTAAACTTAAATACAATACTTTTACTTGTGTTGCCATATTTTTACATGTTGTTGTTGTTGTTATTATTATTATTATTAATTGTATTTTTACTACACTGAAATATCTGAGTACTCATTTTAAATACCTTGGCTGAATGACCTCCTGCTGTAGTGGTTGTCACCAGTTTTACAGGTTTAAGGCAGTTGCAGAGGATTAAGAAAAAGACTGTTAGACAGACATTTCTCCCACTTTATTGCAGAAAACACGAAAAGAAGAACTTGGTTACATACAGCAGAGCTTCAGCGAGATGAAAGGTACAACGCACAACTGATATGATAAATGCTCAGCTAAGTTGCCAGTGCCACTATGTGGTGTCATACATGAATGACCGTCAAAGGCTGAAATTTTCTTTCTTTCTTCGTCACTAAGTGAACCTGGAGAGAGACAGTGGTGCCTGGAAACAGGAGATCAGTACTCTGAAAACACAGCTGACAGAGTACAGACCAATATGTGACCATGTGAAGAAGGACACGCAAGCTGTGTAAGTCACAACTCGCACGATCAACAAAAATGTATAAATGCAGCAGTTTTGTTTTCACACCTCTTTTTAATGAGTTGCAGTAAAAGATCTGGTGTCCCACCTGTCAGGTGGATGGATTATCTTGGTGAAGGGCTAACTAACATGGATTTAAAAAAATTGGTGAACAAAATTTTAGAGAAAATAAACCTTTTGTGTGCATAAAAGAAGTCTCAGATGTTTTACTTTAACTAAACATAATTTTTACGTTTTGTTTTTGTTAAGTGTAAGTTTCACAACAAATCAAGCTTTTCTGTTAAAAGGGGACATACAGAGCGTAATAATAATAATAATAATATGATTGTGTTTTTCAGGAAGTTATGTGGCACCAAAACTAACTCTACTGAAGAGAAGTCCAATGTATAAAGAAGACTGCAACTCCATAATACATGTTTTTTGTAAGTACCAGAGGTGTTTTGATATTCAGTGTCATTCTGGTAATTGATATGAAAGTTGAGTTGGTGAGCTTAGTTGTGTGTGACAGTTTCCCTTGCCTCTTTAAAAAAAATAAAAAAAAATGTTAAAACATTTTTTCATCATCAAGTTGTGGTGACTTTAGACAAGCCAAAGACAGCAGAGGTAAATGATGTATGTGATCCACTTCCTACTCTGCAAAATGCACATTTCTCACTTCCTTCTTTCACAGCCCAAACACTGTCATCGTGGCGCTGGTTTATTTTTAGTATTTTATGAAGGCACGACATGATACTAAAACTTGTATTGAAGTAAATCGCTGAAATATCACAAGTAGTATGCTGTATAGATCTCCCCCACCACCTCCTAAATAGGATTAAAAAAAAATAGCCCACAGCTTTTTCGGTTTAATTATATCAACACTTTAAAGAATCTTTTTTTTCCACCAAGTCTGGGTTTGAAATATTCCATTTATCTTAAAGTATTTTGAAAATTTGCAGATGAATGGGTTTGATTGGACAGTAAACTATGGATTATAATAACTGACTGACTACTGAATATTGCAATGAAAAGCTTTGAGAATTATCAGACGGCATGATGCGTATCCAACATCTCTTAAAATGAGTTAAAACCAGTGAAGCTGTTTGAGCTACGATGTCATTTTCTTCTGTTGCAGGACTCCCGTTTCTCACCGCCTGAGTGTCGACTTTTATCACTCCTTAAAAAAACCTGGAGACCCGGTTCTTTTTCTTTTTGTGTTTCTCCTTGGTGTCACATATCCTCAACTGACATTATCAGTGTATGATGTCGCCATGTGTGGAAAAAGGTCAATACACTGGTAATTTTACACTAGATGGGCAGGGAAAGCATATAAACAACCAACAGAAACTGTGTCTATAGAAGTATTAAAATTCTTCTCCAAAATATAGCAGGGCCATGATTGTGATTAGACTGAATACAAACTAGTGCCCCCCCCCCTTAACTGTTGCTATTATCACACTTTTCATTCATAGACAACATGATTTATAATCATTTTAGAAACGATTTCAGAAAACGGGAGGTAACATCAAACGTATCATTTTGAGTCTGTGACTTTCCAGTTTGGAAATGCTACATCCAGCTCTGCTCTGTTGGTGCACCCCGGCTAAGGGGAAACCTTGTTGCACTATGAGAAGGGACCTCCCACTTCCCATTAAACACCACCTTGCTACTTCTGCCCTCTCCGTTTTTATTATTTACAATGAGGACATTGTATATCCAAAAGTCACCTTCATTGTGACATCAAAATGGTATGTAAAAATGCTGGTCATCCTCATTTTCCTCAATGTTTAAGGACATCCTCGCGTGCTCGTGAACCCACTGTTTTTAAAGAGTCTCTTCAAATTTGACTAAAATGTTCACTGGGACTTGAGGATGAACTGTTTATATTTTGGTGGTCAAGGTCATTGTGAATAGATCTGTGCTGTCTGGTTGAATGTGTGTGTGATGCATCCACGTTTTAAAATTGGTAGCTTCTTTGCAGCAACATCCTTATTTGCATTTGGAAGCATTGTCTACTGTTATGGTCACAACTTTGTTTTATCAGAGTCTGTTTTACTGGCCAAATTCCTTCAAGTCTTCACTACATATCTTATGAGCTGGGACAAACATGAATGTAATAAGCCGGTACTTCTGGTTCTTCTTCTCTGAGCTGTGTTTTTTTTTATTTTTTTTTTAAGTGTGTCTAATGAAAAATGTGTTCATGTACTGGATTTTTCCATCTATCACAATTTCTCCCTTATTACCACTGATGTTTACTCGCCATTCAACCAGATGATGCATTAAAGAGCTCTACCCGTAACATGTTTAGTTCATTTTAAAAAGTAACTGTTAACTGATAGACGAGCTTTGATATTTGAAACTTAAGAAAAGAGCAGGTCGACGCAGTGACCCAGTAACTTTAATTGCAGCTTCTCAAGTGTGCCTTTTAGTGTGTGAGTACAGGACACTTACCACTTTAGAGAGTACCTGGTCAACAACGGTGAAATGTGAGTCCAGGGGACAACAATACAATTGGGGGACTGACCTGGTCAGAGACAGCAAAGTAACAGGAGAGGGTCTTTTATCTCTGTTGTAACCTTAATCACTATTAAATTATCATTAAAAAAACATTTTTTTAATAAAAGCTTTAATTTTTACTGCAATGTAGAGTAGCTTTTGTTAATATACTTTTAAAAAGTTATTCATTTCCATCAGGAATATCCTAATTTTCTTTTATAGATTAATTAAAAATATATTATAGTAATTCTCTAACAAGTGGAGAAACAGAATAAACATTTCCATGGTAACTCCACAAGAAACAGAACGTTTGCCCCTTTTTGTATCAAAATGTGAGTGTCAGCATCAGCTCAGTCATCCAAAAAATTTAATGTACTCTAAATGACTAAGTAAAAGGAATGAATTGCATTTAAAAAAAATTAATCAAACTTAAGGCCTGTGGATTTTTGTTGTTCTTATTTGGTCAAAACAAGCAATTTGAAGACATCAAATTGGCTGCAGGTAAATTAGCTGGACATAAAAAATAAAAACAAAACCTTGTATTATTGACTGAAGAGCTGCAGCTTTATGGACAGATATGAGAATGGTTTCAATCTTGGTTAAATCTTGGCAAGAAGACAAATGTATTTCCCAAAATGTAGAGCTTTCTTTTCAGAAACTTATTAATGGATTTTAATTAATGGATTCTCGATAAATTGACCATTAAAAAGACTTGTTTAACGCTATTTGTTTATGGTTAATATTTGAAATTAAAGCCTTTGATATAATATTAAAAGTAGTTCATGTTTTTTTACAGTCATAAAAAATGGTCTATTAAACTTAAACTTTTATCAATTTAACTAAGAATTTTTAAAATAACTTACGTTTTAATGGCCTTTAGCAAAACTTGTGCTATAAAAAATTATTATTATTATTATTACTATTATTATAACTCGTAACTTATTGAAAAATGACAGTGTGACTTTGACTAATGAAGGGATTTGTGGGTTTTGGAAGGACATAAGTGGTGGTAATATCGACTTGATACAGGTGTGGACGCTTGTGGTTTCCCCGCTGAAACCTGCTGACCGGTAATCCGTAATTCATTATGTTTCGTTTTCTGCTGACCCGGAGGCTCCTCGTTTTAAATGCGCAACATGACCTGCAACCGCATCGCTGCTCCGGGACTCGCCTGACGAGGAGAGGGAGGAGGGGGAGGAGGGCGCTCCCACTGCTTGCAGAGGGGGGGAGGTGGGGGGACGCAGTTATGCCAACAAGCCGATTATTGAAGGCTACTGAGCCCTCTCTGTCAATTTGTGTCCGTCCTCTTATGATCAGTAGGGAGGCGGACGTCTGCGGCTGAAGTTTTGCGTTTTGCGTGGAGCTGAATTCATTCAGTACAGGAAATAACTTTTTAATGGACGCTGCAACTTTTTATGGATGCATGTTTGAGAACTCCTGTTTGGAAGATCTATTATTGTATTAGCCTTTATAAGAATTTGAAGCTATCAATTTGTCTGTGACTGGTTATCAATGCTATTATTTACAGAATAGCCAATATGCTGTTACATATTTTTAACCTGTAGCAGCTGCATGGTGTTTTAAAGTTTTACTGTTCTTTTGTAAAGTTGTCCATCTTGTTACTTTGGTTATTATTATAAAGTAAGTTAACATTAGAGGAAAAATCCAATGGAAAATGGCATCTGCAGTAAACTTTTTTAGTAAGTGAACTTTAAAATCAGGCCCCAGCAAGCCAAATCACACGGACAGTGAAGCCCCCTCTGCTTTGCTCGGTTTCAAGTGCTTGGTGTAAAAGATGAGCAGCCCCTCCAGGAGTATAGATGGCCACAAAGGCATCAGTGAAAGCCCAACTCACAAACAGGAGACGCCCAGGTTCCGCAGCTGGAGCAACCTCCGCTTCGCCAGATGGAGGACGAGCCCCCCTGGTACCCCCTCTCTGAAGGCAGACAAGAGAGCCGATGTGACCAAGACGCTCTTCTCTCTGGTTAAGACTCACAATGATGACTACACGGCAGATCCTGATGGCCTGCACGACACCATCGGAGAGGACGATGGAGGCGTCGAAGAGATATCTCCGGACCATTCCAACTACTTCCAGAAGAAGTTTGACTCCATGCTGCAGCCCGGGGTCAACAAATTCTCCCTACGTGTTTTTGGCAGCCACAAGGGTGTTGCTGCTGAGCAGGCGAGGGTGAAGAGCTTTGGAGTGTGGATCATCCACCCCTACAGTGACTTCAGGTAATAATGAGTTTCGGTCATCGTCAGAATTTCCACACCTTTAACTCGGTGTTGTTTGTGGGGAAGTTTTAGTGACATTATTTGTGCTAGTCCAGACAGAAATGCAGAATGGGTCTGTGTCATTGTCCCAGTACAAGACTCTCCAATTCATCAATGTTGTCTATGAAGTTCCCTTGAAAGCATTTAGATTTCATCCCACCAAACAGCCTGTCACTGATCGCCCACATCCAGTTTTTCCAAGGACAGACTACAACAGCTGATGTCATATAGTACATGATAAGAAGATGAAGGGATTTAATTAGTGATACAGTACATGGGACAAGATCATCTGGATTAATAATGATACCACTCCCTGGTGACTGTCTTCCTTCCTGTCCAAAAGGAGGGAGAACTGCCTTCTTTGACCCTGTATACTCAGCGTACTCCAATTTAAAAACCTCCAATAATTTCCTACTCTGCTCTGGCTTCACTTTTGGACGATTTGTCGCATCATTCGGCTTTTGGGGCCAAACGGCATTTTAACAAGGATGCCCAATCAATTTGTCTGAAATCACTAATAGTAACCGCCATCAAATTTAAAAAATGTTTAAACATCAGGCCTATGCCAGACAGAGAGGATAAAGCCGTGCATGGGGATTATTGCCCATAAGAATCCCTATAATTCCCATCTTGCTCTATTATGCAATAATACACAGACAGCTGAGGGGGGATTACTGGAGGCCTGCTTTCCTTAAACCTTATGCTCAACCTTCCCTTTTTAAAATGGATGAGTTGAAACAGCACATTTTAGACCAGCCGTCCTTAAGGTTTAAGGTCAGATAGTTGTTTCCCTTTTGAATGGTAGATCTAAACTGATTTGAGTGAAGTTGGTTGGTGATGCTCAAAACTGTAACGTTAGACATGCTCATGTTTAGTGGCGGTAGCATTTACTGTCTTACATGCTAATATTTGCTAATTAGCACTAAATGCAACGTACAGCTGAGGCCAATGGAAACATCTTTAGTTTGCAGGTGTTTTGTTGTAAATAAATAGAGAAATTATTTGTTTGTCGCTCCAATCCATCCAGTGGTTGATGAAATAATCGCAGTGTAGAAAAAGTGGTTGACCGACCGACAGAAAGAGCAGGAAACATGGCAAAAACAGCAGAAAAATGGCACATAGCTGTTTATTTTAGTAGGAAATATGTAACCTAGGCTATCTTCCAAATAATTTTAGTTTTTTGTCGCTTTAAAAAAGTAGGCCTCCAAAATAAATTTAGTTAAACTAAACTAAACTAGCTAATAAGCTAAAAAAAAACAACTCCTGGATGCAGACGCAGCATAAAATGCATTCGAACCACATGCACATTATTGTTCCACTCTCACTCTTAAGAATAGCAGAAGAACTACAGATCTTTTCTGCTTTTCTTCCTCACACCGACGCTGCACCTATAAGTTAACAGCTCATGTTTGACGGCGTTATTAGCGGCAAACAGACACTAATCTGCTGTAACATGAGAAGTGATGATGATAAGGCATGAAACCGGCCTGTCGACTCAGAGGATGTGAGAGATTGACGGCGGGATAAACGTGATTGGCACTGAAGAGCCCATCAATCAGTTCCGTGTCTCCGCTCTGACTGGCTAAAGGAAAAAGGTCGTTTTCTCGCAGGGTTAATATTGCAGTCACAGGAGGGTGACGGTAATCAAAAATAGGCTGAGTAATATTCTCTTACTGCGCCTCGGTAATGACAGAGGGACCCAAAGTGATTGACAGCTGATGGAAACAATCTGTAAGGAAATCCAAACCGTGTAGCGGTGGTGTATAACGAGACACTGGAGACCTGCAGGAAAATGGAACGTGTATGACATGAAGCAGACAGTGATGAGCGCAGACGTGAGCGGCACGGACGTCCGGGCCTCAGTGCTCCAGCCACACATCACAGGCCGCACATTTCCAGTGGTGGCAGTGATTTAATTTCTTCAATGCTTTCTTCATAGTGAATTGAGCCTGAGGAGGCAAACACCATGCATTTTTAATAGAAGGGGTTCCTCTTGTGACTGAAGCTGTTATGATAGTAAGGGTCACTCTGAAATGGGTCATTTCCTCTACAGCACACTGTCCTCCTTACTGAATGACTTCACTTGGTCTTGGTAGATGTTTCAGATTCTGCAGCTTTAAAGGCCTTTACACACCCGAGGCATGATGAGTAAACTACACGAAGATGCAAACTACTCGCCTGCAAATACATTGTATTTCACATCAAAAATCTTTATCCTGGCTGTGATACAAATTTGCGACAGTTGTTCAAAAAATATTTAAATAGATTCGTGTCTGCTCATTCTTTAAAAAAAAATTATGGATTCAACATCATCCAGTGATGAAGATCTTGTCCTGCTCCTCCTCACTCGATAAAAATTGGAGGTTTTGGTACGTTAGACAAACCTGCTGTGGCATTGTTGCCTGCTCACTAACAACCATACTATATCTAAACTACTCACTATCCTGGTAGCCTCGTTGTTTGGTGATGGTACTGAATGGCTAGAGACACAAACAATCAACCTGGTGAACAGGAGTTGTGATGACACGTCTCTTCCACTTCAATACATTGTGATTGCCTTTACTTGTAGATAGATAGATAGATAGTTACTTTATTAATCCCTCAAAGGGAAAATTTTTTCGCTACAGCAGCATTACAGATACAGGTAAAGCAGAAAAATTGACCTCCTTCCAAAAATAAATGCATCTTTTTGCTCTCTAATATTCGCATTCTGTGTGAAAGTCCTTATGACACAAACAAAAGTCAGAAAAAATATATTGGCATGTGAATTAATTGCATGAAAAGAAACCCCCCAGTGTGTAAAGACAAATTCAAATTCTGTAGCTTTTGGATCCAATTTATACCCACTTTTAATATGCAATGCCTTATCTGGATCTGCAACGGTGCATGCAAGCTGTAAATGCAACAAAATTACCGGAATTGGGTCAACTAGCCCACATTGGGAGATGGTCCAGATAGGGACTGCATCTCAGCTGGGCGCAAATGCAGTCTGTGCAGTGTGACCACATCCTTGAGAAAAACAGTGGCTAGCTAGTTAAAAAGCTGACCAGGAAAAGCTACAAGTTGTGATATAAAAATGAATGACATTCTTACAGTGCATTATAATCCCTTGACCTGGGAAGCCTCCATCTTGTTGACAAATCCAGGGAGTAAATGCAAAGACTGGATGTCTTTATCCAGATGATGTTTTTAGATACAGAATACATGTGGCAGGTGTAAATGAGGCCATCAGTAACAACCTTTCCTTAAATGAGAGAGCATTGTCTCTATTGAGGGAATATTATGTAAGTGCTATTCACAGCAAAACAGATGCTTTGGTTGACACCACTGACCCTAAAACTCCATTCATTATGTGAACAGAATTTGAGTATCTCGTACTTAAATTCTGTTCACTTTGTGCACTTTCTATAATATAAAGATAATTTTTAATTAATAAAATCCATGTTTTTTTTCCCTATGATCTAGACTCAATAACCCATAAAAATTTCTTTAGAAATCTCTCATTTACAAAAGTATTCAGACCCTTAATTCAGATCTGTGTAGAAGCCTGTTTGGCAACCAGTCTCCGTGGGTACTGTAAGTCTTTACAGGCTTTGCAAACCTGCATTTGGGCAGTTTATCTCATTATTCTTGCCAGATCCTGTCAAGCTTTGTCAGATTGTATAGCAAGTGTCTGTGAGCTGCCGTATTCAGGTCTTTCCACAGTTGTTCTGTGAGTTTGAAGTCTGGACTTTGGCTGAACCTCTAAAGGACAGACAGAGATTTGTCCTGAAAGGACAGACCGATCTGTCCTGAAGCATCTCCAGTGTTGTCTTGGCTCTTTACTTCAGGTCATCGCCTTGCTGAAAGGTGAACTGGAGCCTCAGTCTCAGGTTGCAGGCACTCGAGTAGGTTTTCCTCAAGGCCTTAATCTATAATGCAAAAAAGTGTGAGAAAGTGAAGGGATCTAAACACTTTCTGCCTTTCGCCTTTGTCGAAAGGCGGCGTCATGTCAGCAGAACACCTTTGCCAGGTAAAACCGTGACACTGACACGCTATTCTCTAGCGGACAGGAAGGGGATTACATGCTTTGAGTTGATTTTTTTTTTGTCATTGAACATTTGGGTCTTACACACCTTTCAGTGTTTGTTTAGACCTTCAAGCACTGTAAACCTCAACTTTCGAGTTAACTTTTCTGGTTAGAAACACAAGATTTTGTCACACGGGGTGGAAATATGTAGTTGCATCTTTGTTTAATACTGCTGAAAAAACGTTTTTAATTTAGTTGATCAAGCAAATAAAAACAAAATACAAGTGTAAATCTGCGCAGGTTAAAGGTCATAGTCAAATGTTTGGTGCTAAACCCAGCTTTCCACCCCACCTGTTCTTTCCAGGTTTTACTGGGACATAGTGATGCTCCTGTTGATGATGAGTAATCTGGTGATTTTGCCCTGGGGAATCACCTTCTTTGAGGACCAGAACACCATGCCCTGGATCACCTTCAATGTCCTGTCTGACACACTCTTCCTCATGGACCTGGTTTTCAACTTCCGCACGGGCATCTTGGAAGAGGACAGCCAAATCATCCTGAACCCCAAGGAGATCCGCATACAATACCTCCGCACCTGGTTCTTGGTGGACTTCATCTCTTCCATCCCTGTCGACTACATCTTTCTCATCGTCGACCTGGAGTCTCTGCACGACTCATCTGACGTGTACCGCACCGCTCGGGCACTTCGCATCGTGCGATTCACCAAGATTCTCAGTCTGCTGCGCCTTCTCCGACTGTCTCGCCTCATCCGTTACATCCACCAGTGGGAGGAGGTAAAGGATGGGCAGGGAAAGAGCACAGATCCGAAATAAGATTTACAACAGACAGTTAGCAGGAACAGTTAAATATTGTTTGCTCCCTGTCACTTCTCCCTCTCTCAGATTTTCCACATGACTTATGATCTGGCCAGTGCTGCGGTGCGCATAGTGAACTTGATTGGCATGATGCTGCTGCTGTGCCACTGGGATGGCTGCATGACGTTCATGGTGCCTATGCTGCAAGACTTTCCTCCAGATTGCTGGGTATATAAAAACAACATGGTGGTGAGTACAGTTTCATAAAAATTCATATGTACTCAAATTTTATATTCAGGGAGTAGTCTAACATTTTGAGAAATTCACTTTTTTGTTTACTTGCAGACACTTTCATGTATTAGAATCAAAACCAGAGATCGTATTAACTAACGTTCAGCAGCAAGACAACACTTCAAACATCCCAATTACTGTCATACATCTAGGAATGCCTTCCTGCCATGCTCACCGATTTGTTTCATTTTCTGTACCCCACGTGCTCTCAACTGAGACATTTTAGGGGTCAAAGGTCAAAAGTCAAGATGACTGTGACCGCACGTCTTTCCCATTCTTGTGAATGCGATAGCTCAGGAATTTCTTTAAATCAGGCACAAACCTTCACTTGAACTCGAGGGGGAAACTGATGAGAAGTTGAAAGGTCAAAGGTCATTTTGACCTTATAAAAATGCCGTGTCTACTGTCATGGCTACAACTCTGTCTTCTATCAAAATCAGCTTTATTGGCCAAATTTATTCAAAGTTGTCACACTAAATATATTCTATAAGTCTTGGAAGAAGAATTGGCAGATGCATTACAAATGCAAGGATGTAATTCAAATTTGTACCTCTAAAGAAAGCCAGCTAACTGTCAGTCACTGAAGCTAATCAGCTGCTGGCTAGCTTTAACAGAGATATATGTCTCCTGTGTTGGTCCTCTTGTCTAACTCATGGCAAGAAAGCAAATTAGTGTGTTTCCCATAATGTCAAACCTTTAAATCGCAGTGACACAATTGGCAACCGTCTCTATTTTCTCCTCTCTACTGAAATTACAAAGCTATTTCCAGAAATATAGAAACCAGGAAAATAAAATGAGACCAAAAAAGATGCATTTTCCGGCCTTTCTAATTTCCATTATTGCCCTGTACAGTATTTTTTTTCATTGCTGTAGCCTATCAATCTCCCATTGTTTTCATTCTATCCTTCTCAGAATGCTACATGGCACATACAGTACTCCTACTCCCTGTTCATGGCCATGAGTCACATGCTGTGTATTGGATACGGTGCGCACCCTCCACAGGGTACGAGTGACGTTTGGCTCACCATGGCCAGTATGGTCATTGGGGCCACCTGCTATGCAATGTTCCTCGGCCATGCAACCAACCTCGTCCAATCCTTGGACGCATCACATCGCCAGTATCAAGAGAAGGTAATCATCTCTGCCCTGGCTTGAAAGGTTTAACAAACTCAAAGCTTTTCCCCCACAGCTTCAGTTGTTTGTGGACAATGTGACCCCAGGAGCCTCACGTGGATGCTAATGTGATTCCAGCTTTGAAGTTTTAATATCACAGCCATGTTTTTATATCATAGGCTTGCTTGTACTTTATTTGTGGATATTGTGCCAAATGCCTAGAGAATATGTGTATTATCTAATGGATTTTGTGGCCTTACTGTGACCCTTGCTAGGGGATTTTCACAAGATAAAGCAGAGCGGATAATAGACAAATGGTGGCACCTTTGTTTTGGATCACTATTTGCTAATGCCCATCACAAATGAGACTGTAATCCACTTAAAATGGGAGAAAAAGCCTGTAAAACAAATAGAATGAATAATTATTGAGCTTTGGACTAATTCAGCAAACACATGGTAGAAAATGTGACTAATTATTATATTAGAGACTTTCAACTGGACCCTCATGAAGGTCAAATCGCCATGTGTTTTGTTTCCAGTACAAGCAAGTGGAGCAGTACATGTCTTTCCATAAACTGCCAGCGGATGTAAGACAGAGGATCCATGATTATTATGAGCAGCGATTCCAAGGCAAGATGTTTGACGAGGACAGCATCCTTGGAGAGCTCAGTGATCCACTCAAGGAGGTGCGTTATTCATCAAACCACTGACCTCCTGTTTCTCACCTTTTCTTTTGTTGTCTCTCTATTATTGACATGTGCCCTCACGGATGGGTGTGGACGATGAGGCTGAATTTAGAAAAAGCCAGCAACTAATAAATATTTTTACTATTGACTGATCTGAGATGTTGGAAAATAGTGGAAAGTCCAAGGTGATCTCTTCAAATTTCTTGTTTTGTCCAACTGACAGTCCAAAACCTGAAGATATTCAGTTTACAATTTCATAAAAGAAAAGCAGTAAATCCTCAATTGGATACGGTAGAAGTTTTATTTATCTATTTAAAAAAAAAAATAATTAATGTGAAAATGGATCAAACAGTGAATCATTTATTTTAAAAAAAAATTTTTGCCCCTGTTTTTGTCAACTTATCAATTAATCGGCAAATTGTTTCAGCTCAAAGACAATTTTTCCAAAAAGTATATATTGCATATCACAATATGGAACATTTTATTGAGTTATCTGCCAATCATTTTAAATAAGATTCAATGTAGAGTTGGTTCCATAAATTGTCAGAAAATGGTGAAAAATGCCCATCACTATTGTCTAAAGCCAGTCTTCACATGTCTTGTTCAGAATTGTTCATTCAAATATTTTAACTTTACAAAACTCCTCATAAAACACAGTCCAACACAGTAACTTAAATGAGAAATTTGCTCAGACTCATTAACTTGGACGACAAACTATAATAAAATGGAACTATATGTTTATTTAATCATGATGAAGTCAATAAACATACCAGCACAAATCCCTGTCAGTCTGTGTTGAATAAACTGCATTAATATGGACAGTACAAAAAGTGTCACTTTGGCCTTTCACTGAATGTCTTCCATCTTCTCTGTCTCCCCACCATGCAGGAGATTGTCAGCTATAACTGTCGTGGGCTGGTAGCCAACATGCCACTGTTTGCCAACACTGACCCTCACTTTGTGACGGTGATCCTGACCAAGCTGCGTTTCGAAGTCTTCCAACCTGCAGACTTTATCATACGAGAAGGAACGCTGGGCCGCAAAATGTACTTTATCCAGCACGGCACCGTCACTGTTGTCCCACGTGGCAGTAAGGAGATTAAGCTCAGCGATGGAGCGTATTTTGGAGGTAAATCACTTGACACTGACTCAAACCTTCACAAACTAATTGTTTGCACAGTCACATCACAACAATTTTTAGTATACCACTTTCTAAAGGGCCCCGGTATCAATTCCATTTTCATTAGAACTGGGGCTGAAAGTAACAATTATGGTTGTTATCACCGGGACCTTTTGGGACATGTGCTTATTGCTGTCTCACATCTGGCTGGTATTTTCTAATGGAATCTGACTGACAGCTTGTTACTGGTCTGTGCTGGTTTCCTGACAACCATATGGTAACAGTGCTGACCAAAAATGAATCCCCATGAAGCCACAACCTCTCATTTTTACTTTTTGGATTTTGTACTTCTGAAAAACAAGATGTATCATGCTGGATGATGTATTTTGTTTGGACAGAGTCAGACTAGCTGTATCCTCCTGTTTTCAGCCTTTATGCTAAGCAAAGTAAATCAGATGCTTTAGCTTCCTGTTCACTATACACACACATGCAGAATCATATGTGTGTTTACTATTCACAGAAAGCTGAATAGCGTATTTTCTAAAATATCAAACCATTGCTTTGATGCTAAACTGACTCTCTCTTTCTTGGTTCAGAGATCTGTCTGCTAACTCAAGGACGACGCACCGCCACCGTTACCGCTGACACCTACTGCCGTCTCTACTCCCTGAGTGTGAACAGTTTCAACGAGGTCCTGGAGGAGCACCCTCTGATGAGGAGGGCGTTTGAGAGTGTGGCTGTGGACCGACTGGACCGGGTTTCACGCAGACCTAGTTATGAGCCTCCCACAACAGAGTGACGCCCCCTTTGCAACAACAGAGAGACTCTCCACCCAGAAATGTGGAGCCCTTTTTTGTAAATTTTTGACTGAACAAAAGAAATTTTCTTTATAAATTTGACTGATTGCTGTTGACTTTAGTGCACATGGACAACCAGATGGAGACCCTCAATTTATGTATTAACACATTATTGCTGCTCTTGATTGAAAATATTCTACCTTCAATTAATTTCATTTTGTAACTTGAGTCTCAATAATCTGTCTGCTTATGTTTGTGTTAGATCTTTGTATATTCTTCATGTTAGAGTCACCATACATTTCATTTACACTGTATTCTTGTTACGTGAGCTTTTTTTTTTTTAAACCAGTGTCACAATATTTTCCCGCTGTAAATACTGCTTAAAGAGTACTTTTCAATGTTCTGCATGTTTCCTGAAACTGCAGTCTGATTATCCATCACATCAGTCATACAGAATATTGAAAGCGTACAGGAGCACCAGCTGGTGATACAATCATACAGCTTTCTGTGCTCCGATTCCAATGGTCCCTCAGGCCTACAGGTTACATGAAGTGAGGGTTTAGAACAGATGTATGCTGAAGATAAACTGTGATGCAATACCTCCAAATGTAGAGAGCCAGGGTGCACACAGTTACACATCACTGATTAAATTACCAAATTTCACAGTTCTCACATTTGAAGAGGTTTATTTACATGTAAAAGACAAAAATCAGCAGCTGCAGATGACATATGACCAATCTACCCATGTATTTCTATAATTTAATATAAAGTATTATCAGGTGTCATTTTTTTCCACATACTATCAATAATTGTCCTCTTAAAATGCAGGCAATTTATTAGAAAAAAAAAAATCATTCATGAAAATAAACTTCCAGGTGCTTATAGTGTAGATACATGTGAGGAGGTGATTTATAATGTAGAATTACATTTATGCAAAAAAGTGTAGGCCTATGGTTAGTTTGAACTGCTTATTGGTAAACAAAACAATGTAGACAGATAACTTAAGTGAGGTTATACATATATATATATATATATATATATATATATATATATATATATATATATATATGTATATACATGTATACTGTATATATAAAATTACATTATCTAATTACATTAATGATGTCTCCATTACATTTAGGTGTTCCACTAGGGCATGCCAGTAACCAACAATCATCAATTAATGTTATTAGTAATTTTAGCAGCTGAAAAGACCATTTATGAGCTATTTATTTTCTGCTCTTTGCTTCAACAAAGAATTGATTCAACAAGATTTGACATATTTTTATTCTACAGACACTGATTAACATTTAGATCATCAAAGAGTACCAGTACTAGTTCTCGGGTAGATTTCAAATGACCTGTTTTTGGTACATTTGATACACAGGAAAAATACTACCTTTTGGAAAGAGCTGCGCCCATCACTGGGTTTGTTCATAAATGTCATTAATGTGTTCAAATTTAAGCAAAATGCTTACATCCATTTTATTTATTCTGACTCTCCAGCTAATAAACCTCATACTGATGATGTCATGTAAATATAAATGTTTCTACTTTTGAGGCATAAATATAAAACAATTATTTTTGCCTTTGTAATTGCTTTTAAAGATGTCATTTGTAATTGTGAGCGCAGACACACACACCTCTGCTGAAAGACATGTTAAAATCTCTTACTCAAGTCAAAACTGTAAGACAGCATTGTAAAACAAACAAACAAAAAAAGCTACTTGATCTTTAAAAAAATAAATCAGTATTGTTGGAAAATTTAACTATTTTATTAATATTGTGTGTACTAGTACTGAAAGCAAAAGTAGGCTGGTCACTGCCCAGGACCTTCAAAATAAAAGTTAATAATTACAGGGTTTGATTAATAAACAGTAAAAAAATAACGACTAGTTATTATATTATATTATATTATATTATATTATATTATATTATATTATATTATATTATATTATATTATATTATAAACATGAAAGCATTATTTGACTAAAGTGCTACTTTTAACTATTGCAAATAGTAAGTATGTAGAGAATACATAACGGTGCATTAAGTCTGTCTTTTTCTACAAACTTTTAGAGGACATTTTTAGATTTGAACATATGCAAACACACTGAAGGAGCTTTCAAAAGCTCTTTCTGACGTTATGAAAGTGTGTTGTTTTTTTTCGATAAGCCTCCGTGGCGCTGCAGCGGGTGTTCGTCATGGTCGCATCCGGGCTCGACGCTCCACTTCCGGTCTGACTGTGTTTCATAAACTCTGGACCCAGAGAGAAGGTAAGGAGGACCGATTGTTTTGTTGATTAACAGCACCTCATTTGGAGTTTGATTTCCATTCTTTCGTCATCCGATATGAATTCACAATCTGGTCAACGTGAGGTTGTTTACGTCGCCCCGTGAATCTGCTGCTTTCAGTCTGACATCACAAGGTTAACTGCAGGCTAACTTAGTTTAGCAGCTACGTGAGCATTGAGGTCAGTGTGCGTACTGCACACTCCAATCAACACATGTAAGCAAGGCAAAAGAGCTCAGATTGAGACACAATTATAAAACTTCTCCACTAGTCTGTTGGCCTGAAACAACCCCCCGCTGGACTGTTGTTTGACATTGGACGTTTGATAACATGTCGGCATTCACCTCACCTTCGTCAACTAACTCTGACATAACAACATGATGTTTGGCTTCTTTATTAAACGCCAGAATGTTTTGTTTTTAGCTTACAGGGCCATCAAAATACTTATTTGGTTATTTAGAAAGCTTTTTAATGCCTGCCATTGAAGATTATTTTAATTATTGATGAAGCCCTCGATATCTTTCTCGAATAATCGATTAGTTGTTTGGCTTTTAAAATGCCATAAGATGTTTTTTTTTTGTTGTTGACATTTTTATTCTGTGAAACTAAATTGTGTGTGAGTACAGTCAGTTCTCTTCAGTGTTTCAAATATCATCAATATAAAGACATGTTTTTGGGTGTCCTCAATGTTTTTAATGTGCAAATATTAAATGTTGTCAAAACACAAGCAGCTGATCTTTGCCTGAAAACGATTGTCTAAAATGATGTGTGATTTTGAAAATAATCACACTGTATTATAAGCAATAGCTTTGTGTACCTGTGTTACTGCGGTCTTCCTGCGTACGCTATGTTTGAAAAATGACTTACATTTCTTCTTCATCTAAAGTAGCCTAAACTATCTTGTGCAGCCTCAGTTTAACATTTTATGTTTATGGTCTCCTGTCCCCACAGGAAGGATGCTGTCCTTGTCTCGATCGGTGGTGAGCGTGGTGGCTCGTGCCCCGGCTGCTGTCAGTCAAGGCGGCGTGACCGCTATCACCCGATACAACAGCACAGCACAGGTATCTGAACTGTGTCTTGTTAAAACTACAATAATATCATTTCAAAGCCAACAATAAGTTTAACATTTTGCCTTATTTTTCCAGAGTGCTCCCAAGAAAACAACATTTGGTCCGCTGGCAGATGAGGACAGAATTTTCACAAACCTTTATGGTCGTCATGAGTGGAGGTGACACCACTGATGTTATTCTCATGTGATCTAAAACATAATATCTGTTGATTTGATCAGCAGGAGAAGGTAAAAACAAAAATAAAGAATACAGTCCTGACCTATTCTTATTTGTGCTTCAGGCTGAATGGGGCATTGAAGCGTGGCGACTGGTACAAAACAAAGGAGATCCTTTTGAAGGGAGTCGACTGGATCATCAATGAGATCAAGGTTTCTGGTCTGCGGGGCAGAGGAGGAGCCGGTTTCCCTACCGGCATGAAGTGGAGCTTCATGAACAAACCCAGTGATGGCCGGTCAGTGTGAAGACAGACACACACACACACACACACACACACACACACACAAGTAAAAAAAAATAAAAAATGTTATGACTAAACTTAAAAACATTGAAGGGTCTTACTTCACTTGCCCCAAAGTATTGGCACAAGTCTTTAAACAATATTTAAAGTGCTTTTAATGGTTATCTGGAAAATCTGGAAGGTGATAAATCCAAACACTAATGTTAAAGACTATAACTGACTATCATTCACAAAAGAAAATTTTGGTAAAAGGTAAAGATTTATTAGTCTTCTTTTAACATCTTTATATTTCAAACTGCTTGATGTTTGAAGTTTTTCTCAAATGTAGCACTTTTGTTTTTATCAGTTCCATCCCTGTAAGACATTTAGATGTATTCATTAAGATCTAATTATGCTGAATTGATTTATATTTATCTTTCTGCTGTTTTTTGTTTTATGCCACTGATTTTTATTGTATGTGGCTGGAGCTAAAAAGTCATATAGAAAGCAGAGCGCTTACAGATGTGCATTAATTTTCATTTCAGTTTTTGACTGATTTAGTTTCATCGTTTGGAAGTATTTCCATTTTTGATCTTTATGGGAATATATAAGACCTTCCATTTAATTGATATTGAAGATGAATCAGAGATCCCTGAGAGTTTGTGGAATCATTCGTTGAATGGAAAATGTTGTGGACATGAGTGATGCCGAAGCCTCAGACTAACCCCGATAACGTCAGTGACATTTTTAAACACTGAAGCAAGTAGAAATTGTCGCAACAATTTGTTAAGGGCATGAAAGCCAGAAATGTAATAGTGTACTTTAAAACCAGCTGCTTATAAAGCCTCAGTTGTCTACTGCTGAATTAATCTGGCATGTTGTCAAAATGTTCCTCGAAGCTTTTCTGGAGCCAAACACTTTAATAGAATTTAAAATACTGTTGGAACTCATCCACCTCTGTGGCTGCTCTGAGGATAAATGAAATGATTTAAAACCCTTGTAATTCCTTATTTTAGGCCCAAGTATCTGGTGGTGAATGCAGATGAGGGCGAACCGGGCACCTGTAAGGACAGGGAGATCATGCGGAACGACCCACACAAGCTGGTGGAGGGCTGCCTGGTTGCCGGCCGGGCCATGGGGGCGCGCGCTGCTTACATCTACATCAGAGGAGAGTTCTACAATGAGTCGTCCAACCTGCAGGTGAAAATGGACTGAGTGAGACCTGAGATTGAAACTTAGACATAATATAGTTTTAAGATATTGTACGTTTCTCAATTCATGGAGAAAGATAGTTGAAAAACACCCACTATACTTTGATTTAAACTTCACTGTAAACATGTCTAAATACACTCAGTAAATAAGTAAATGCAGGTTGAAGCAAATTGTTTGACTGAAAGGTTGTATTGTAGACGAAACTGTAGTGGATTAAAGTCAGCCTTCCATTTTATTATTTGTTCAGTGACATACTGTACTTCATCATTACTCCGCAGGTGCGTCATATGGAGTAGATAATCGGATTTGATTTTGAAGCTTCTTTCCGCACACATTTGCATATTAATTGGCAGCATAGCATTGAAAAAATTTAAAGATTTCTCTTAAACAAGCAAAAGTTTCTGACTTTTGGCTTAAATCCAAGATCAGTTCCTTGAATGGCACAATGCTGATGTCATCGCAAAGAAAAATGTTGTTTAATTGAACTGTTAACATGCAGTATTTTTTTTTATAGAATCTTTAATGTTTCCTATATTCCTCGATAATTCCCCCTGAGGTATGATATATTCAAACAATGACTCCCAATGACTACAATACATGTTTTGTTCCACTATTTAACCTCAATCCTTATTTTTTTCCCCCACTGGTATATTCCCATAGCTATCTGAATCATTTTTATGGCGGTAAATGAGAGAAATATGAGTGATAACAGACAACATACTTCAAAATAGGTACAAATGAGACCTTTAAAATGAATAAGAACTAGTGACTTTTTTCAGGTTCAGACTTTATTATGATATTTTCCCTATTGGTCCTCAGGTGGCTATCAATGAGGCCTACGCTGCTGGGCTGATCGGAAAGAACGCATGTGGCTCAGATTATGACTTTGATGTGTTTGTGATGCGTGGAGCTGGAGCGTACATCTGTGGAGAGGAGACCGCTCTGATTGAGTCCCTGGAGGGGAAGCAGGGGAAACCCCGCCTGAAGCCCCCCTTTCCTGCTGATGTTGGTGAGTTTCAGTGCACAGATGGGCTTTATAGCTGTGGGATACAAAAACATGTATCCCCTGCTGCATTCCCACACTGGCCATATTTTCTACAACATAACAGTAATTATCAGATTACAGAGGAGTACTCTTGTAATTATTGCCAAACGAAAGCAATTCTCAAATGTCAGCGTCGCTCCCTCTGCTGTGTTAAAGGCGTGTTTGGTTGCCCAACAACCGTTGCCAACGTGGAGACGGTATCCGTGGCGCCCACCATCTGTCGTCGTGGGGGCTCCTGGTTTCTAGGCTTCGGCAGAGAGAGAAACTCCGGCACAAAGCTCTTCAACATCTCCGGCCATGTTAACCACCCCTGCACTGTAGAGGAGGAGATGTCTGTCCCTCTGAAGGACCTCATCGAGAGACATGCAGGTACATGTCACTCTAAGAATGTGACACATTATTATTGAGTTATTGATAAAACCGTAGGTCTCGATCTCACAGCTTACTATGAAATGTTTGTGATGTTCTGTCAGGAGTTTTGGCATTTTGCCCAAAAAAAAAAGTAGTGAGTGAATAAATTTGTCTCGTAAATAATTAATTGAAGCTGTAGGAAGACCCCAATGCATCTTACTGCATTTCCACACACCAAGGGGATCATGGACCAAAAAGATCAGGACAGTTTAGCGTAGACACAACCGAAGTGCTGTTTTTTTTGTTTTTTTTGTTTTTTTTTCTCAACTTAATTGAAACGAACATCTGTCTGGTAGGTGGCGTTCGTGGCGGTTGGGATAACCTGCTGGCTGTAATCCCCGGTGGCTCCTCGACACCCCTCATTCCCAAAAATGTGTGTGAAGAGGTGCTGATGGACTTTGATGGACTTATTCAAGCTCAGACTGGGCTGGGCACAGCTGCTCTTATCGTCATGGACAAATCTGTAAGTTTCTCAGCGTATTTCATCATGCATATAGATATCATCAAACGTCTGTTACAGTGATTGGTTGGTTATTTTTTTTAGACTGACATCATTAGAGCCATCGCCCGCCTGATCGAGTTCTACAAGCATGAGAGTTGTGGCCAGTGCACACCATGCAGAGAAGGTAAGCGCTGCCTCAGTGTTATTCTGTGCATTTACAGAGCCAGCCTTAATATCTCTACATCAGGTCTCATAAAGAAGTTTCTTGAAACACCATTAACAAACTTCAAAATATGATTTTGGTTTTTTTCCCCCCCATTTTGTCTATTCTGCAGGAGTGGACTGGATGAATAACATGATGTGGCGTTTTGTGCGTGGTGATGCACGGTCAGCAGAGATCGACATGATCTGGGAGCTCAGTAAGCAGATTGAAGGACACACTATTTGTGCCCTGGGCGATGGTGCGGCATGGCCTGTGCAGGTAAATATAAGTGCTGTTGTCGTGCGTTTGCACACTGAAGGGATCACTGAAAGAATTATTGGGAAGCTGCCAATAACTCCCTGAGATACCAATTTACTTAGTCTGCAGCGAGTTGTAATGTGATGGGCTGCAGGTTGTGGTACTGCTGAAACATAGCATGACACTGAAAGACGTTTCCATTGTTTTGTCCTACTATTGACTTTAATTAAAACCTCTCTACACTGTCTTAACAAAAGTGGAACATAATTAATATAGGTAGACTTTATTGTTGGGCTATTTTTCTTGCACAAGATTCAGCTAGGTGTGGCTTTTAATCAGCAAACTCACAAACTATACAACATATGCAGGAACAAAACATGTTCAAATTTCTTTCCTCTTTTTTAGTTAAAATTGTTCAATAAAAAAAGAACTAAATACATGAAGAGAAAAAAATATAATTTCTCTATTTTAAACCTATCCTGTCCAAGAGGAACACTTTCAGACTAAAAATAGAACTCACACATTTACATGTAATCCATCCTTTTAAGATTCCCATCCTGTTTTAAATATCAGTGTACCAAATATGAATAAACAAAGTGTCTTTAGTTTTCCCCCAGTAATTAAACTTTCTATGTTTTTTTATATTTTTGTGATTACATAGTGTTATTGGTTTATTTTACAAACCCGCCCATCTTTTTCTGCTTTAATTCAAACATGATAACTCATTTATTTCCTCTTCCTTTGTTTTCCCAGGGATTGATCAGGCACTTTAGACCTGTGATGGAATGCCGAATTGCTGAATATCAGCAGCACCAACAGGCCAGGGCTTAAATGGCTCCTTCAACTCCTTCAAGTCATTATTTTTGCCTCATATGCCCTTAAACCTGTGTTTGTGTCATTCATGTATTATTTAAAAAAAAAAGAAAAAGAAAAAAGTGCTGTCTTATCACCTCATCATCAAATTTTGCATTGATGTGTTTGCCTTGTAGGAGGAAATTCCCAATAAATTCTATGAACCGTAAAATGTTAACTTTTTCATGTTTGTACCTTGTGGCATTTCACTTGTTGTTTTTTTTTCTTATTTTTTATGTTTAGAAAAAAGTAAAAAGACATTCCCAGCAATCATACTTTTGTTCATATTTTTCAATGGCTAGTTTTAGGGTTAGGGTGCTAATTTTATAATCCTTTGAGCTACTGAGATTGGTAACAATGGAGGCCTGGGATGCCACTATCAATGTACTTTATCTTAGAAACATAACACAAAATACACAAAATGTTCATATACATTATTAAAAGACGAAAGTCAAAAAAATGATTGCGGCTTTGAGATAGATAAAGTGCCTTATTATTTTCCCTTTCAAACCCACAGAAACCATAGTATTTCCCCGGTTGAGAGTTCAGTGGAATTCTAATCTCCTCTGCAAACACTGCAGTGGTACATTCCCGGCTAATATGCATTTTCCTGATCTCGCGATAACATCCTTTCCCGTGTCACGTGACGTGGGCGGCGTAGTCTCCGTGGCTTCATTTCGGTGGACGCGTCGAATGGTAAGGATGATTTTGAATTGTTTACAAAGACTGAAGTCCAACTTATTCGGAATTGCCCGCATGTATGTTGCTTTAAAGTACCTAGGTACGACACTTAAGTAGGCAGGAGGTAATACAGATTAAAATACTGTTAAAATATGTGACGACACTCGTCTCGCTTTCATTTGTAGCCGTGTATGTCAACCACCGTCCTTCTCCTCCATCCTTCTGTCAGCTAGTTCGCTCAGGCCTGATGTGAGCTGTTTGGTTTATATTTGTTGCATATCCAATCGCTCTGACGCGCATAAGACTCTCTCCTCAAATATGTATTTACTTGAAACACACCGATGCTTTTTGCGCGGGTCAATTTAACGCCGACCTGTCACTGCAGTCCTCTTCTTCCAGTCGGTTTAGCATCACCGGTTAACATAACAATCAGTTGTAACTCTTATCCAGTGTGTTTGCAGTAATGGTGCGTTCTTATATTACAGCTGTATGTGGCTGAGTGGTGTGTGAAATCATCAGCATGGAAATGATGAAGATAGAGCAAGTCATTGTTGGAAGTGAAATGAGGCCCACCTCAACGGAGATCAAGGCTGAGCCCGTGGTCACTCCCCTGCCGACCTGTAAGCTTTCATGTACAGTATATTCACAAATGACGGGACCGTGTTTACCTAATTATGACCAAGTCCCATCTCACGCTGCCCCGCAGTTATATCAGTCCTTTCATATTGAGCAAATCATCAAACAACCTGTCATCTCATTGGGATGCAGATCAGCACGAGAGTCTGCAGTGTTTTCAGTGCTTCATCACTTTCTGTGACGCCAAGGCCAAGGAGAGACACATGAGGAAGAGTCATCGGGACCAGTACAAACAGCAGCTTCAGCAGGTAGGGAAAACCACACTTAGAATACAAATACCAAAACTCTTAAGTATACAAACTCAGTAATTCATATGCAAGTGTGATTATTTGGGTAATAAGTGCAAGTGTTGTGTCTGTAATTGAAATCTGTTTTCATTGTGGATTCATCTTTAGAATATTTTGTTGATACCTTTTTTGGTTTTTTTTAAATATGAGTAGAAATGGTAAATGGTTTGTACTTGTATAGCGCTTTATCACCTTTCGGTCTCAAAGCGCTTTAACATAGTTTTCCCATTCACACACTAATGAGACAGATCACCATGCAAGGTGCTGCCATCAGGAGCACATTCACACCATCGGGAGCAACTTAGGGTTCAGTGTCTTGCTCAAGGACACTTAGGCATGTGGATCGAACCACCAACCTTCCGCATTAGTGTTTAACCCACTCTACCGTCTGAGCCACAGCCTCCCTAAATGCTCACTACATTTGAATTTAGAGCAAATTGTCCCAAATGCAATTATATTTACTTCAGATTATGAAAAACAAAAAGCAGTAAATTGTCACATTTAGACAAGCTGGAACCAAAAATTACAAACAATTAAATTATTTTCCATATTATTATTGATTATGTGTATGGGACATTTAACAACGGAAAAACTTGCTCTCTCTTTGACAAGCTGTAAGGGGAACATTATCTTAAGAATTTCAAGAATTTATATTTTGCAGTTTCATTCATATACTTGATATCTCTGAAAAGCCATTTTTGGCTGAGCTGATGTATCGGGTATCAGTCAAGCTCATGTAAGGATGGAATTTTACTTTTAGCCTTTTGTACATTTTGTTTTGGGTAAAAATGGAGATGGGTAAGTTGGTTCACTTGTCTTCAATGAAGAAAGTCTTGAGTTGGGATGTTTTTAACCAATTTTCTTCTCATCATTTTGCAGAGTGACACACTCTTCACTTGCTACAAGTGTGACAAGAGCTTTTCCTCGTCTGACGAGCTCAGTCAGCACCAGTCCACCCACAGCAGTGAGGAGAAGGCCTTCCGCTGCCCTTACTGCTGGAAAAGCTTCTTTACCTTTACTGAGGTGAGGGAACAGCAGGTTTTGTGGAAGTCTGTTTTTGTTTATTTTTTTGTGCTGTAGCTGAACAATAAAGTTTGTTTACTGTCCATGATAACTGTTTGATATCTTGCAGCTGAACAAACACAGACGACATGAATGCATAGAACGACGGTGTCCCTGCAGGGACTGCGGCGCTTTGTTCCCCAGTCCCTCACGACTTCGCAGCCATCGGATCGCAGTGCACCCACAGCGCCCGGTAGTGGCTGATGACATCAACACCTTCCAGTGCTGCAAATGTAGTCGTGGTTTCCAGACAGAAGAAGAGCTCCTGCAGCACCAGGAGAGATTTGCTAATACTCTAAACTGTGAGATTAAGCCACAAGGCAAAAAGCGTGGCCGAAAACCCAAGTATGTAGATCAAGGATGGATAGTTGACAGCAAGAAGATAAAACAAGAAGAGGAAGCAGACGGATACAATAACTCTCTGACAGAGGGCTCCTCCTCCACTGAGCTCAAGATTCCCTGTCCTGAAGCAACTTGTGATCTCGTATTCCCTTCTGTTGCAGCCCTGAGAGCACACAAGAAGGAGGTGCATGGGCCCGTCCCTCGCAAGGCTTACATATGCACACAGTGTGATGACAGTTTTGCTCGGGCTGAGCAGCTCAAATCACATGTGGAGAAGGCTCACAACTCTGGATACACCTGTCCCACCGGTGGGAAGAGCTTTGCGAGAGAGAGCGCCCTAAAGGCTCACCAGGACACCCACACTGAGGCAGAGGAGGTAGCAGAAAAGAGATAATATACGGAGAAAAGACTGCTACTTTACTAAATGATTGTCAGCGAGTGTAGGAAGATTTTTTTATGTGAATATTTCAGGGTGAAACTTTTCAAAGCAAGGTTATGCAACACAACTGAAGTACGGAGGTTGTTTCTGGGACACATTTTTTACATTGCATTTAAAAAAAACACCGTACGCTTGTGAATAAAACTATCTGTACATAATTATTATTTACTGTTTGGCCATTATGAAGTCATATTACAAGGCCCTTTTTGCTGTCCGTATTACCTCTATTCTACATAATTTGTTTTATATTCACTGCAGAGTAACAAATGAGTTCTCCCTTAATTCTGGGAATGTTTGTTCTTCACCGGAATCAATTTATGTTCAGGAAACCTCATTAATGTGATAATTGCACAGAGAATGTAAATCCTAAACATAATATAATCTGATAAATGGGCCAATTTAGAAGATTCTCTTCTACACTTAAAATATGTAGTCTCGAGGTCTTATTTTTCACTTTCCAAAAGTAGATAGTCATTACATTAAACAATACTTAGATTTCTGTGGTGTCCTTGTCACTTTGTGTGAAAGTGTGAATGGGAGAATGAGAAACAAGTTGTCAAGCACTTTTTTTCCATTTTAATTTCTGTCTGATGTAGATTTAAATTGTTTTAAAGATAGTTTTTGGGCCTTTATTTGTATTGATTATTTTATGGAAGAATGTGATTTTGCTCTCTAAAGAATAATAACACTTTTTTTCCCCATTAACAGCTCTTAATTGTAAACCACTCATATTGGAACACTGTGTATATACTACCCCACAAACACTTGCTATTCTGTACAACAAATATGGGAGAAAATTTAACCTAACACGTGGACATTTATTGTCTTTATTCACAAAATTGTTTAAGCTCTCGCATGAATTAATATCGACAAGAATGACTGTCAATGCATTTGTCTGTATTTTCCAATTGTTGTGAGTAACTAAGCGTACTTACTCAAGTGCTGCACCTCGAGTATTTCCATTTTATAATAATAATATTGTCTTATTTTACACCACTACGTTACTTTCCAGTTTGTGATTAGTTACGTTTCACAGAAATACACACGCAAAACACATCAGTTCTTAAAATATGCTGCATTGGAATAGATTTAAATAGCACATAACACCATAACACTGCTGAAATGGCGCAACGTTTTTAACACTTTAAGTACATTTTGTTGGTTATTTGCTTTTGAATGTAGGACTTTTACTTCTGATGAAAGAAAGCGGCTCTATTGAAGCGACGTTGCCCGGTATGTCGAACAGCGGGCGCTCTACACCAGAGAAGTTCGTTTTCCCATGATGCACCTGTGGTTCTTTCTATCTCGCGCCTTTGCCTCGGAGCAGTCCATCTTGCCTCTCATACCGCTGCAGTCACCCTCCGCCTGCGCGCCGTCCGTGTTGTTGTAGTAAATAATGGCGGCATCGGGAGGCGGATTATCATCCCCCGCCACCGTCGCGGGTTTGAACGCCCAAACGCCGGCCCGGGCTCGCTTCCCGGGCCGGCCGTGCGCGGCTCGCAGCAGGCTGCGGTCGGACAAACGCTCCCGACGCGGAAGGTTGGGCTCGGACGACGGCGAGCTGGCTGCCGGAGGGCCGAGGCCCGTCAACATCGGCCTGGCGTTGAGCGAGGACCCGTCCCTGCTGCGCCTGCTCGGGGTGGCGGATAAGCACAGTCGGCGGAGAGATGCGGGCTTCGACTCCAGCACCAGCGAGGAGGTGAATAAGCGAACCGTAGCGCGGAAGCTAGACGGGGAAACATTACGCTTAATGGGCCGAATAAAGACAGTTTTCTTCAAATACACATTTAAAACATCTGTTTGTTGCTTACAAAGAGCATTTAGCTGACGTACAGCTAGTTAGCAACAACTTAGCTCACAAACCCTAAACTGTCGTTGTAGCTGAGCTTGTTTACCTACAAGGTGTATTTTAAGACTGGTTTGGAAACGTATATTCCAGTCTAGTGAATTTTGCGCACGGTAACAGTCGATTTTTCTGTTTTAAAATCGCCTTTTCGATGCTGCGAGTTTGCAGCAGCCCCACGTACACAAGAGACCAGTGTCCGTGCAGCTGAGTTTGTTTGCATGAAACGGACATTAGGCGGAAACTTTGGCGGCGCGATAACACTTCGTGAACGCGTTTTGTCATAGAAAACCACGAGATGTCTTTGTGTGATCACATCCCCCTTCGCTACGGTTCGGCGAGCTGAAGTTCCCACCCAGTGGTAACATCCTCTGGATGCTAAGCCTTTTTTTTTTTTTTTTTTTTTTTTTTTTTTTTTTTTTTGTCGTCGTATTTATAACGTTGCTAACTTGGGGACCGACAACTCTCCACGCTGGAGCTGTCAGCTGACTGCTGACTGGTGTTTTGAGCGTCTGCTTTAACTTTGGATGCAACAGGAAGGGAAGCAAACGTTATCTGCACGATCTAATTTGAATAAAAAGAGAAAAGTAGAACAGAGACTACATACCCAGTTCCTTGTGTAAACAGTATTTGAAATTGTTTTGTTTACAAGGCACCTCCCATCTTCCCGGCATTACATGTTTAGATGGTAACGAATCTGCTGCAGCAGAAATTCTGCCAGCAAAATCACAATGTCTGCATAGGTTTTGATAAAAGTAAAAAAAAAAAAAGTAACCGCTACGTTTACTTTAACATACAGAGATTTGCTTGATTTGATTTTTTTATACACTTTATTAATCCCCGAGGGGAAATTTTCAGGTGAAGGCACAGCATGGGAGATGTTCCCAATTTAACAGTCACCAGTGTCCTGTCACGTTTTATTTACTTCAATAATTAAGGTTCAGCGTGGGTGATTTTAGTGGTATCTATTGGCAGAAAAGGTCTATAATATTCATAGTTATGTTGTCATTTGTGTGTAATCACCTGAAACATATGGTGTGTTTGGATTGACCCCCCCTCTACTGTGTAGTCACAAGTGGTTTGGCTTGTCCACTTGAGTCATCCGTGTTTTCATTACCTTTGCGTGAGCTGCTCATATCTATGTAGGGAGTGGGTGCCTCCCATCGAGCCCACCATGTTGCAACACCATGTTTCTACTGTAACGGAGAACAGATTAACCCAACACTGGCTCCAGATACAGGTTTTTTTTTAATTTTTTAAAATTTTTTTTACATGTTTTATCAGTTTCATGGCCATTGTAGATTCTCCTACACGCTTGGAAAGGGAGGTTTTTTTGGTTTGTTGAAATCTGCAATTTCACTTCTAGATACCACAAAATCCTGTACACCTTTTAAAACGGACCCACAAAATTTAGCCAGAACATCTTTAAAACAAATGGCACAGCAGAAAGACAGGTTTCCTGGATTATTTGTTGTACATGCCCTGACCAGTCTTCATCTAATTTGAAGGTGTGCGTACAGGATAAAGGCTACAAGATAAAGTGTACTGGTCTCACAGTTAGGTTGTTCTTTACATTAAAGTTTGTCTGGAGTATTGACTGTTTAAAGATGCACACTGTTTGGCAGTTCCTAACCACTACTGAAACAATTATAAATAAAATACGAGTAAAGTAGCTTAAATAAATAGAACTCCAGTCTCTCGTATTGTGTCCGTATTTTCAGTGTCAGGTATCATTTGATATAGTGGTCTGCCTTTAGCCCCAGCCAGGAAGGATGGTTAGATGATAATAATATAATGCCATAATGGATCTAATCATATTATTCAATCTCCAAAGCAGGAGCTTTAGTGTCTGACATCAGCTGGACTTCACTGATGCAATCCCTTTAGAGTGGACTGTAACAGGGTCACATGGCTCATGCTAAAGCTTGTGGGTGCTGCTCAACTGGAGTATTGCACGTCACTCATGTGCTCTGCAGTGATGTGGAACAGATCATTGGGGGAGTTTCGCTCATGACAAGTCTGTGGAGTTGTTATTTCATGTGAAGATGGATGTAAGTAATTGGCATGCCTGAACTGAAGCATGCTGTGAGTGTATTTTTAGAGGTTCCTCTTAAACTTTGGTTGTAAAGAGGGTTTCAGTGTAAACGTTCATTTATTTGGCTATAACGAAGTGTCACTCTTTCCAGTAAGAATTTGGCTAAAATTGACAATATTTTAATATCCCTGTATTGCTCAGGTTGTAAATTGATTGCTAAAAAAATATTGCGATGTATCTGCATGTAAATTAGATGGGCACATTGCTGGTGTGGAGCAGGAAAAATGTGCCAAGTCAATACAATAGATTTAATATGAACGCTGTTTCATTTGTTGCCTCATATCTGTACTGATGCAATACTGGAGTAAGGTAGAGAGCAGTGCTGGTGCTAAATCAGCAGCGTCAATACCTGATAATCAAATGATGAACACAGTAGTGGGTGGAAGTTATTGTAGTTCACACTCAAAGAAACTCAACCCCTTTAGTTATCACCATTTGAAACTGAATACTGGGCAGTACAGCCCAGCCAATTTACTGGTGGGCTGATATTGACCCATCACAGATATGTCTCTATCGACGTATATGTTGCCCTATATGAAAACTTTTTTTATACAACATATTGCAGAAAAAGATGCTCAGTGTAAATTAGAAGTTACATTACATTACATTACATTTCATTGAGCTGACACTTTTATCCAAAGCGACTTACAATGAGTGCATTTCAACCATGAGGGTACAAAACCCAGAACAACAAGAATCAAGAAGTTATTCTGTTTTTTATTTATAATTATTATATTCCTAGTGAAGTTCACTTTTTGTAATGCCCTGATGTCTTTTGGACAATAAAGTTTACTGTTTTAATTGTAAAATACCCTGCCTCCATCACATATCTTTTTCACAAGTTTTTAATTACACAAGATATCAAACCAGAATACAACAGGCTTTGGAAAATTGATCAAGCATTTTTTATATTTTACTGAGATTGAGAAAAATAATCTACCGACTAGTCAATAAGGAAAGTGTTTTTTTTTTTTTTATCCCACGGACATAAAAATCCTTTTTCTAACCTTCAGTTAGACTGTAACTGGTGTTGCATTGTAACTAATGAATATATGCATCGTCTGTAGCAGGTTCAGGTAAAGCAGATCTGTTCTCATTTCGCTTCTTAATATAGTATTATACTGTCTTAAACACAGTTTTTGTTTGTTTTTCTCCAGGAGGAAGATTTCACTGGATTCGGGACAACAACAGTTCGTCCACAGAAAACCTCTGGCACTGTTCCTCAGTCGTCTCCTCAAGCTTCAAAAGCTCTTATTGGGAAAATGGCACCCAAGACACAGAAACCGTCTCGAATTGGAAAAATAGCACCAAGGAACGAAGAACAAGAGGACGATAAGGAGAGCTCAGTACAAGACAAAGAAATACCAAAGGTGGTAATTAAACTACAAGGCAAGCAGGTGGCTCTCACTAGTAAAGCCAAACATGCAGAAAAACAGGCCTCAGGTACACAGAGCAGTGCGACATCCACTGACGTTATCAGGAAAGCAGGAGGGACCTCATATTCAGGCAGCACGCAAAACCAAACCGCCGCCACGTCTGCTGATGGCAACAAGCAAGATAAGATGGTGAGTGCTCTGACATCAGGCCAAAGAAGGGTCAAAGAGGAAGGCGAGGTGTCGGAGGACTCGGACACAGACCGATCCCAGACACAGAGATCTGTGAGACGCATCAGGGGTTTTCGGATTGGGCACACCAGAGGCACATCTCAAGCAGTCGCCCTGTCGTTTACATCCTTTCACAAAAGGCAGAGGAAGAGAATTGCTAAGGGTATGGGTGCCTCTCCAGAGGCTGGAGCCGAGGCTGGTGCTCAGAGCGGAGAAGAGGCGGCGATGCCCCTCGAGTGTAAAGCTACAGTTTCCTCTGAAAAAAGAGCACACAAACGACAAACACGCAAATCTTTGTTCGGGCACAGGCGAAAGCAATCAAAGAATATTCCAGTCATCAAACGTCCAAAACTGGTTCATAATCGCCAGAGGCGTATTTTTTACACGTATGTCACAGAGCCCATTCCAGCCACAACTACGCAGGAAGGGAATCAGCAGCAGATCCAAGCTCAGACTGTAACTCCAGCAGATCCAACGTCATTTTCTGAGCAAGTGCACAAGAGCGCCAACAACTCCTCCATTCCTGTAACGAGTGCACGATCCTCTCGGGTTATTAAAACTCCGAAGAGGTTCTTGGATGAGGAAATGATCCCCTTTCCAAAGGGCTCCCTGTCAACATGGCTGAAAAGTCAACAGAGAGAAGAAGGGAAACTGAGCTCATTCCACGGGTCAGGTTACGATGGCAACTCGCTGCAATCAGACAGCGACTCTGTTTTTGGCAGCCCACCTGCTGCGACAAAAATCTCGTCGAAGCCCAGTCCAGGCACGAGCCACGTAGAGATCTACCAGAACCTCAAGAAACTGACCTTAAAACTGGCAGAGAAAAAGAGAGTCCAGTCCGACGTTCAGGGGGATTTCACACATCATGGCGACAGCCTGACCTCCCACGTCAGGAAGAGACGGAGGTCCAAGCTCATGATGGAGGAGATGGACTCTCCTGGGGTCGTGAGGAAACTAGCCGTGGTGGTGAACACGGATGTGGAAGTGCCCTCACTGACACCGTCAGAAGATACAGGCAGCAACAGTAAGGACAACTTCATTTTTGAGTGATTATTTATCAAGATCTTGTGGCTTAATTTCAGTGTGGCGTTGTGTGGTTGCTCTCTGTAGAATGGGAAACAAAATATTTTTAATGTTATTGGGTGAAGTTCAGGTGAAACGAAAAGAAAATAGAAAAAATGAAATGGAAAGCTTTTTTTCTTCATCTCTATTCGACCGTTCAAATGAGAAAAAAAGAGATAATTTAACAAATAACTGTGGTTGCTTCTCCATTCAGTTTATATGCGTGTCCTTTGGTTGTAAATAATCTAACTGGTGTCATTTCATGCATGCTGTTTTGTAAAAAATGAAGCACCGAGCAAGACTGAGGAAAGTCATGAGGCGCTGGAAGTCAGCGGGCCCAGCCATCGAATTGGTCTCAGTGGAGCTAATAAGAGGATGCTCCACCTGCTGAAGAAAGCCAAAGTCCAGCTCATTAAGATTGATCAGCAGAAGCAGCTCAAGTTGTCTCAGGTAAGGTTTTTGTGGATATAGTTTGTGTGTGTGTGTGTGTGTGTGTGTGTGTGTGTGTGTGTGTGTGTGTGTGTGTGTGTGTGTGTGTGTGTGTGTGTGTGTGTATTTATTCATTAGGGCCCGAGCACCGATGGTGCGAAAGCCCTATTGTTATTGGTCTTACTTTTTCGAAAACATTCTATTTATCTATCTTATTTGATTGTATAGGTTTTTGCAATTTCTTTCTTATTGTGTGCACCTTTTTTGTTTTTTTTCCCCCTAACTGTGTTCCTATGCTGCTGTGACAACTAAATTTCCCCACTGTGGGATAAATAAAGTCTAAGAATGATTTCCTGGTCTTAAAAATGATCATAATTAAAAATAAAAGTTTTTAAAGAATGATTAAATTCACATTCTCCAGTCTGGTGTTTATTTAGTTCATAGTTCTAAAAGCATTATGTATACAATCTCTAGGGCTTAAATGAAAGGTTGATTAATTCATCAGCTATTCTACCTGATTATTGACGAATTGGTAATAGTCATCTTTTTCAAAGAAAATATCTACTGTTTCCGGGCTCTCATTCCATTATGATAATTTGTGGCTTTTCTGTATTTAAACATTACTGTGAACTGAATATGCTTTGTTCGGGACTGTTAGTCAGACAAAATGACACTTTTTTTAAGACGTTAATTATGATGGGCACTTTATAACCTTTTTCTGACTTTGACAAAAACTATAAAAGTTTATATTTAGGAAATGTTATGAAATGAAAAATTGGCCTCATTGTTCAAATAATCTACTGAATAATCAGCAGTGGAAAAAAAAAAAAATCCTTGAAGTTGGATCCCCAATATTTGTACAAATGTACAAATTTCCACTTGTGACAGATAATCACTAGCTAAGGGACCATCCAGTTTACGAACTAATATCAGAGTTCGAAACGTTTGTTTTTCTTTCCTTTTTTAGTCTGAACTCATCAGATTGCAGATGAACATGTCTGATTATTTAAAAAGGAGTAGTAACATAACAGTGTTATCGCATCTCTTACGTTAAAGATTGTTCTTCTCTCTTGTCTGGACCAATAGTTGGGCTCCAAAGAATCGCGGGTGCCAGTGAGTGGAAGGAGGAGAAGGAGAGTTGGGCTGTCTCCTAAAGATATCTGTCCTCAGGTAAAACCTTGAAAATGTATCGTTGTGTATTGCTTATCTGTGTTTACTGAAATCCAGACAGCATCAGTTCATTTGTTGTCATTACTGATTATTTATTACACGTCTCTTCTAAACCACCGTGCTGGTTTGTTAGTTTGTTTGAGTTTACTGCTTTCTGCAATGACTTAAAAACAGGTTGTAAAATGGATATGAATGTGCAATATGAGTGCATAAGGAAACTAACTTACTATGTACACATACCAGGAAATAGATTCATGTCCAGCTGTACTTGTGGAGCGCACTCAAAATAAATTGATTCGCCAGCCAGTCAGTAAATAGTGATAAAGACAGTAATAGAAATATATTGATTTTCTCTGTTTTTTTTAAATTATTATTATTAAAGGATTTGTTTTTATCCTTTGTGCTCAAGTCTTTAATATCAGCAGTAGAGTATTACGTTGATATCACAATAGGGAGTCTATATTCCAGTGGGAGCTTTATTCTACATTTCTCGTAGTGTTCATTGTTTGTGTTTTTTTTTTTTTTGGTGCAGGAGCAGCCTCTCGGTGGGCCGCGGATCAAACACGTGTGCCGGGCAGCAGCTGTGGCTTTGGGGCAGCCTCGTGCCATGGTGCCGGATGATATTCCCAGACTCAGCGCTCTGCCTCTTCACGAGAGAGAAGGCATCACCTTTTCTCCCGCAGCAGAAGGTACAGTCGTCTCCACACGTGTGCTTTTCATGCAGAGTGGAGAAATTGGATTGCGATGCGCTGTCTATGTGCAGTGGTTTTAAGTGAGGCATAATTAGCGAGGATGTTTTACATTTTGAGCAAGATAACTGTCAATCAACGTGGTTTTGATTTACAATCAGTGCTTTATCCATCATGGAAATGTTCTGAGTGACCCATAGAATTAAATATGGACTATCACTTTAAATTAAATTACAAAAAATTACAAAAAATGAAGCGTAAGCTACACTTTTATTTGGATCTCAAAAGTGCGTACTCTGTACTTTGGACAAGCAAAGTATACCAGTAAGACAAGAAAGAAGGCAGTGCTGTCATTGTTTATAATAGCATGAAGAGAATAAACAGAAGCTGCTGATGTGCCTACTCAGTGTTTAACTCCCTCTTCCTGGTTGGGATTGATTAAAATTCCCAGAAAGAGAAGCACAACACAAAGGAGGGATCTCAGCCAAAGAAGACTTTGAGTTTAATTCAGTATATCTGCAAATATCTGCTTTGAAACCAGTTTTCTCCAAAAACACCTTCGATTGACATGATTAAATTCTGAAGTCTGAAAGACTTAAAGTGAATTTTATTTAAAAAGGCCGTTTACATGTTATGATATTTTGCTTGCTTTAATATAAAATGTTTTTGAATCAGTGGAGTTGCAGTAGAGCCGACCTGTAGCAGAACTCTCTCTGGTGCCAGTTTTAGGAGCCAGCAAAGTCTATTTTATGACATGTTGCATCATTCAGTATTATTGTATACTGCTGCTCAAACAATAAATCAGGCTGGTTATATGGTCCAAAAGGATCTCGTATCAGATGTTCGAGTGTCTGTGTATCTGCCAGCTCATAAATTACAAGTAATTAAAGGACATAAGTACCATGGATAAGTTTTGAAACAGAGCCACATTCCTGTCCTTTGCTCACAGGAGAGGAGTGTCAAGTTGATTTAAATATTTAGCACAGCACAGAACAAAAATGCACAACAGATTTACTACGACATAAATCGGACTTCTTTCTGTGTAGTTGTTGTTACTACAACTTTTGAATAGTCAGAATCACTTGACAATGGATGATTTATTACATCTTTCTGTAATAAGATATATTGACTTGATCCCGTATGTAATTGAGCTCTCTGGTAGGTCCACGGTTTTTCAATCCAATTTATCCAGAATGCTTCGTCGGTGTTATCCAAACTTTAAATATATTTCTGCCATTTTCTTTATGTTTGACACAGCTGCTCTGCTAGTGTATTATCATGAAATCACTGACGAGCTAAAATATGTATTTAAACTGACTAAACACACAACCTAAAAAAATAACAAATATGTTTAAAAAAAAAAAAAAAGAAGCACAATTTTGATAGCTTCTGGCAAACCTATCATGCTGAGCAAAAAAAAAAACTGCTTTGTTAGCTCATTGTAGTTGTAATTAAAATATTTGCCAGCAAAAATATCTTTTGTCACACACAGATTAGCCACCGCTGTTGGAAAGCTATACCCAACACTGGTCAAGTGAGCATCACTCAGTATGAGGTGAGGAAGTGCTGTTTGACAAATAGACTCACTGAACACATCTAGTGCCAAGCGCAAAAAGTAATTCTTCCACAAAGTTACTCCACTTGCATTTATTTAAAATCATGACAATGTTTTTTTGTCCAATCAGTGCTGGTGGTAAATGTAGTCAATGCAGCTATAAATTCCTCAGTGCAAAGCTGTATTCGCCAAGAAAGCTGAGTCTTTCTGAATTGTGCAGTGTCGCCGACATGTACCAAGGTACATTGCGCATTGACAGTCTTCCATTGTAGCACCTATTCAACAAAAAAACCAAAAACAATAAGCGACCAGACCACATTGCTCGCGGAGACAAAAAAATACAGGACAAAAAGGTGTTTATTGTTTAGGAAACTAGTTGTACTGATCATAACCCTTTCTTTTGGCATCGAAGGGCGATTTGAGTAAAGGAACCAGCAATTGCTGTTTGCTCTCGGCAGCTCAGCTTCTTGGAAGTCCACCCTGGCCAGATCTTCTTGAGTGGCCACAGCCTCCCCCTCTCTCCACTGCATTTCTTTAGTTGTGTGCTCAGGATAAAATCAATTTGATTTGTCAACTAATCACTAAAAAGAAAGGTATCCTTGACTATAACATCCTCTGCACTCCTATTTTTGCAGTTGTAAATGCAGCTAGCTGCAGTACAAACAGAGACATTAAAGGTTTTGTTTTGATTTTGAGTGGCATCGAGAGCGTCCTCCGGCAGACAGCTCAATTTGTCTGTCGTTCTTCTGGCGCTGATGGAAGCACTGCAGATCTTTCAGCTGCTTCTCAGAGACGCACAGAGTTTGACAAATTCTTTCCCTTAAATGACTACATTTACCGTCAACACCAATCGGACGTACACACAAAAAGTGCTGAATTTTCTCTTTAAAATATTACCACTGGGGGATTCATTTCAAAAGGGTTAGGGAGTTTGTCAGAGACTCAAGTTTTCATCCAGTGAATGAACTTTATTGTAGAGCATCTCTAGATTTGCATCACTTCAGGCAGGCAGTCGTAACGTGTAGCTGTAGAAAACCAAGCTTACTTATTGGGCAACAGTCCATTAAATGCGTATACAGGCATCTGGACTCACAGCAGGCAGATCTGTATCGTCTCCAGCAGACTGAATAGTAAGTTTTGGCATCCAAAGATGTCGCCTCCCCCCCCCCCCCTCCCCCCCAACATCACATGTACCTAATGATGTTTCAAATGTGTATTGTGGCTCTTTGGCCCATCCTTTCTGTCTCTCGCCTGCAGATGTGGCTGATGATGATGATGATGATGATGATGATGGTGATGATGATGATGATGATGATGATGATGATGAGGAGGAGGACAACTCTGATCAGGGCAGAGCCCAGTGGGTTGTCTCTCAAGAAAACATCCAGCGCAGGAGGAGGGGGAGGGGGAAGGGCCGCAAATTCAGAAAACGGAAGATACTGACTCAATATCTGCCTGGGGGAGTCCGTTCCCGGCGCTGTGGACACTGCAAGGGCTGCTTGGTGGAGAAGGACTGCGCAAAGTGTATGAACTGCCTGGACAAGCCCAAGTTTGGGGGGCCGAACACCAAGCGACAGTGTTGCATGTAAGTTGAATCAATCATAAATGAAGGTTATTTTGTTTTCTTGAAGACAGGCTGGTGAATCGTCTAACTCCACGCTGCATAGGATTTCTACATTGCATAGACATTTCTCGCATGCTGATGAGCTTTTGATACATTTTTAGAAATGTTAAAAATGCAAAATTGAAAAGGCTCATAAAAAGCTTAGAAGAAGAGCTGGCAGCTGTATAAATGAACCGACTTTACTCTTTCCTGCTTTGTCATTGATGGCATTTCGTGGCAAGTAAGGAAATGTTGCAAGACTGAACCATGTATTAGCTTCTTATCTAACTGTTGGATCAACTGGTAGCACCAAATGCTCTTAGTTTGCAAGTACAGTTCAACGTTTAGGGAAATATGTTTTCCTTTTATGCCTCCGGTTGAACTGAATAGATTTTGGAAGTCAAAGGTCAACGTCGCAGTGACTTCACGTCGTATCTAAACGGCGCATCTAAGGAACACCTTGAGGGAGGTGTCTTCAAATTTGCCACAAACGTTCACTTGGACTCAAGGATGATTAGATTCTGGTTGTCACGGTGACCTCACGTCTGTCCCCAATTTAGTGAATGAAGTATCTCAGGAAGGGCTTGAGGCTGGACTAACACGGATGTGAGCTGCAACGCGACTCGTTCGCAGACGCATACAACCGCAAGGCCGTGTAGTTTGACCCGAGTTCGATGAGAAGATCGATTCCATTCTCGTGTTTGGATGGTGAATGAAAGCAAACGAGCGTGAATCCGAACGTCTGCTTTTTTAGACAATCATCCAGCCAACGTGTTTGTGAAAAGTCATTTGCATTTTTGAATGAGTTTTACAGAGCTAAACCAAATTCAGAAATCTTTTAAGTGGTGCCTAAAATACTGTTTGACTTTTAGGGTAGGACATTTTTGTACATGAAAATACTTTTTATTTCTTTCCTGTAATACATATGAAACAATCGAGTTAATGAAGGCAAGTTGACTTTTACAGTTAAAAACAAATATAGATGGGTACAGGTAAATTTGACCTCGGATGTATACTAACAATTGGCAATTTCCTCTGCCCTTAGATATAAGAAATGTGATCGGATTGAAAAGGTGAAGAGTGAGCGCGTTGTCAGAACATTGAAAGGTATGTCTCTCATTAGATGATGCTCCTGCTCTTGTTTTTATTCCTGAATTAGTATCTCTTGTTCAGTCCGACAAAATGGTTTTGTAGAAATTCACTGAATTAAAAGGAATTAAAGCAGTTCATGTAATTATTTAGTTTGTGTGCATAATTAATTACGAGGCTCCTGTTTCTCAGTCCAGGCAAGGCGCTTGTCGGGCTCTGTGTCCAGCAGTGATGATACAAACTGGGCGTTAGGAGACGCGGGCGAAGGATCATCTTCGATGGCGCTGGGAGTCAGGAAACAGTCGCTGCGTAACATCACACCACGCTCTTACAGCAGCCTACTTAAATCTGAATCTGAATCTGAAGAAGAGGCAGTGGGAGAGAAAAATGCAGATAAACCGACAGTCAAGCCAAAAGCTTCTGCCGTGAGAAACCAAGGTAGCTGAAACTTTGTTTTTGTGACTTCAACCTTTCCGTGTGTCTTGTTTCTTTATTATCGCATGTTAATTTATGTTAAAAGCTTTGTGCTGTTGGAGAATTTCAATCCTGCATAAATGTTCAATGACAAAATCTGTATTAAAACGCGAGGAGCCCCTCACAGCTGGGCACAACTTTTATTGTCCTTATGAGCAGGTGTCAAGGTGATTTTATACAGGCAGTAGTTTCATAGTTTTATTCTACATATTCCAGCTCTGGTTCCACCCCGTTTTTCATTTTCAGCACGAGACCTTTGGTGCATGTAATCTTAAACTACATGACAACACCAGCTGAAAATTAATGTGTGAAAAAAAATGCAGAATTGCTTGTGATGCAGTTGTCTTTCTTCCCATGTAAAATCAATGTGTGGGAAACACTGCAACTGACATATAGCCTTCCAAAAAACGCACGGAAGTCCGAAAAGGCTCAGTGTTCTCACTCAGCAAAGAGTATTCTGTTTAAAACCTCTCCGGGGAATCAGAGTTGTTTCTTAGATTTGTCTATTCTGTTTCGGAGATCTTGCTTTTCAAGATGGCGGAGCGCTGCCAGACGACCCACCGTCTGAAGCGGTGAAGCAACGCCGGCTGTTCTCCAGAGGAGCTGTTGGCAGACCCAGAGCTTTAAAGGTAAAAACATCGAGCAGGTTTCCCCTCCTCAACTCGAATTTACCACTTAACCAAACCTGGGACAAAAGGTATTTTTGGAAAATTATTTTTGCCTTTATCGGTAGTCTGCTAAATTTATAATTAGGTCAATTAGGTTTTTCAATTTGTAATTGTACAAAACACTTTTGTGTTTCTTTTACCGTAAATACAACACCTGAAATAATTTCCTAACAATACTTGGCCCATGTGTGCACTTCACTTTGAATCTTATACTTTTCTTCAATTAAACCACGTGTGGTGGAAGGAGGAATTCTACTTACGTCTTTCTAATTCACCCATGCTAATCTTCTATCTCTGACTTCCAGCTTCACATTAACCACCCTGCATGGACCTAACCCCATTTATATATTATGAATGAAATATACAGTTTTCTTGGTATATTGTAGCATGTTTTTGTCCCAGCATGATGTACATGAGTTTGTTTTAGACCGTGCAACATTTTGACATCTTGTGCTTTTGGCTAACTTGTTTTGTGTCCACAAGAATGCTGACTCAGGTTCGGGTTAGGGATTCTGTGCTCAGGTTTATTCAAAAATCCAAAATACAATAGTTTGTAAACGTAACTAATGATAATAGCTTTCGGTAACAAATATGTTGTACTGATGGCATAATTACATTATGTATCAGTTGTGATTATTATTAAAGGCCAGCATGGCTTCTTCATACCTCTGATTTTACCTGTTTAAAAGCTGTTTCCTTCATCATTACCCAAGCTGTGATGTCTTGATGATATTCAAGTTTTTCAAAACCAATCAAGCAAACTTTCAATTATTGGACAACTTTCGGACCTTGTCTTATTGCACTTTTAATTGCACTTGGAAGTCTCATAACAGACATGAGTAAAGTGTTGACTTTATCCCCATCTGAATTTGTTGGTTTCCCCATTTGGTATGACTAGTCAAGTCTTCATGAAAAAAAATGCAGCTTCTTTTTATTTTTTACACGGTTTGAAGATCATCATTTTATTTTCCAGGTGATGTGATGCAAATTTTAAAATCCATAATTTATGAAAAGTCCTATATTTCAAAAATTTTTCTCCTGTTCTCGACCTGTCTGGTTACTTGGGTGAACAGTTTTCACTCACCACGTATGTTAGCAGTCTTGTTTAACGAAGCACTACAAATTATTTGTTAATGTTCAGTCTAAAGAAACTGGATTTCTAGATGGTCATTAGTTTTTTCAACAAAATACAAGTTGTTTAGTTTTGTGTTTATTATTTTCTAGCAGGTTAGAGTACTTGGTTAGTGTGTACCAACACCCAGTCACACTTCTATGTGTGCATCTCCTTTCACTAACTCTTATTCTTGGCTAACACGTTCCTCTCAAAGCCGCGGTGCTCCTCCCCTTTTTCTGTCACCTTCGCTGCTGCCGGTCGCCGCCTCTGCATGTCACTCGTTTTAGTGTTACTTTGGAAGCTGTCTTGCTGGTTGGTTGGCTTAGGCAGTCCCCTCCTCCACAGGAACAGGAGAAGACGGATGAGACGGAGCCCAGTGAAACTTTCCCTGAACCCAGACCATCCGGGAGCCCAAAGCCGAAGCTGCAGCGGCAGCTCCAAATACACTTATACCGTCTGCCTGATTTTGTCCTGCAGTCTGATGCTAAGACTTTGCTGCAGCAGCCGCCAAAGAGTGTGGATCAGTGTATTGCACGGTCGCATCCACTGTTGAGCCAGCTTGTAGCACGGCTCCCTATTTCACCTCCATCACCTTCCATAACAGACTCTCCTCCAGAATTGACCCAGCCTGAAATGCATCCCGCTCCTCCACTTTTGCTCCATCTCATAACAGACTCTCCTCCAGAATTGACCCAGCCTGAAATGCATCCCGCTTCTCCACTCTTGCCCCATCCAATAACAGACTGTCCTCAGAAAACTCTGCTATTACGTTTGCACCGTCTGCCCCAGTCTGTTTTGCAGTCGGCGCTGCATTCGCACAAATCTACATCATTGTCATCTCGGCAACATCCACCATCCATACTGCACTCAACTCTGGCAGAGGTTTCGTCACAGTTGTGCTCTCAGGGAAATCCAGAGTCTGAGGTGCATCACCTAGACATTGTGACGGAGACACAAACACATGAAACTGTGCACAGAGTTGAGCCAGAGCTCCCTCAGACTGTCAATCCAGACACAGACTTACAGGAGGGCACGAAAGACGAGCAGGAGGACGGACGAAGGCAGCAGCCCGAAGAGGACATGGACGACTCCTCTGTAAAAGGGACAGTGCTGAAAAACTGTCCAACAACTGACCCACACTATCTCCTTCGTTCCCAGAATGCTGCAGAGTGTGCATCAGTGAACACCCTGACGGGGTTAACTAATGGATTTCCCCAAAAGGGCCTGTTGCAGAACAAGTACAAGATCCGTGTAGACTTCAAGGTGAGCCTGCGCTAATATCTGCTGCCATGTTAACACTACTACCTCCTGGGGGGTGTGTGAAAATGTCAGTGTATGTTTTTTGCAGCATCAGCATTATGTTTACGAGGGGAAATGAAAAAGTTCAGTGACTGTTCCTGTTGCCCGTGAATAGAGCACAGTACAGTGATGCCCATGGAGCACGCATGATCCTGACGACTAGTGGGAAACCATTTGAGACCTGAAACTTGAGCAGAGAGCGCACATCAAATTTTGTGTCAATGTTTTTGGTGGTGGGGAGCGATGATTGCGTTGTCGCGGGCGAGAACACTGGTATGTGTGCAATTACAAATGCGCACACACCAGCGTTCACAAAAAAAGTGTGTAACTCGGGTGCTGATGTTGATCAAGTGATGTAATTTGAAATACTTTTGAAAGTTAAAGCGCCCCCTCGGTCTGACCACGTTGCGGTGCTGCGCTACGTTCTCGTGCAACTGAACAGAACTTGATTGACCCTCAAAAAAACGTTCTTTCTAAAGACAACGGTTGCTCAGAAAAAGTCCAACTTCAATATTAAAAGAAAAAACTATTTCTGTTTCTGACTCTTTTTTTTAATTTATTTTTTTATATGCTCTGAACTATTTTGTTTGGTTTTTATATAGAATAATGAGTTTATTTAACTAATCCAGCAGCCTCAAATTAACTGATCGCTTTTCTAATGTTGCTGTTTGCCGTGTGTCTGCCAGGAGGACTGTGCTGTCCAGAATGTGTGGCTGATGGGCGGTCTCAGCGTTCTCACTTCTGTCCCAACAACTCCGCAGCCCGTCTGTCTGCTCTGCGCCAGTAAAGGACGACATGAGGTGATTGAGCTCTTTAGCAAAACCCGAGTAGTGCAAAATGTATGGAAAGTCTCACTGATAACTACTACTATAAGACATAGTTTTCTGCTGTAAAACCGCATCCAGTTTGTTTATTTCAATCATGTGATTGGTTAAAATTTGTGAGCCCATGTTTTCTAACATCGATTGTCCCACGTTTTGGTGCTTTACAATGCCAGTAACTTTGATTTTTTTTTTTTTCCTTCCCTTTTCTTCTCTGTCTATCAATTCCATCAGATGATATTCTGCCAGATCTGCTGTGAGCCTTTCCACAGTTTCTGCCTGTCGCCTGAAGAGCGCCCCCAGGCGGAGAACAAGGAGAACTGGTGTTGCCGACGCTGCAAATTCTGTCACGTGTGCGGCCGCAGAAGCAAGAGCACGAAGGTATGCAAGTTTCTGTGGAGCTTGAACATTTTCTGTTCGGTTTTCCTACACAGATATGCAACTTTTTAAACGCTGTTATAAAGTCCTGAATGTAACACGCAAAATTTGTCACACTCTTCGCCTCTTAAGATATTCTACATTAGATATTGGAATCCTGTTGTTTTGTTTAGATTATTTTCTTCATGGCAAATTTGAGAAAGTGATGACATGGGACAGACATGAAATATTTACCCTACTGATTAACCCATAATTATTCTACTCGTGTGTTTTATTTTCCGTAGCCTGTGTTGCAGTGCAGGAGATGCCAAACCTCCTACCACCCTTCCTGCTTGGGACCAACCTACCCTAAGCCAGTAAACTGCAACATGCCCTGGGTAAATTGCCTAAAAGTACACAGGGATTTCATTGCTTTGTCTTTGGGAGTTTCAGAAAGAATACGGTTTTTATTGTGGTTTGTGTCGAACCAAGTGTGAAGAATCCATCACACTTTACAACACGGACCTATTGTTGCCTTTCTGTGACATCGTTGTGTTTGTGTAGGTGTGCATGACATGCATTCGATGTAAAAGTTGCGGTGTGACTCCTGGGAAGACGTGGGACTTGGCCTGGAACCACGAACAGGACCTCTGTCCTGACTGCACGTCGCTCCACAGCAAAGGTGAGACCTCTGAGAGACGGCAGGGATTTCTGAAGGGTTAATTAGGAGTTAACGTGTCCCTTCGAGGGACTTGGATGCATTTATTTGTTGATGGTTCAAGGTGTTACGAATGTGACTTAATGCATGTTTTTTTTTCCTGTTCTGCGTCAGGTAATTTCTGCACTGTGTGCCACAAGTGCTATGAAGACAGCAGCCAACCGTCACAGATGATTCAGTGTTCAGAGTGCAGCCACTGGATTCATTACAGATGTGAAGGACTTTCAGGTGAGTTATGCTCATAAATCAGATCCCTTGTTGTCAGCTGTAGTGTTTTGAATTATTTTAATTGAAAATGTTTTCTACTGTGAGTTAGAGTTTGCGGAAGAATTTGTTATTTGATATGCAAGAGTGAAGCTAATTTTACACAATGAAACCTCTGATTGGCAATTTAAAAGATGACAATTTTTAACTACATCTGAACTACTTCCATAAACCACATTTCGTGTCAAAGTAGTGTGTAAGCAGACACTTGCTAGAGTCAATGTTTTTCATTTTCTTAATTTCTTATTTCTTAATTTATATCCTTTAAAATGTTAATATTGAACGATAAAAGAGTTTTCATCAAAGCACTCATTTGACCAAACGTTATAAAGGTTGAATGTTCTCGTTTTATCTGTAATTGGAACCAATACATTTAAACAAAAATTAAGATTACGGTTCACTTCAGTTTTAGAAACCAAACTCGTGTTCATGTTACAGAGGAGCTTTTTGGGCTGCTGTCAAGTCAGCCAGACGAAGCGGATTTCACCTGTTCACTCTGCAGTCAGCACCAAACTGAACAAAGCAGCTTGAAGGAGTGGCTGCAGAGCAGGCTGGTGGTCGGGCTGAAGGAGGTTCTCACCAACCTGCTCTCCTCTAACAGCACTCAGCACCTCCTTATCTGTAAAGCGGTAAGAGCCACTCAGAGAAGGTGTACAGAAACCAATAAAAATAGCTTTATCCTTAAAATGTCCAGTTGTTCCATGAAGCTTCTGTCTCCGATATGTTTAAAGAAGATCGTTACATTACATTATTTGTAATTTTTGTTATTGTCTTTCAGTGTCAGAAAACAAACATCACGCCGTTTATCAGGGAGCAGCAACCAGTCTGTGATCTACAAGCTGTGGGCACGAAGTTTAAAGGGGGCGGTTACGCCTCAATCGTGAGTATATTTGCCCTTATAATCTGCTCATTATGGGATAGTCTTGCTCTTATGCTGTATCTGTTCAAACGTTGTCAGTCTGAGATGCTCCTGACTGAAGCCCTGGTCTCTTTTTCTCTCTCGTTGCTCACTCAGAAAGCTTTCCATGCAGATGTGGCATCTGTGATGAGGAAATGGTTGAAAGAAGAGGAAGTTCTTCCAGAGGATCAGAGACAGACCATTCGGTCCAGGGCACACTATGTCAAAGTAAGCTTCCCTCCCCCACCGCCCTCTCATGCTTTTAGTGTCTTTTTGGAGACCAACTGTCATTGATTTCTAATGGAAATATATTTTGTTCCACTCTGTTTCTGTTTTCATGGTCACCGCCTCGGTTATGACAAACTAAAATGCAGAGACTATAGACGGACTGTTTGAGTAAAATAAATTGAATCAGTTAGGGCTGCCCCCAACTAAAGATAATGCTAATCAACTTGTTTGTTGTCAAGAGTTGTAGCCCATTTATGATATTTAATTAGGTACTAGACATACCCGTTACCTACAAGGCCACCTTCCTAAAGGGGAAGACTCGGATAGTAAAAGATGTTTCTGTAAGTTATTTATAACACTCCTGACAAGACTGAATAATTGGGTCAGCCCTCGAATCAACGCAGTCCATTACCAAAACTTTATCGTGGTGTACATTTAATCTCACTTTGTGTTTGCATTTCTGACAGGTGATGAAGCAAGTTTTCAGCTGGTTGCCTGCACGCAATCTAAAGAAGTGGAACTCGTTTTCTGAAGAATTCCCAAGGTAAGTGCATTTAACTAAACATTAGCAATGGGTCATGATTTTTTTTCATTTTTGAATAGTTTTAGAAATATTTAATTTCCCAAAGTTTTTACTGCCTTCTGGTAGTAATGCCATACGGCCAGTAGGTGGTGGGAATGCATCTAAAAGCTGTTTGCCAACCAATATTAAACATCAAAAGAAGGATAACACTATGAATGTGGCTCTGAAAAATGACATGGTACAAACAGCAGAAACATGCAAAGACTAAAACCATCCAAAAATATTTAGTGTGGAATTCCTTAAAAAGTAAAAATGAAGTTAAGGTGCAGCGCAAACTCTGCAAGGTAAAGCTAGCATATCATAAATCTATTACAGTTGTGCACAGTCATTTGAGGGCGAAGCTTCGACCAATGTCGATCCACAGATTTACAATCAATGGCTCACTTTGTTACCAGGTGTGCAGAGCAAACAACAATGCTAATGTCAAAGAGGAAGCTAAAGACATGTTTCCTATCAGATCCATCCAAGCCAAGGGTTTCTAAGTTTGATGGCATTTGTTGAACCTGAGTCTATCGAGTCAGTGAGTGCCTTCGTAAAAGTCCAATAGTTCACAGCAATTATCATATCGTTTTTTTTTTTTTACTTAAAATGCCTATATGCACTAAACATTATTCCTGCAACACATTCATTTTTCCCTCACTATTTATAATTCAGATTTATCTTGTAATATAAACTTTAAGTGAGTGTTCAGTCTCGTGAACTGAAGATTTAAATCACTAATAGAGTTTAAGAGCATCACTCAGGACACTGTTGTCAGTGGACAACTGTCTCAAATGTCTCTGCTCTTATCCTCCTCTGTTTAGTGGTATGCTCCCTGAGGCGGTTCTTCCACCATCTAAGGAGCACAGTTATGCGCAGTGGCTGGAGAGGACATACCAGCCGAGGGAGTCCAGGGGCCCGCAGTCGGGGAAAACTGACTTCATGCTGTCCTCGGTCTCGTCACAACAGTCTGGTGCATCGCACACTCTTCCTCCTTGCTCACATGGTACGGAAACTTTTGTAGCCTGTTCTCTATCATTTGAAGCTAACGAATGTGATCGGGTCAGAACTTCTGGACACGCAGCTGCAGGGAAGGCTCGCATCTGTGCACGTTTTGCGTTTACACCTGCAGAAAGATTTCGCTATTTTGTAGGTTTTCTGTCTCAGGTTTCAAACATACGTGTTGATTTGATCCCGCAGAGTCCGCCCAGGCTGAAGATGGGAGGCAGTGTGCCCTGTGCCAACAATGCGGAGACTCTGCTCCCAGTGTGAGTTTAGCTGCCTTACTGTGTTTTTATTGCAAAAGCTTCAACTAATAGATATTCTTATTATCAGTTCATTTTTCAGATTTGTCATTGATTGATTGTTTTGGTCTATAACAAAAAAACAAAAAAAAAGAAATGGCAATTTTTTTCTTGTCCAGGTTGTTTTTCTTTAATGGTTTTCTTCAATAGTCAAAATTGTACCAAATTAATTAATAAGTTGTTTCATATCCACACTGCATTTCCCATTGAAAAGAAAACATTAAAAAAAAATTATTTAGACACGGCATATATTTGATATAGTTCCTTGTTTCTCATCTTGCAGCATAAAACTTTCTTTCTCTACTGGTTATTAAGGTATATGTCTGTTTGTGCTCTGATAGGAAGCAGGACGGCTCTTGTACTTGGGGCAGAACGAGTGGTCCCACGTTAACTGCTGCCTGTGGTCTGCAGAGGTGTACGAGGACAACAGTGCTCTTCTACAAGTGCACAGTGCTGTCTCTAGGGGGCGCCACCTGGTAAGACGTTATCATCATGGAGGGTCGCAGTCGGCATGAGCTGCGCAACTCTTGAGATCAAACCCTGAAATGTATGAGTAATATAATTCTAATTGTTGTTGTTTTGTCCTGCTCCCTCCAGCGCTGCGATCGTTGCGGGCAGTCAGGAGCCACGGTGGGCTGCTGTCTGGCTACCTGCCAGAGTAATTTCCACTTCATGTGCGCTCGTGCTCAGAGATGTGTGTTCCAGCAGGACAGGAAGGTGTACTGCTACAAACACAGGGATCTCGTCTCTGCAAAGGTAAGGAGATCGACTTCTCTTTAATTAGTTGTTTTTATTGCAGTTATGAATTTCCTTTTCTGTTAGGGGAAAGCAGTGCCGTACTTTACCCTAACACATCTCACACCCCCTGATTTTCTGTACATTGTGTTGGATATTGTTTACGCCAGATGGTGTCTGGGAAAGGGTTCGAAGTCCCCCGGCGGGTATACGTCGACTTCGAAGGGATCAATCTCAGAAGAAAGTTCCTCACAGGCCTCGAGCCCGAAACAATCAACATGACCATTGGTAAGAATACCTGTCAGTTTTGTGTTGTTTGTTTGAGCCACTGGACTCCTGCACATGTTCTGTGTCTCCATAAAAAGGGTGAAATATTCCTACCGTCTATCTTAGTTCGCTGAACCCCATCTTGTTTTTTCTTTTCCAGGTTCCCTGCAGATTCAGAAACTTGGCGTGTTATCAGAGCTGTCATCAAATGGGAGGATGCTGTATCCTGTTGGTTATCAGTAAGTGGTCCTTGTTGTTATGCAGCCATATTGAAGTGCTTTTTTTGTTTGCTTTGCAACCACTTTCCCTTAATGGTATTTTACAAATGTCTATGGATTCTCTGTGCTGTGTTGTTTAAAGGAACTGAGGTACTACAGTCAAGACCGTTATTTTACCTACAGTGGTGTCGTCTCAGTGGCCGTTCACAGATTAAAGAACTTGCATTGCTTTATATAAATACATTCTTTCTTTATCTTTAGATGTTCTCGGTTGTACTGGAGCACTGTGGACCCCCGCAGACGCTGTAAGTACACCTGCAAGGTGACAGAAGTAAGCACACCTCTCCCCGGCGAGGAACAGGATCTGCGTTGGGACCAAGAGGAGAACCACACCATCGTCCACAGTCCACACTGCCACAAAGGTGAGCAGGATCCTACAGATTGATATGATATGGAAACAATTTTGATGAGAGTGATGAAGGGCAAATCAAAAACTGAAGCTCTGAGGCAGATATCCAAAACAAAGACTGAGAGAAGCTAAAGTGATTTGTAGGGCTGAACTACCAAGTTTGAGACATGTTCATCCATTTGTAAATACATGTTTTGGCATTTGAACAGATTAAAAACAGCTTTTATTATTGTGAATTTTATAACATGATCAGCTGCACCGGTTAATGGACACGTTGTTTTTCTTTCCCAGATATGGAGTCCCCGGATCGTTTAGGCTCCACATCCTGCAGCCCAATAAAGTCCACTACCCCTTCTCCCAACTCTAAGCTGCACAACACACCTGGATCTAAAAGTCCTGGTTACACACAGACACGGAGACCAGCAGGAGGATCATCTCGACCTCTCCCATCTCCGGGTAAGTCGATTTTGAGGGAAAATTGGGTAATTATTATAATTATGTAATTATGTTTTATGTAGTCTTTTCCTGCGTTCGCATGTCTTGCTGCATTCTTCAAGTTGGACTCAAAAAGTTGCATTTGTTTAACCCTTTATTATTTGATTGTTTTAGGTTCTGCTCCTCCCAAGTCACATCACATCCTGACACTGAGGGACCTGGACGAAACACGTCGGCCTCGCAGGCTCTCAAGAAGCCGCTGCAGTTCCTCGCCAACAGAGAGCGACCCGGCTGGACTGATGACCCACCGCTCCGGTGGCACCGTCCATTCCAGATGTTCCCTGTTCAGCTCCCCTCCGAGATTATCAAACTTCGGATCAGCTTCGCCTCCTCTCTCACGACAAAACTCAACATCTCCCGTCTGGAGTTCCCCTCCTAGATCTAACTCCAGCATTTCTGCCGGGCTGTCGCCTCGGCAAGGAGCCGTCACTCACTCCCCCAAAGGGAGGCAAAACTTTAAAATCACCACTCCGGTCTCCGCCGAGGTTCCGCAGGACTTCCTAGCATCGTCTGAGGCAGAGGATGCAGCCGTGGCTACGACAAATGGGATCTCGCTGGCCCCCGATAACCTGGAGGAGGAGGTGGCCCACCTGATAGCTCAGGAGCTGCCCTACACTGTGTTTGACAACGACACAGAGGTAGCGGTGGCCTCCATGCTGAATGCTAAGCTGGAGTTTGACGAGGCTCTGCTCACGGAGAATGTGGCGCTTCAATGCGGGGCACAGAGCAGTAGAGGCGAGGTGGAAGGGGTCGTGCAGGAAATGCCGAGAGATCATCAGGAGAACGACTCCGAAGAGGAAGACTCCAGTCATTACTTTAAATTTTCACGCACACTGGTGTGTGACGCGGCGAGTGGCTCGGACGCCTCCGGTCAGCTCCCGTCAGCACAGTCCATCTCACAGTTAGACGGGGCGGACGGCGTGTCGGAGAGCGACGAGAGCGACGAGAGCGACGAGAGCGACGAGAGTGACGAGAGCGACGAGAGCGACGAGAGCGACGAGAGCGAGATGCTTGACGATGACGTCACTGAAATTCACGCCAATTACAATGCACCTACTAAACAACTAACAGTTGCTCTAAAGCGGCTGGAGTCAGTTTACACTGTGCCAAAGTCAACCGTCGAACAAGAAACAATTGAACCAGAGCTTCAAGAGGGTTTGGCTCCATCTGCTGTTCTTGACTCGGCTTATGCAAACAGTGACTTGTCAGTTCAGGAGGAAGAGGTTCTGATGACGTCTGAAGCACCGACGTCCCAAACCGAAGTGTTTTTGGATTCTGCCACAGGCCATTTCATTTCCACGGAAGACAGCTCAGTGGTGTACCCAAACAAAAGTGCAGCTGCCGACGATGACAGTACCTCATCAGCCGAATCAGTTGAGGGATTTAAAGATGATTTGACCGATCCCGACTACTCTCCAGAGGCTAAAACCAAAAAATCACCAACTACACAGATGAAAACCATCTTTATAAAGACAAAACTCCCTGCATCAAACCTCAGGCGCTTGTCTCCAAAACCGTGTCTTCCTAAATTAAAACTACCTTTGTCACCTCGAACTGCACAGACTGCACATAATGTTTCTCCTGCTACTGCCACTTTTTGTACCGTCCCGCGCCCGGTCACCTCCCCCATCGTGATCAACGGCTTAAATGCTTTACCCATTCAGCCTGGTGCCACACGGGGCAGAACCATCGCCATCCGCTTGGACAACTCCAAGCCTGGAAGTCAGCAGGTGGTGACTCAGAATCAGTCAGCTGGCTCGGCCCCATCCCAGGCTCCTGCGCCTCAGGTCCTGCTGGTCAACCGCCAAGGTCAGATTCTGATCAAAGACCCGCGAACGAACACTTATCAGTCAGTCAGCACAAATTCCCCTGCCTACAATAAAATAAGCCAGATTGCCAGGATTCTCCACAGTGGTAACACTTTGCCTCACTCTGTCCCCCGCGTTATTATAAAGCCTCGTTCGACCCCCTCCGCCGCCGGTAACGTCCCTGCTGCCAGTAACCACACGGTGTCGGAAAGAAAAATCATTGTCCGAGTGGTGCCTGTGAGAAGCAGCAGCGCTCCAGCTCCCACCGCTCCTGTCAGCGTGCAGAGCGTTCCTGAAGCTGGTTTCTCCAACATCCAAGAAAGCACCGCCAAGGCTATCATTGACAGAGCGATGGCTGGTGACTGCAACACGCCGATCACGAAACCCAACATCCTGGGGAAAAGTCGGCAGCCAAATGCCAGACAGCGGGGACCGTCCCAGTTTCCGTGCGAAGACGACGATGCAGATCAGCCGTCAGCTGGAGGCTCGGGGTGCCCCAGTAGTTTACTAAATGTAGCAACAGCTGCTTCATCGGGCAACCAGGTGAGAATCAAGAGGGTGTCGTCAGCGTCTGAAAAGCCTTCCAGGAAGAAATCCAAGATGGACTTCTTGAAGGATCCTTCAAGTGAGCCGGAGGAAGTTGATGAAGCCAGGTATTTCAAGATTTTACATCTCTTTGTTGCATAGAAATGAAATGATGTTAAAACTGTTTTGAAAAAAATATTGGTCTGAATAATAACAGATGATGAAAAGATTCAGTAAAAGAAACGGATTTCTCCCAATAGCACACTGGCTGGGATAAATCCAGATTAGAGCTGCAACTAATTATATTTACTGCTAATATTATAGAATGTAATATTTTATATCGCCCTATATCTTTTTTTACTCTTAATGCATTAACCCTGCTAACGCTTTCAGCAGCCTCCAGATGGTGGGAAAGATGGAAAAATGTAAAATACAGTGTCTTGTCTTCTTTCAACAGGCCGAGCGGTGTGAGAATGAAAGCTCCATCCATGAAGGACATTCTTGATCTGGACCAGCAGAACGTGTTGAAGCCTGAACCTCTGAGGATTACAGCTCCACCACCTCCCACACCCTCCAGGTTAGTTTATTTTGAAGGTACAGGCCAACAATTAGTGTCAGGTTGTATTAATTTAGAGCTCAACAATTTACTGACTTCAAAACGTGTTTCAATGTTCGTAGAGGGAAAGCATTTTCATTTTCAACCATTTAAGAGCACTTCAATTTATATTTCCACAGTATTTCTTGCCAAACAAGAGTTATTTCAAACAATGAATGAAATGAAACTTCTTCAAGAAAACACATCTGATTCAGTACCATTTTTGAAACTGAAAATATGCTCAATGTACTCATGCATATAAATAAGAAATGTGATGAAGAGGTTTTTTTTTCCTCAAAAGTCTTATCGTGCTTTATTATTTCTATTCATTTCTTTGTTCTTTCTGCTCAGGCGTTTTGCTCACGTTGAGATTCCATCTTCATCCTCACAAACCAACAGTCACATTGAGGGTAAAACACACACATGGGTGAGCGCCCGCCACGGTGACCTCTCAGAGTGGGGCCCATACTCAGGTTTGTTGCTGCAACAACTCCTCAATCAGCAATTCAGGAGAGGAAACTCTCTCTTTTTTTTTTTTTTACTTGCTAAATTTATTGGTATAAAAACATTCGCCGACGCTAAAATCCTTGTACGTACTGATTTTGATCGAGCGACGTAACTTGGAATACTTATTCGCAAACAATGCGCCGTGTGTGCTCCACGCGCAGCATTCGTACACAACGTAACGTTTTGATTACTTCTCACAGTTAGCGTGATTATTATAAAGCATCTTTGCGTTTTGGGAAATGTTGTTAAATGTGAAACCTTTTTGCCGCTTGCGGCTCCTTTGGTTCTCCAGGTTTTAGCTCAGACGAAGATGCGCCTGCACCTAAACACAGAAAGAGGACATACATGAACCAGCCCCACCTGCGCTTTGAAATCACCAGCGATGATGGCTTCAGCGTCAAGGCTAACAGCATAGAGGGTAAGAGCCGTGTAACTCCTCGTGTGCATCTTGCTGGTATTCCTGCTGCTGCATGTTATTTGGGGTCACAAACCGGCTTATTGCACACGACAACATTTTACTAAATCTTTACAACAACAAAAAATCTTTACATTGATTCTCTTTCCTCCCTCAGTCGCCTGGCGCGCAGTGATCGACGGCGTCCTCGAAGCCCGAGCAGGTTTCCATCTGAAGCAGCTGCCTCTGGGCGGGATGAGCGGGCCACGCGTGCTCGGCGTCATCCACGATGCCGTCATCTTCCTGCTGGAGCAGCTGCAGGGCGCCGCGAGCTGCAAACGCCACCGCTTCCGTTTCCACCGCTGTGATGACATTGAGGAAGAGCTTCCCCTCAACCCAAGCGGCTGCGCTCGAGCTGAAGTGTACACACGGTACAGACACATTCAATTACATTGTTACTTTTTTTTTTTTTTTTTTTTTTAGAAACTTTAACAAGGTTAGTTTCAAACATTTTGTTTGTTGCTTTTTTGTTTTTCTTAATCTTATCTGTGTTTTGTTTTGAGCTACACTGCAAATAAATCTTATTTTCCTCACGTTTCTCTAATTAGGAAAGCCACTTTCGATATGTTCAACTTCCTGGCATCCCAACACAGAGAGCTCCCAGACGTAGTAGGACCCTTTGATGAAGAGGAGGATGAATTCCCACTTAAATCATCCAGGTTAGTTGATTAAATTCGGGCCACTTTTCTTGATTCTAACAAAGTACACCGCAACATTTACACGTGTTATAAGGAAGTAGGTGACAGCAACTCTACTGTGTCCCACCCACCAGGCGAGCCACCAGCAGTGAGCTTCCCATGGCGATGAGATTCAGACACCTGGAAAAACTCTCAAAAGAGGCGGTAGGAGTTTACAGGTACTGGCAACGAAACACAACAAAAGCACGAGATTTTATTTATGTCTAAAATAATGCTAGAAAATCACCCATTCATTTCCCTTCTAATGTTTCCAGATCTCCAATTCATGGCCGTGGACTTTTCTGCAAGAGGAACATTGACGCCGGAGAGATGGTGATCGAGTACGCCGGCACGGTCATTCGTTCCGTCCTGACTGATAAGCGGGAGAAATATTATGACGGCAAGGTCAGTAACCGTAATACATACCATCACACTTAGAAATAGTAACGATAGAAGAGTTTCTGCCTCATTTATTTCTACATGTTCAGTCCTGTAAGAGCAAAACATTGAGCGTTAAGCTGATGTGAGCAACTGTTTTATCAGCAATACAACAGAAGAGCATCTGACTATAGCACGGCCAAACAAACAAAAAATATCAATCAGTAACGGCCTTTTATCCATCGTGCCAATAACACCCACGGTCTCATTTTAGGCTGCACACAGTTGTCTCCAAAGATTTTTTTTTTTTTTAGTCTGTAGCTCACAGCTTCAGTCTTCGCTTTGCTTCCAGTCTGGAAACTGTTCGCATGACGTTTTGCGCAAACAATATGCCCGACCTCTGCAACAGGCTTACACAGTTATGAAGGACAAAAAACAGAAACCAGAACTCGCAACATTAATTTAGAAATGATTCTAACTTGTAAGTGTTAAAGCTAAACAACTGCTCCTTTCCGTTATCATCGGTGACGCAAAACATTTCAGGATTTTTACACGCATTTAAATATTCTCAGCTTATCGTAAAAAGGGAAGAAAAATCTCCCAAATGCTCCTGAATCACACGAACCACCCGGCCTGTTTTTCGTGTCCTGGAAATGTGTTGGAAATGGTTGTTTTGTCGCTCCGCATCAGGGCATCGGCTGCTACATGTTCCGCATCGACGACTTTGACGTGGTGGACGCGACGATGCAAGGCAACGCCGCCCGCTTCATCAACCACTGCTGTGAGCCGAACTGCTACTCTCGCGTCATCAACGTGGACGGCCGCAAGCACATCGTCATCTTCGCCCTGAGGAAGATCTACCGCGGCGAAGAGCTCACCTACGACTACAAGTTCCCCATCGAGGACGAGAGAAGCAAGCTGCACTGCAACTGTGGGACGAGACGCTGTCGCCGCTTTCTGAATTAGCGTCACGCGTCGCAACGAAAAAGCCAATCTCGTTTGATGCACTACAGGTGGTTGGTGGCGTTCTGGAGGCGTCTGTCGTGGCGTGGCCATGAGAAGGAGGTTTCGCGGATGCACGCAGACCTGATCCGCTGAGTCGTCACTATGCTGGAAGCTCAGTTTGTGGACGAGTCGAGCGTGTTTGTTCAGTCCTGTCCTCGGAACTGCTGTTAGCAGCCACAGAAACCAGAATAGAGCCATATGTCGAAGTGTGTGTGACTTCAGACTGCTGGAAAGTTTTTTTGCATCCAGTTACTGTTTTTCCATCTCATCCATAAAACTCTTTCGTTTTAGTTTTTTGTTGTTAGTGGCCTCTGCTGGAACTGGGGCGATTACAACCTGATACAAACAGCGCAAACTAAAACAGCCCGATTTGTTCTTATTACTGCGTAAAAGAGGGATCCGTTAATATGCCGAGTGTCTTTGTAAGTACAAAGACGCAGAGAGGGATGAGGATAATTTATTCAGAACTTACTTACAACAATCTCTGGCAGCAGACAGGATACGTTTCAGAACAACGTAAACATTTTTGACTCTCCTTGTGTAGTGCAGCTGCAGTATAACTTTCACTCTGGATACCACAACTCTTATGAGCAGGGACACTTAATATTTCAGGTGCTGGTGACGTTCATCCCAAAAGCTAGTATATTTGGGAGTCACCCAAACCTCTTTCCTCCTCCAGCCAGTTGACACTTCCTGTTTTTTACTTGTAAAGGCAGAGATGTGGCGATTATCGAAACACTTTTATCCCACTATTACAGTCTGCTCTATGTTTGTTATTTTGTGCAGTTTGTGTATTTTAAGGCCTGTGAGGGAGCGTTTCCTTGGTGCAGGGATTAAAATGAACATGGTCATCTTGCTCTGCACAGTCCCTCGTACATCTTTTTGTATATTTGAACAATAAATGTGTATTCAACCAACTGATGGAAATAAATGTGTTTGCGCTTTTAACTTTCTTTTTGTAAGTGACAGCTGACTAACAGAACTGAAGCTGATGATCTTTAGTTTGTTTGTTTTTCGCCGTCTTGCACCCTCCTCCTCCTCCTCCTCCTCCTGTTTTTGTGTCTCACAATGTGTACTACCTCAAAGGTGTTCTGAAGCAAGATTTAATTTAATGACACATTAGGTGGAAAAACTGCTCCCTCCCTCACTTACTCGTAGTTTCATCTTTCTAATCATTACTGCTTGATAGAAAATAAATAACATCAATATTATTAAACACTGAAGGGTTACAAGTGACTGCTTTTTTTTTTGTACTCATTTACTCAATTGTGCATCCACACTCAGCTACTGGATGCTGAGAGGCTCCTAGAGTTTAGGCTCAGGGCCGACTGCTTGACTTGACTTTTGTTTTGTAGGATTAATAACGGCATTAGACAGGCGAATCCTTGTTACTTTACGTGCCCACTACGGGACCCGTGCCTGTACATAGTTGTATAAAGAATTTCTAAACTTGTTAAATATTTTTTTACCTACAATTTTCTTTTTAACTTTATGTTCAATAAAAATGTGTTCAAAGTTTCCTTTCCTTTTGCCAATGTTTTTACCATTTGGTATGTGTCAAATAAATTAAAACAGCATTTGTGATTTTTATGTAAACATGTTTGTGCAATACATTAATACTGTGTGGAATATGCGATGTTGTTAGCGTAAAGTTTTCACAACAAGCTAAAACTAAGTCGTGAAATCAAATAATATGTTCAGTGAACCAAAGAAAAATCGTTCACGATGCAATAATTTACCAATAATGATTGATTTCTTTGCACAAACTTTTTTTTTTTTTTTCCCTTTAAAGGATGATTGATTGGAAAGATTGGATTTATGTAAATAATTAAATCAGTGATCCAATTAAAAAAAATGTTAGCTTTCTCATGCTAATACAATACATGAAAAGATAATAGAAAATATAATTTTCATTTATTTGTTTTTTTGGGCTCTAAAAACCTTGGAAATGGAAACATGCAGTCGAAAATGTTCAAACAGAATATATTCAGTTCACTGGCATTAAACACTTCTGAGTGTGGAGTTACCAAATGTTTGGCATCACTGAAAAAAAATCATAGACTTTTTTTTATGATTGAATGATGGATTGTTGATTTGTTTTCTACAGTATTTTCCGTGTGTATAACATATTTTACGATAGTATAAAAGATATGGGAAAATCGTATAACAAAATATTTGAACCATAAAGTTTTTGGTTTTTTTTAGGAAAGCAGACAATCCAAGCAGAACTGGATGGTTGGATACATGACTTTGTTTGTTAGGATTGGTATGATGTACCCCTTTTTACTATAATCAACATGTGATCTCTGACATTTATGTTGTGTCCCATTTAGGGGACCTGACCCACAAGTTGGACGATACCCAGTTTTGTCCAATGTTATTTTTGCACTCTTTGGAAAAGTCAGGTTTTCTGTGGCCTACTGGGAAACCTCTCCAATGTTCCCACTGCTGGTTTGAGACCAGTGACGCCTGCAAACTGAGCAGCCATCAGACTTGTGCACAGTTACGGTTCATGTATTTCTAACAAACATTCCCCCCGATAAGAAACATCTTCTAAATGACAAGCTCTGCAGTCAGAAACGGCTCTTCTGCTGTGAATATGTTTTGATGTCATTTGCACCTGAATGTGTATATACTGCAGGCTTCAATGGTTGCAAATTGCATAATTGCTGATTACATAACTTTCAAATGAAAAGCAACCTGATGTAACAGCAGTTTATCATCCAAGGTCTTTATCTTGCCTTCAGTCATATGGCTCTTTCCCATCAGAGCTTTTGCCATTTACCGTCCTGACCTTGAGAAGCTTGAAGTGTTCAGGGCAGGCCGGGAGTACATAAAGAGCTCCACGGTGGGCTTTCTTCTACATGCACACGGACGTCAGCATGAAGACCTTGGTATTCCTGGCTTTACTTGGAGCAGCATGTAAGAGACTAACCGATATTACTTTTCTTTTTGTAACACAACGTTTTACAAACGTATCCTGATGCATTTATTTGATGACTATTACGTTTTCAAAAGAGATCATTCTTGACAGCTTCACGTATATCTGGTGAAGATTTTTGGGACAACTAATTTTTGTCTGCTTCTCAATATTTCCTCACGTCATGCTAGTTGTCCATCATGTGCTCTTCCAGTTGTTGCAGCTGAGGATGAGAAGGTCGTTGGAGGGTACGAGTGTCCCAGACACTCTGTGCCCTACCAGGTGTCTCTGAACGCTGGGTACCACTTCTGCGGTGGGTCCCTCATCTCCAGCCAGTGGGTGGTGTCCGCTGCTCACTGCTACAAGTCGTAAGTACAGGAAGTCGCATTTCATCGGTGCTCTATAAACTATAAATTATCTGTAAGATTTAGTGACTTTGTCCCTCGCGGCAGGTGGAAAATACCACCAGTAAAGGATCAATATTTAGTCTCTTTTTGGAGGTACAATACAAAATCAATTTAAGATACAATCAAGTCCACAAAAGTAAACGGGTATCGCTTGCTGAGTGAAAAAGCCTCTCCTGGGAACTGACCCGTGCTGCTGTTCAGCAAATGCATCTAAATCTATCACGTATTAGAGCTCAATCTATTTATTGGTTGGCAGATTTGATTAGCAGCCATGGTCTATCACAGCTATATCGCCATACATATTGTCTGATGTGAAAACTTTTTTTTTTTTTTTTTTTTTTAACACAACATAAACCAGAAAAAAATGCTTGTGTGGTAATTTAGAAATGGTTCTACTTTGTGTTTAATCTGCCCTAACCATATCACGCTCATATCACGACCAGTCGTATCCAGGTCCGTCTCGGCGAGCAGAACATCGCCGTGAACGAGGGCACCGAGCAGTGGATCGATGGCGCCAAGATGATCATGCACCCCCAGTACAACAGCCACAACCTGGACAACGACATCATGCTGATCAAACTGAGTCGCCCCGCCACCCTCAACAACTACGTCCAGACCGTGGCCCTGCCCTCTCGCTGCCCCTACGCCGACGAGAACTGCATGGTGTCCGGATGGGGCAACATGTCCGCCAACGGCAGTAAGTGAAGTCAGCGAGGTCACGATGTAGGATGGCACATAAAGTACCGACTTATCCAGCGACGGACAGCATCCACCCTGCAGAGCCGGACCGCGTCACTGTTGTGAGCGATGTAGTGTTCTGTGAAATGTTTTTGCGTTTGCCCTTCAGAGCCACCGTACTTTTGACTTTTTAAATACTGAATTAATTCTAGAAATGGGGGTCATTTCATTTTCCACCAACCAATCAGCTAATTGACGAATCACTACACAACTCCTATTATCCTTAATAAAATGGAGCACGGTAAAGTACCTCCATAGAGGCTAGTGAGTATCCACACAAATACATAAATAATCTGAGACTCGTCTTCCTGCTCCGCCAGACAGCTTCCCTGACAGGCTCCAGTGCCTGAGGCAGCCCATCATCGATGACAGAATCTGCAAGAACGCCTACCCCCACCTCCTCACCGCCAACATGCTCTGCTCCGGATTCATGCAGGGAGGAGCCAGCAGCTGCCAAGTGAGTTGGACTAAACCACAGTGAACACACTGAGCATTTAGTATACCACATGACTAACACATAAACGGGGTCTACTACAGCACCCCCCCCACCCCCCCTGCGCCTGGCTCCCCCAAGCAAATGTACTCATATCATAATAAATGGCAATAGAACATCCCATATTCATAAAATCCTCACTTGGTTTTGAAGATTATCAGGTTATTGCTGGCAACATACTTGAGTGACTTCATACAATCTGAAAATCTCCAGAGGTTTATCCTCTCACCTGTGTGCAGTGATGTTTCCTAGCATCCTGTGACATCATTGCCAGGTGGTTTACAGGTGCAATGAAGCACCACAGCTCACCCTAAAGTGGAAAAAGACGTATAACTGTAAACCAGAAAGAGGCAGAAACATAGTGATTTTCAGCCTGTACTTTTTGAGTCAGTGCTCCATGATGACCCAGCAGACCGTGGATCTGCTGTGACCGCTGAGCGTAACATTAACATTTTCCTCTTCTGCCTGTGTCTGCAGGGAGACTCTGGTGGTCCTCTGGTGTGTAACGGCCAGCTGCAGGGAGTCGTGTCCTGGGGTTATGACTGCGCCATGCAGGGACACCCCAGCGTCTACGCCCGCGTGTGTCGCTACAACAGCTGGATCAGCACCACCATGCACAACAACTAAACACCCACAGGCACCTTCACATCCACGTACAAGCTGACATTACGACACCACAGTCGGTGATCATCCTCAGTTTATTTGGCACATCCTGTTTATTATTGTGCAACCCAGGTACATTTCATTCACAAAACGTTCAGCAAATACTGATCTGCAAACACAAAAAAATGAAAATAAATAAAAAGATGTATCGGGATCGTTGCATTTGTTTCACAGTCTTTCACAGCTTCATATTTGTTGGCAACGATATTTACATGCTCTTGCTTGGTGATACTGTATTCTTAGCGTTTTTGTGTACATTGTGTTTTGCTGTCACAAAATTCAACATGAATTTTAAATAAAGTGCAAACCAAAACAGCTGCAAACATTCACGTATAATATTTTAGTTCTACTTACGGCTCTACAGACACACGCATCTCTATGAAATGCGTTTTGTGCTCGGTTACTGTGGACACCGGATTGATATGGGAGGCAAGTGAACTTGAGTAAATAAGCAGTAAGGTGTTGCTGCATTTCACTTGTCTGGATTCTTTGCATGCTTCCCTCAGATGGCGCTTTGTAAACTTCGCTGTTTCTTGTTTGCTGAGGCAACCTAAACATACAGAGGAAAACACGGAGAGAGCACAGGGGAGAGTCATGCAGCCATAACAAAACAGGGAAGGCTGTACGCTGGTCACAAAACAGATTTAGAGATGTCAAGAAATATCGAACATGGTGTAACTACATAAATACAGAGATTACAGCGCATTTTAATTTAATCAGTGACATGTGGCAATAACTGACAGAACACAAGAGGGAGCCACGCCTACTGGAGGCATACATATATATTTCAAATATGTGATGTGTGTTTGTTTATTTTCCTTTATCATGTATGCAATTATGATGTGAAACAGTGGACGACCCTAGTATCTACTAGACACTATATGTTGAAAAAAAAATTTAAATAAAATATGAAAAGAACTTTTTAAAACATTTGGAAGTTTTTAAACACTGAAGCACTGAAAAAACATTTTAAAACTGTTCTTAAAAATATTGACACACTGCATTGCTTCTGCAGTACAAGTGTTTTTCTCACCCTTTCTGAGTGTGTGTGTGTGTGTGTGTGCGCGCGCGTGTGCGTGTGTGCTTGAGTATACTAAGAGGCACATATCTTCAGCAGCACATACCATCAGATTAATACAACTTTATATACAGTCTGTGGTCAAAGCCTAGTTAATGGCTAGCTGTGCATGAAACCCTTTAGGGCTTTTAATTTGAAAGGATGGCTTTTAATTTGACATGGATGCATAAAGCCGTGGCATTCAGCCCACCAATCATGTAACTGAGCACTCAGGGTTAGGGTGACATTCTCAGGCTGTCTCTCAAAAGCATACAATTGGTAGACAAGCAGGATGCGTTCATATTGAAGCAGCCACAGGAAATGCTGGAAATGTGTTAGCGTGCGAGTGAAAGGTTTAAACATATTTAACATCCAGATATTTTGAGCTCTGTAAGTGGACCGGTGGTCAGTGTGTCTGAAAGCACCAGTAAATGGCTGCAGGCTTGAGGTAACATTATCACTTCACATTTTCCTCACGTTCAATCACAACATTCTGTCTTCAACACCAAAAAAATAACTAAAATTGTGATGTTGCCTGGTTCTCCATGTTCCCCATAGATTTCTGAACATATAGGGGTGCTGAAAATCTCATGTCAGTTAATCTCATTTAAGTCAGTACTGAAGTAATACATACAGTACAGAAGTAATTTTACACACAATAACAATAAAATGTTCTGCTTTATTGTCACATTGTTCTGTGCAAACAGTGTGTGTCTACTGCAGTTTCAACTACCCACCTGACCAGCAATCCTGTCCAGGTCTCTCTGGCCCTGAGGGGTGAGTCTCCGACCACTGTGGGCACAAATGTTAAAACAAAGAAAAATCGGTCACTTATTCAAACTGCCACCTCAGTGTCACATACTCAAGTCTGCACCTCTCTTACCCATTAGGGTCCTTCTCCACCATCTTTAGGCCCTCCAGAGCTTGAAGGATCTTCCTCGCCACGTTCCTGGAGCCCACGCTGAAGTGGGCGGGGCACACGCCGTTCCTCTGACGGCCTCCGTACATCTTGATCATGGAGCCCACGCCCACCCCTCCTCGCAGGTACAGGTGACGGGCCGTGGACGCTGGTGAGACGTACAGTTCACAGTATATGTTGCAATATGTATTTGTTTTATCATTTTGACTTATTCACCCAAAAGACATGAAATCAAACATTCCAACTTATCTGTTGTGTGACATTTTTCACTCTTATGCTTTTGTAGGGTCAGAAGATAACATCCACATCAGCGAAGGGGACTGTGTGCTTTTTGTGTATATATTGTGTCAGTTGTTGAAGATCTACTTGTGAAAAGCTCGTCTGATATTATCCGACTGTTTGTGTAAGATCAGAAATCACACAGACACCTGGAAAATGTCTAGATAACTTCAGGAATGATAGAAATGACAGATGAGATATAGAAGTTATGTATATTTCCCGCTGTACTTAAGTTATTTATGTAGTGAAGATCTTAAGATGTTTTATTTCAGAGCTCTATAAAACTGACATTTATGGGATCTTTGAGATGTAAAATGTATAAAATATCATTTAATATTCCCACAAAAGAAGTTGATCAAACATTAATTTCAACTGGCGAATTCAACTATTCACTACTTTATATGTTGTTGACTTTAATCAAACCTTTGCTTGGTTAACTGTCCAGTTCAGAGTTGTTTAGTTTGTCTGAACATTAATTGAGACCGTTTGAGACAAAGAAAAGCTGCACATCCAAACACTGGAGATGAGGGAGGCTAAAATGAGCAGCATTTTTATTTGCTAAACTACTTTAAATGATTAACTATCCGTTAAAATTAACAATCTAACCAAAAGATGTGTTTTTTTCAGCTGTATGCGGATGTGTTGATGTATGGGAAACCCTTCAAATGTTACCAACCTGCTCTGGTGTAAAACCAGTTGTCGTCGCAGGGAGCCAGCTCTTTGTGCCGGGCAAGCTTCACAGTGTCAACCCACTCGGGGACTTTCAGTTTGCCAGACCTGAAAAATCAATTATCACTTGATGTGATGAGTCAGCTCAAAGAACAGGTGGCCCATCAAAACGGGATCAACACATACACATGATTATAACAGGAAAGATGTCTGTCTGAATTCCAAACGGTGCACTAAAACGTTATGTGAAGACAGTCAGATATTTGTCGATGTCTGTAGATATCGGTGAGATATCTGTACACACTGGTACATACACAGATAGGCAGGTTTAATGGTCTCAATAAAGAGACGAGGCTCTGTTCGTTATATGATTTAGTAGAGATCGAAGATGAAGAGCACCATATATTTCATTGCTCATTGTACGATGTGGTAAGGAACACTGAAACAAACAAAACAGACAAAACAACAAAGTCAGCAAGACTAAGTGTAGCAGTAAGCTGGACATTTTCATATAAAAATATCTGCTCACAAAAGAAGGGCCTAATTCTTATTCACAGAAGGTATGATTCATAAAATAAGAAAGACTTATCCCATCGAAGGAAAAGTATAGCGTCTGTAGAAGTACAACAGATGCATAGTAAAATTGAGAGACTAAAGAAACTATTAAAAGCCTGCTACATGTATATCTAATGTGCATGAAAAAAAAAAAGTTTAGGTGTCATCTTTTCTCTTTTTTTCAGGCCATTGTTGATGAAGTCCAGTCTCATTATTATAAATGAGGAAGTCAATAATCTCAACTGTAAATGAACAAATATATAGTTTAATTAAAAGCTTTTTTTTTTTTTTTAATTATTATTATTATACTGCAGTCAACAGTTGTTTTTGTGTTGTTTTTTTTTTCGGTCCCGGTCCCTTAATTCAATTAAATTAAATTTTATTCATAAAGTAATACACTTTTTTTTTTTTTTATTTAAAAAAAAAAAAAAAAAAAAAAAAAAAAAAAAAAAAAAAAAGGAAATATTAAAACAAACAAACACAAAGAACAACTCCGTTAAAAAAAAAAAAATAAATCAATATACCGAAATAAAAAGCGTTTCCAGCGTCCTGAGTGATTGACAGGTGGCCAGGCAAAGCCGTGCACGCTCCGGTTGGTGTTTTGCACTTACTTTTTGAGGAAAGCTGACAGTGCCTTGACAAACTCCTGCTGGTTGACATCTTTCACCGTGACACTGGGCATCTAAAAAAGACAAATCGGAGACAAAGGGTGAGTTTCAAATTTCACGTTAAAAGTGGCTTTTTAAGCGCTTTGACGCAGCCGTTGGGACATCCTGTTTGCTAACGTTTAGCTTAGCCGAAGATAGCTGTTGTTACCCGTGAACATAGCTTTCATTTTTTTTTATATATATCCAGCGTCTATCTTACTTTTTTTTTTTTTTTTTTTTTGATAATATATCCCACGGAGCGGACGGTCAAGGCTGTCGGGTCTGGAGGTTGTCGTCCCAAGTTTAGCCGAAGCTAATGCGGCGAAGCAGCAGAGGGGATGGTGCTGATGGTGATGGAGGGATGGACGGAGACATTCATTTGGAAAGGACGACAACCTCCGGCGTCTTTAAATTCCTCCTTAACCCAGCCCTTAAAACTCAAGTAACCCAAACGATAATATTCCCCGTTCATATTTTAATCCCATGTGTCAAATTGACGGTGAAACAATGTTTTAAAAAAAAAAAAAAATGTTTTGTTTTTTTTTACCGTGAGGATGCCATGTGGGTGCAGTTCCGGTTTACGTCCAGCAGGGGGCGGTGTTGTGGCGCCTTTTATTTATTTATTTATTTATTTATTTTTTCTTCTCATGGCCCATTTCTCTTGTTTTTCTCCGACCCGAAGGATTTTCAGAGTGTGGTGCAGTCAGCGAGGAGAGGAGAAAGCAGCTGAGGCAGGAAGACTTTCACCAGAAGGTTAGTAACTCTGTCATATTTTACCCGCCATGATCTTTCTGCATCTGCAAATACAGCCAACATTTTTGCTTTTATTTGTCTGCCATGTGCTCCTTCCCAGGAGGTTCAGCTCCGTAATGGGCTTTTGGCTTAAAATAAATTTAAGTTTCTGCAAATTATTATGCATTTCAAATGACCATGATATAACACTTTTTTTTTAATATATATAAAAAATATAATTCTTTGGTCATTGGTTCATGTTTGCCTCAATTAATGCACCAAATAACTTGTTTTTTTATGAGCGATCGATCTGTCCATTATATTCTTAATTAATCAATTTGCTGTTTGATCTTTTGAAATGTCAGAAATTGCTAAAACATTTCGACCAATGTTTTCTAAAGCGTAAGGTGAAGCCTGAAATGTCTTGATTCGTCCCGACCAACAGTTCACAACTTATTAATTTAGTATGTGAAATGTAAAAGTGATGAAAAATGGCAATTGAAAGTCACCGGAAGCAAAGATTTCTTACTTATTCATGCAGCTAATAAGCCTGAGAAGTTGTCATTTTATAGTGATGTGCAACACAGACAGCATTTTGACATTTATTTAGATCTGTTTATCAGAATTATAACACCTCTTTATTGACGTGCTAAATAATTAATCACTTATTTTTTTTTTGCATTATAATACCAATAACTAGCTTCAAGTAAGGAAGTCTGATGTCAAACTGGAGTTTAAAATACAAATGACGAACATCAGTCAATTCAGTGATTAGTCAATTCAAAAACGATTGCAATAAACTTTGGTAAAAGTGGCTACTTTAGCTATTAACAGCTAATTAAAATTAAAATATCATTTTAGCTGAACCTGCTAATGTTCAAAAACATGGTTAAAGACATTCCTTTGGGCTCTGATGAATTTAAATAAGAATATTATATATTATTATCATAAGTCATTATTTGTGATGTTTTTTGACTCAAGATTTATCAAAAACAAAAAAAACAATAGCTGGATGAATTAACAATAACAACGTACACTCCTTGCAGCACTAATTATGGATTATGTCGTCTGCAAAGCGTTGCTCGGTTCGTCGTGTAGTTTTACAGAAAGAAAGTGCTGCAAATAGAGAAAATCCTGCTGTTTTAATTGTTGCTTTCCTTGTCCTAAAAAAAAAAAAAAAAAAAAGTCGTGTATTTCTTTTCTGGTATGTAGGCTAACATCTTCTGCGGATTACCAACCAGTGTGTGAAACACTACATCCAAATCCAAGGTAGATGAATGTGTGTTTACAAATGTGCAGACATGTTCATATGCACAGGCACCCTCAGACACACACACTACACACACACACACACACACACACACACACACACACACACACACACACACACACACACACACACACACACAGCAGCTCTGTGCTCTCTGTGTCAGCCCGTCTAAGCTTCCTCCCCTCCCCCCCTCTCAACATCTCTCTCCCCTTTTTGTCCCCCTCGCCCTCTCCTTTTCCCTCCCCTCCCCTCCTCCTGCCTGCTAGCACTATTTCAAGCCTCTGCCTCAGAGAGAGGGAGGGCGAGAGAGGCAGAGACACACAGATGCGCAGTTAGAGAGAGAGAGAGAGGAGAGAGAGAGAGAGAGAGGGGAGGGGAAAGCAGACAGGATTTAGAGTTCAAGTGCACGTGCAGAAAATAGGCTGAATAGAGGAGAGACAGAGCAGAAAGGAAACCAGGAAAAGGAACTGCAGGGGCTGTAGACAAAGCACACAGTATCTCTTTCTCCCCTTTCTTTCTTCCTCTCCTTTTTTTTTTTCTCCCTCCTCACAGAAAGAGAAGGTATTAGCTTCAGAAGGGAGGTGTTAAAAAATGAAAAGTGCAAAATTTGAATAGTAAAGGAAGAAGAAGAAAAAAAATGTATTCCTATTCCTGCCCCCTCCTCTTTCTTCTCCCTACCGACACACTCCTCCTCTATCACTCCCTCTTGGACATTTCTCCATTAACCTCCAGTCTCTCTCTCTCTCTCTCTCCCTCTCTCTCTCCCTCTCTCCTCGCTGGCTCTCCTTTTTTTTCTCCCCTCCCACCTCTTCATACACACACTCACACACACATGCACACGCCCCTGACTCCTTCCCACTCATTTCCCTCACGCGCGCTTTCTATCCACTTTCACTGGAGACCGACCGCAATGAGCTCAGTTTTTTCCTCCTTTTTTTTTTTTTTTTTGCTTGCCATTCTTTGCTTTCGGTTATGCCCTCATGTACGGAGGCACCACCACAAAGACGCTTGCTTCACCCTTACTATGCGTGGCGCCCCTGAAAAAGGCAGGCCGTGGATTGTCCCTGCATTAGACTGCATGCCACAAGCCCCTTGTGCTTTCCTGTAAACATTTTTTTTTTCCGCTCCTTCTGCAGTGCTTTTTTTTTTTTTTTTTTTTTTTTTTTTTTTTTTTTTTTTTTTAAACTTGACTTGTGTTTAGAAGCCTTTTTAAAAAGCCTGTCTGTGTTCTGAAGCGGGAGCTGAGGGTTGAAGAAAGGGAAGTCATGTCTGATGAATGGACACATGAAGGAGACAGAGGCGAAAAATGAGGGGAAAATGGAGAGCATGGTCTGCAGGAGAAAGACAGAGAAAGAGAGGGAGAAAGAAAGAGAGAGATGAGAGAGAGAGAGAGAGAGAGAGAGAGAGAGAGAGAGAGAGAGAGAGAGAGATGTAGGAGAAAGAGTACCGGCACTGGTAAGAAAAAACGGGAGGGGGAAGAGAGGAGAAGGAGGACCAGTAGGGGATAGACTTAAGAAGGAGGGACGGCTGGATAGGAATTGGCAAAATTGCGGGAAAAAGGAGAAAAAACAAAACTCCAGAACTGGAGAAGAAACTGGACTTCTCTCCCAACTCAGACTCGCTGCTCCCCGGTTGCCTTTGATTTTTGATTTCTGATATGATTTTTCATCACCCTCTCATTCATCCGTGAGTATACTGCATGCACACGTCCTTTTCCCTTTTCCCATTCAGGCATTGTCTCTGTCTTTCCTCTTTTTAGTTCACTCTTCTCTCCCCCACCTTCACTTCATTTTTCAACTCTCCCCTTTCCTTTTTTCTTGTTTGAAAAATGTGTTCCCTCGGTTGCTAATCCCCTCATCCTGTTCGCCTATCCCATCTCGCGCTCCACCTCTCGCCCTCTTTCACTGTATCTCTCTCTCTCTTTCCTCCTTCAACCCCTCTTTATCGCCCGGGTTATCGCTGTTCTCTTTGACTCTCCTTCAAGGATTACCTCTGCTCACATTTAGATGAGGGCTTTGGGAAGGGATCACTGAGTGCATCCAGTTTTAGGGGGGGTGGGGTGGGGGGGGGCCCATGCATGGGAGGGCCAGCACATGAAGGGAGGCAGGGTATGTGCATTTGTACGTCCTATCTGTCTGTGTAAGGCATGTGTGTGTGTTAATATGTTGGGGTGTGATTTAGAGTTAAGGGAGCGGGGCAGCGGCGGACGGTCGGTCCTGCTCGCGCATGCGTGGCTTTGCTCAATCACATTTCACGTTTAATATTCAGGGAGTGATTGTGGCTTGTTTTTTTTTTTGGGTGTAACACGCTCCGAAATGAAAGACAAGGTGTTGAAATGAGGCGTAACGAGGAGGTGAAGATACTTTAAGCACCGCAGGGTGTCTTCTTTTTTTTTCCCGTCTCTTTAGTTTTTTTTTTTTTCACTCCTCCCATACTTCTCCCCCCTTTTTGTATCCCGTCTTCCATCCTTTCATCCGGGTATCCCCAATCTATATCGTTGGTGTGCCTGTAAAGGCAAAACCCAGAGTCGAAGATGCGGTTCGGTATCAACAAAAGGTACGGGTGGATTTATTGCGGGGCGTCAGCTTTAGTAACAAACCGAAGACAAGTTTTTTTTTTTTCATTTCTGTAACCCGGTGGAGATTCCTTTTGTTTGAAGTGGTTAAGTTCATGTAGAGACGGAAGCTTTATGGCACTTTACTGCACATCTGCGATGTAAAGGTGCTGACACCAGCGGATTACATGAAATTAGCATTATTATACGGTAAGTTCGTTCAGCACAACGCTGAGCAGGAGACAGGACGCATACGATCCATAGGACAAGTCCGCTATCGTCCATTTGCACTCTATCCGCCGTAACCAGTATCGAACAGGCGATTCCTTTTTCGCCGGCCGTATCAGCCTCAGACATCTCCAGGCATCTCTTTCCTTGCTCTTTTTTTTTTTTTTCATCTCCTCTGTTACACATCTACCTGCTCTGTGTTTTGTTTTTGTTTTTTTCTTTAGGTAGCCCTCTGTTATCTCTGCACACATTGTCTGTATCACTTGCCACAGTTTGTTATCTAAATCCAAGAGTGTTCACTGGTATCGTTCGGAGAGCAGCGCGCACATGCGTGTGTTCCTCAGTGGTCTCGACTAATGCGATTCTATAAAAGATCATCTCAGAAAGACCTTTAATTGTTTATGCTAGTTTCTGGTAGTACAATCTTTGTTTAGCATCTTTTGTGAATCAAGCAGGGTTACTGAAGTTATGTGAGGACATAGTTGTCCAATAGGTTTTGACTAAAGACAGTCCGGGCGACCGTCGATAGGTTAAAAGTTATGCTAACTGTGTAGCCGAGACCGTTAGATAACAGTTACTGGCCTAGTTCAGTCATAATCGGCAGAGTCTAAATGTGCGCCGAATCTACTCATATGCAATGATTTGATTAATACACAATGATATGACATTTACGGGCAGACTGCATCCCTGCATTCTGTCATAAGCCAAGGGGGGAGGACGCTTTTGTTTAGTTGCGTCCCGGGGTCAACCTTTCCTTGACCTCTAGTAGAGTTCTCAAGAAAATGAAAGAAAGAGTCTTTGATGTAAAAATTTTTGCTGAAACCAAACATCTGCTCTTGTCAGCAAAATCACAGAAAAGGTTAGAAGAGATAAATCTCACTAGAGCCCTCAACTTTCCTGCTATTTGTTTTTAAATTTGACTTTTACATTGACAAACCTGCCCAGCACCTTTGATTTCACTCCCGAAGGGGGATTTGGTGGTAATTCCAGTGTGTCGGGACCCCCAGGTTATGAAATATTACTCAGACAGACCCGGTGTTATATAATCTTACATAACTGAGGCGGCAGCTCAGCAGGCTCGTGATCAGGGGCTCTGGAGGAGAAGCTATATGAGTCTGCTTATGGTATGAACTCACTGGCAGGGTCAACACCCTCTGGAATACCTGCGACTTAAAGGGGAAGACACCCCAACAGCATAAAGATACCACAGTATCCATACATGACACCTAAAGGCTGAGGAAACAGGATCGCCCCACTTATAGTTGCCTGCAGGCTGGTGGCCTTATTCGTACACATTTTATGCACATATCCTGAATTAACCCGGTTGAAAACTATCTCTTCCTGCTTTGCTTTAAATGTGTTAAAAGATTGGGCTACACAAACCTAGCTTATGTCTTTTGGCACAATATGTTACAAATATCCAGGATACTGGAGCCTCTCTGTCAGTCCCATGATTCTATACCAGCTCTCTGTGAATCGTGCGTGTTTCTCATCCATAATTGATGACATTCAACCGCAGCATACATTAATGGATCGAACAGACCTCAGGAATTCCCATGCAAGCTGCCATTGTGTGTAGCAGGTTTGAATTTGTGTCTCTCTCCCTTTTTTTTCGCTTTTTTTCTTGCTGCAAAGTGACAAAGTGAATAGTGCTCGTACAACAGCAACAACAACAGGCCTGGTGTGAAATACGCCTGCAGGAAACAGAAAGCGTCCTTAATGGAGGGTTAGAACAATCTTGAAAAAACAGGAGATCCTGATCCAAAAAATAATTATATTATTTGTATACACTCTGGATGTTAATATTATATATATTCACTATTTTCTAATGATTTTTAATTGGAATTAAAAGGTTACTTTTAAAGACACTCTAAAATCAGTTCATGAATCATCCAATAATTATTTACAGTTATACAAACTACCTTTAACATACCGTTATATAATTGTTGAGAGTAATACTAACTCAATGATATAGCTTACTGTATGTTTGTCTGTTTTTCAGATTGAGCCTGAGATAACCACAACTTCAGGACATGAATTTTATAAGGTAAGGATATATTTTTCTGTCCCCTTTTTTTTTTCCTTTTCTTTTTTTAACATATAAAATAAGAAACAGATTCTGTAGTTTCTGTAGATAATTTAAAGTCTAGTTTATAGTCTGTATAGGTTTTGTGTAAAATGAAGTGATTCACTGAACTGCGTTTTGCTTAATGGCATTCAGCAGTCAGGAACACTTGGTCAGCCATTTTAGTCTGTGGCCCGATCGAAAACGTCAATGCACCTTCAGAATAATTGAATTACTCTGTCCTGAGTCATTCTGTCGTGATTAACATCGCAGACATGTGCTAACCGTTGGGGCCTGCGTGAAAGCAGCAAGCAGACCAACTTTCATTAAAATAGCACGCCTGTTCGGTCCCATTTGGTGTCATTGTGTCGCCCGTGACTTATCTTAGTAAGCAACAAGTGGAAGGGTCATCAGTTGGTCACGTAGCAATTATCAGATGTCGTTGAAAAGTGAGAGACTCCGGGTATAAAGACGGGCCTGTGGTGTGGCCTTGCAGCTAGCTTTGGAGATGCCTCACATTACATTTCTGTCTTTGTGCTGATGTCACCCCATGCCCCCCAGACCAGCAGCACCAGAATAAGAGCTACATTCTGCCTGCATGACACAATAGAGCCCTTCTTGGCCTGATATTTTCACAATGTTTTTGCAGGGCCCCGTGCACACACATGCACACTATTCTCCGCAGGCAGCTGGGGCTGTTGACTCGGAGCCCGGTCGGCCTGTGCGCTTTACCTGATATTTCAAATCTCGTTGAAGGTGTTTGCTCAGAGATTTGTAGCACTCCGCTCCTCCTGTCATAAAGTGCGCGGTAAATACGCTGCAGGTCATTTGTTCGATTTTCGGATTCATTCGCGACACCCGCTCAAAATGCCCCCCACCCCAAAAAAAACCTGCAAACTGTCAGTTTAAGTGACATTTTTTCATGGGTCGGCGACACAGAAGCCATGTAAGCCACTGCGGTACAGTACGGTGGTGTGGCATGGGTTAACGTCTGAGGCTCTGAGGCTCTGAGGCTCGAAGGAATGTGTCCTGGTCAACAGGGAGAATTCCTCAGTCCTTCGCGACTAGGTCACTGCACTGACAAGAGTCTGCTACCTATTTTAGCATGCACACCGCTTAACCGCCTGCCCGTCCTTCTCTCTCCCCTCTTTTGTCTCCATTTGCCTCGAAGTCTCTCCCTCTCTTCTCCTCCGTTCTTTTGCATTTCATCATTTCATCCTTTGTTCTTCGTGCTTGCTCTTTGTCTGTCTCTCCGTGTCTCTTCTAGTTAATCTATCTGTCTTTCAGTCACACCATCTATTTTGCTGTCCTACTTTGCCTTTGTTGTTCTCACTCTATATTCTGTCTTTTATTTGTCCCCATGCACTTTTTGCTTTTGTTTTTCTTCGTGCCTTTAGGTATTTATACTCCAAATGTCATTATTCTGTCATTGTCGCCTCGTTTATCTATTCTCCAGCGCGTCACCGTTTTATTTTTTTCCTCACTTTTTTCTGTGGCACATTGAGTTCAGTGCTGCAGGTGCTTTCAAGAGGACATGTCAAGAGTGAAGAGGAGGGAGACTAAAAAAAAAAAAGACATTTACATTCTCTGTATGCTCGGCAATACTGGCCTGCTTGTTATTAATGCAGCACAGTAACATGCATATGGTGCCTGGTGGTGCTGGTCGTGTATGATTTATGTGGTGCGTTCCCACACACATACTCGGGCTGAGGGCTTTCATACCAGCTATCTGTATCCCTGAGTGGAGGAGTTTGCAGAGCCTCACCTCTTCATTGGCTGACAGCAGGGGTGACAGACAGACCCCCAGGTACAGCGCTGTTTCTGCTGATGGATGATGTGGCGATTTGACACAGTCTGATCCTCGCACACATGCTCACTGAATGGAAGCACGTTTCTTGCTCTTGCACAGATGTGCACAGATTTATACCTCATGCAGAGCATAGTGAAAGCCACATCTGGAGATTCTCATGTTCTTCTGTACACTATAGCCAAACGCATGTGAAGATCACTTGTGGTCTCACTTTTTTAACTTATGGTTTCTCGTTACCTCGGTTACAAATTACTGTACGTTTGCTAGACTACCAAATAATTATGAAGGTGAGAAATTTTAGAAGCAGACTTATAAGTTGTTTTCACATACTTTTCTGTGATCGACCATAACAATCACACAACTATCTTTTACTATCTATAGTATTCTGTTGGCAGTTCTGCCATGCCCTTCGTATAGTCCATTAAATAAATTATTAAGTGAAGGGTTTAATTCCATTAAAAAAAATCTACTATGCATTTTGGACACTTATTGCGAAGAACTGATAGCTTGTATTGAAGCATATTTTTATGATTTTGATATCTATCTGGGTTTACCCTCAGTTTCTGGAGGTCCTGTGGTAGCAGTGAGGGGTGGCGGGCATTTGTTTAGAAATGCTACTATAAAAGTGATAATTACCAAACCCTGGTAAAACAAAGCTTGTCGTGAAGCTACAGTTGCTTAGATGTTGTTAAATGACTATTGGGTTCTGCACCTAAGTGTTATACAGGTAGGGAAAAACCTGTTTATTCATTATTAATGATCATGCAATTAATTAATTTGAAGAAAAACGTGTTTTAATTATAGTTTTAATTATTTTGAGTTTTTTTTCTTTGTAATTTCAGTTTATGCCTGTTGGTTTGGGCTTTGTAAACATGCATTGGGGATTTTTAATTTTTTTTATTTTAAGCATTAACTGAACCATTCTACTAAAACAAAAACAACAACAACCCATCAACAAATAAATCGATTATGAAAATAATTGTTAGTTGCGGCCCTAATGCATCTACAGTACATATAAAAGCAATTTGCCATGCTTTATTGTGATAGACATCTTATCATAGTAAATATTCTGTCATGCCAAATTATTGCCTTTACTGTCCATCTTGTTGACCGTGCTGGTTAAAACTAGCATTCTGAATTATTAAGTGAAGAGTTTAATTACATGGAACATACTCACCTGATGACATGGCAGTGATTTCAGTGACGACTTGTGAAATCCTAGTCACTATTTTAAGTAACAGAAATCTCCAAATTGGATTCAGATTTCACTCATCTCCGACAACACGGGTGTAAATCTGTGCGTGTTCTTCGGGTTCACCGCCGAGCACCTAAAGCCCCGGCAGTTTCAGACAGTGAGGGGAGGTGAGACGTGAGTAATAGCAGTGACTGATGATGTCACAGACAGCATCGCGCCGCTTTAGCTGCCCCCCTGACCCGGCTTTAGGATGGCGGCAGCAGCGCTCAAGCACCCGTGGGTAACACACGCCAAAGCACATTAGAGGCAGGGAGATGGAGAGAGGTGGGGAGAGAACACACAGAACAGAGCTCAGGGGGACAGAGAGAAAGAGACAGAGGCAGACGGGGGTGGGGGGGGGGTGGGGGGGGGGGGTGTCAGATTAAAGAGGAGAGAGAGCAAGAAAAGCTGAGAGACATGGCAATGTTTGCCTCTCCATGCTTTTTTTTTTTTTTTTTTGCATCAGACTGTCTGGTTGAAGTTGATGTTCTACATCACTGCCCCAGGTTTGTCTCGCTGTCTCTCTCGCTCTCTCTGTCGGTTTCCCTTCCTCTATCACTTATGGTAAAATACAAAGGGTTCTTTGCATGAAAAGAAATACAGGAAACATTGGTATGCAGTGGGAAAATGAATTGGCCATTATAAATAATTGATTTTTTTTGTTCATTCCGAGAGGAAAAAAAGTCAAACGTTTGTTGTCCTCAGCATCTCAGATATGAGGATTTGCAGTTTTTAATCCATTAAATGTTACTGTGAATGGAAAGTATGCGATGGACTTTTTTTTTCACTGTTGTGCACAACCGATAGCTGCAACACCCATGGTTTAAGTATTGGGATCTCTGTAGAATGTCATACCCATCTATTTCTGCCTTTGTTTCTTCTTTAACTGTAGACTTTCAAAATAAAGGTAAAAGGTAACCATAACAAAAAAATAACCTACAGTTGATTACAAAAATCAATATAATTGTTGGTCCCTTCCTCTCTCGCTCTCTTTCTCTCACCCCGTTGCCCCTTTTTGGACATTGGATATTTGGATATTTCTATCTTCAGCTCTCCTTTCTCTCCCACTTCATCTTGTTCGTGTCCATGGTCACTGTCTGTCAACCTCTCTCACTGTATGAAATTGCCAAAAGTGAAAATGATCAGTTCAACAAGGGTGCGATGAGCGTCAGTGATGCTGTTCGAGGACTGCTGAGCTTGCTCGTCAGACATTATTCTCCATGTGAGTCTGATAGACTGACTCAGAACTCGCTGCTGGGCTCCGCTGCATCCTGAGTGCTACAAAATATGTAATTTATGATGATTCATGTGAAGCCGTTGTAGCATTTAATGTAGCACAGAGACACTAAAAGACAAAATATGTTTGATCTCCAACCCGACTGATGAAGAAAGCTTTACATTGATGCAAATACAGGGAGAGGAATGTCACAGTGCCCGACACAGTCATAGCTGCACCCAAAATACAGATTATAAAGCCATACACAGTTACAGTTTTATACAAATGCTTAATTTTAATGATTTGACGACTGATTCAAATTTCTGGTTTTCTTAGTAAAGTTTTAGTAGTAAAGTTTTTATCACTTAGATTTTATATATATGCTGGTGTGCTCATTATAGTATGAAAGTTTTCCTAAAAATTAGATTTAAAATAATAGCATTGCACAGGTTCGCCTTACATTATCGGAGTATGTCGCACTATATTAAACTGTTTTGTCCGAATCTTGCCAACACACAGCCCGAGTCACAATGTGAATAAAGTGAAATGTTTTTAATGCAAAATAGATCAGCACTTAAATATAAGTTTTAAAATTCCAACAAAAGAATATACCGAATTGTGCCTTCCCCGATACATTTTTATGCATACGAATCAATTTAGTTAAATCTTCCACCTGAATATTAAAAATAACAGCTTATACGTTGCACACTGGGATCTTGAAAAACATTCATCAGATTATTATTTACAGAGGGAAATGGAAATGGCTGGAAAATTTAACCTGACGCTCTCCAAATACATACGGTAGTTAACTTAGAATAACTGTCCATTGCATGATATTATTTCATTTCCTTGCTGCCATTAAATTTTTCAAGGTCAAACTGTGAATTTAGTAAATATATCGCCAAAGGTATCCTATACAATTAAACAATATCCTTCCAGCCTCCAGCATTTTCTCTAAGGTATCATAAATACTGCTCTCAAAGCTAATTGAGGCATTTATCATTGAAATCCATCTTGAGAGCCGAGGAACCTTGAGCTGGAAGTGGAGAGTGCTCGTTCACAGGCACTCAGCACCCGTGTGTTTGTTTTCGCCACTATCACTTCAAAGTCACATTGAGTTCCGACTCCCAAATGGCTCTTGATGCTTTGATCTGACAGCAGAGAGATGAGCTGATACACAAAACCGAGCAATCCTGTTTGCAATTTCAAGGTGATGCTCCAAAGAAAAATAATCTCAAATATTTATTTTTCAGCATGGGTTGAAATCACTGCTGTGATGTATCTCACCGATAAATATACCTGTTATTGATGAATGTGGCAGAGATAATGAATTAATATATAATAAATGTGGTAAAAGAATGTGAACCTGAATATAAAATACCACAAAGTACTTGGTATGTAATGACTAATACAGGTGCAAACTAAGGGGATTATATCGACACAACTGGAGTCATTCACTTGTGTTTCTTACGTCAAAATAATACAACGTATTTTGCCACAATGCAAATGTGATAAATATCTGGTGATTTCGTCGTCACAGTCTTGACAAATGTAGTCGACTGGTGGATCATTTTTCTGCAAAGTACCTCACAGGTGCAGGCAGGCAAGAATATAGTTTTCCACAGGTATGAACATACATTATCAGAGCGGGTGAATCTCAAATATCATTTCTTTTTAAGTCCAATCTAGACTGAAACACAACATTCAGAGCAGAAACAGCTCAATGATAAGCATCTTTCCATACCTTTCAGTAAAACAATGAGAAACCAGACGTGAGGATTTAAGCTCTTCTCCAATCTGAACATGTTAGCTTTGGCTGCAAATGTCAAACTCCAATTGGGAGGTTAAGTTGAAAGGTCAGAATTAAATCCTCGCTATAGCCTGAGAATTCTTATCTTATCCTGCTTGGTGAGAAAGCGGTGTGTTATTTAGACACAGCATAGAAGTAAAAAGGTCAAAGTTCACTTTGACAAAAGCGGCCGTGATGTTGCTGCTGTGACAGCTGAGATCAAGGTTTGTTTTACTCCACGACCCTCTAAACTCATTTACCAACAGATGAGCTCTGACCAAAAAAACAAAACAAAAAGTGCCATAACATTATAAATAATATGTTGTAATAAGAGTAAAGCAGAATCTACATAAACCATGAGCAAGGAAAACAGTTGAAATAGTGGATGTAGAATAACAAATACAAAGCGATTCAGGTTTTGAGGTTTTCACCACACCCTTTAAAGGGATTTCCCTAAAAAATAAAACAGCAAAATAAAATAAAGAGAATGAAAATATTCTTCATTCAACCAGTGAAGGATCTTGATGAGATTGACAATAGAGATATTAGGAAGGCGTCACACTCTATAGTGTCTTTTCACTACTGCTCTCCACTAAAGGCACCAGCAGCGATGCAGGAATGCTGCATTCGTCTCCAGTGCGCGGCTGCTCCCGTATCTCCTTCTGTTCTCTCCCTACCTCGCTTAACCATCCATTTTAACCGTGAATGACCTCAAAGCGCTGAGGTTTTGGCTGAAGAAATGAGTGGTCTTTCCCAAGTGTACAGTTAGTCTCTGTGCTGCTGGTAACACATCACCCTTCCAACCCACCAACACCCCTCCTCCTCCTCCTCCTCCTCCTCTTCCTCCTCCTCCTCTGTGGTGCATCACCCCCACTCACTCGCTTTCAATCTCTCCTTCTCTCTCCTTCACTCCCCGGCTTAATATCGATCTGAATTCATTTGTTTTCTATTGATCTGCCACTCCACCCTCTGCTGCATTGAGCAAACACAAGGACACACAGCGTGCACACAAAAGCCGGAAGATAATGGCACATGCATTTCTCGTACAAGCCTAGCACACGCACATGTACAAAAGGCTAAAAAGGCCCATTTACAAATCTGTTATACGTAAATGGCTCTGAAGGTTAATATGCACACACTAACACTGCAGACAGACACGGCTGCAATCACACGCTCTCGATCTGAGAGATTTCAGAGGCTGAAAACACGATGGTTCGGAGAGGTCTCAGCTCGAGCATCGGGCAAGCTGATGACATACAAAGGAACCTGGATTCTGTATTGATCCAACACTTCAGGAGTGAGATGAAAACACAAGCAGTCTCGGGCTGCCACCGGCAGTCAGATGTAATTAGAGCTGCAGTTCATTTCTCAGGAATTGTACTTAGAATCATTAGTACGACAAATGAAAGGAATTCATTTTGATGGTAATTGTGCAGAGAGGTATATGAACCAAGGTGACAGTGGCAGTAATTGTTTATTTTTTTGAAAAACATTCATGGAGTGAAATGATCAAATTAAGCCAATCAAGGTTAAAACTGCACTTTGTTCTTTAAAAAAACTCTCCCAAAACTGCATCACAACCAAACACTGAAAAATGTAACAGTGGTATTTATTGTAGTAAAAAACAGGAGCAAAAGCTATAAACAATCACACATACACAGAAATAACTACGATTTATGAACATGAATGCAGAGTTTATATAAATAATGTGGCTGGTATTATTCTCTGTTTTTCTTGAGCTGCCAAGATAGCTTCGTAAACCTTCCCTCAACACACTTTTCCAACATAAAAAAAAAATTACAATTTAACCTTCTCTCCTTTTCTACACCACGATCGGCCAAATATCCAGAAACAAAAAGCATAGAAATTGTCCTCTTTTTTTTTTCCATTTGTTGCAGAACTATTTTTTGTTTCTTTTCACATGAACATCCAAGTGTAACACTATGAATGTCTTCCAAGAGAGATGCCATTATTCTCATATTTAAACAATATTGCATCACTCCCCTCCCCCCCTCCCTCCCTCTATGACAACCAGCTTTTCACTCCACCTTTTAGTGTGATTGGTTCACAACAACTACAAACTCTTCCTGATATCCACTTCCCTGATTTCCTATGTGATTGAATGACACGTCTTACAACAACGCTTACTGCACTAGTTTATATTTTGTACCCTGTCTGTGACTGCTCATTGCCTGTTATAGGGGTAAATAGTGTGTTTATTGGGGTCTAAAGTTGATTGGTGATCTAGTAGGGGATCTAGTAGGGTAACAAACTACAGTCCATGTTAACCGGGATGCAGGAAGGAGTGTGGCGCTCTAACGCATGCATGAAGGAATAATATATGAGGCTTTAGCTTGTCACTAGGATCAATTCATACTGGTTGTGTCTGATCTTTCCATCAGATTTTTTTTTTTTAATTTTTTTTTTAACAAATACCCAAATGGCGGGTCTCAGTCTTCAGTAATAGTGATAGGTTGACCAACTTTTCTGCAGGCCCAGCAGCCCCTCCAAATTTTTGGTCAGTGGCATCAAGTTGCCATGACACCAGACTGTTTGTCCTGCCCTCTGACCTCCTTTCAGGACATGCTGTGCTCAGTCAGACAGCATCTCATGCAGCGGCTTGAGTTCAAAGGGCGGCGGGGGGGGGGGGGGGGGGGGGGGGGGGGGGGGGGGGGGGGGGTTGGAAGAAGCAAGCGGGAGAGGCTGTGTTCCCTCTCCCTTATATTAGATAAGATGTACCACAGGCAGTACTCTTCCTCAGCTCTCCCTAAGTGCACATGGACAGGAACACACAAACCCATACACACGTGGGAATTAGTGAGCGCACACCAACACAAAAGACACACATCTCTTGTTGTCTTTCATTGTGAGGCAGTGTCATAATTATTACATTTGTACGGCTGGCTGCTGTTTAATTTATAATGTAGGACTGTATTTTCCAGCATTATTAATGTATTATTCATCACCATTGTCTTTAACCGTCTCCGCTGTACATGTATTTTTGTACCATTCTCTCATTCACGCTTTGTTGATGGCACAGTATTCATTCTCACCATTATCTCCCACTTTGTTCATCCATTTCATAGCCGGCACACAGTGTTTGATGATTCTTCTGTGTCCTAAATGCTTACCTTTCTGATCATTTCTTTGTGATGTCTAATACAGGGATCGGTCCATTATGATTTAATTAGCTCAGTACTCTTTAATGATTGAGTCCGGGGCGTTTCTTTGCTGAAACATCACTCTGTGGCCTAGATAAAAGGCCAGATAAAGTTGTGTCTGGATGACTGATTTTATTTATTTGCATATCCCCACTTCATGCCTCAATTTGTTTATTTATGTCCCCCCTTCCTATCCCGTGCTATGCTAATAATCTGCATGATGCTCTGCTGATTTCAGGAATGCCATGGTCAACCACAGATGCTCCCCAGTGAGAAGAGAGCCATGGGAAGCAGCTCCAACTCGATCCTGGTTGTGAGGTAAATGCTTCGGCAACATCTGTTTCTTTATACCAGTGAAGACATTCAAATGAAAGAGAGAGCAAACAGATTGATAGATCAGAGCTACAGAGGGAACATAGAGACACCAACATTTCCATGTCTCTCAGCTTCTTTTCTCTCTCTCTCTCTCTCTCTCTCTCTCTCTCTCTCTCTCTCTCTCTGGTGTCCCTTTTTTTTTTTTTTACTCTCATCTGAAAACACACAAGGCTTTAATTAACAGTATGTACTGGAACAAAATTGTTATATTGCCAGCACTCTAAAGATTCTTCTTCCCAACTGATTTAACACATTCAGACCTCATTTCATGTTATTCGTCATATGGCACATCACATATAACTGCATGCTGGGTTAATTTCTCCTTCAATCTATTTGACAAATGTGCATTTTACAAAAAAAAGAAAATGTACATTAGCCCTCAAAAGCTGCGTTGCATTATTTGTCACCCGCAGAGTCAAACCAGCAATGCGAAAACCAATTTAAAACCGCACACTTTATTTGAAATGATTACATGTGAGATGAACAAAAAAGCCGCACATTATGGAATGAGAACATTAAAATTGTTAGTGTACATTTTTTATGTTCAGATGTGCTGTGTGCATTGTACACAATCTCCTCTCCTACTCACACACAACATGCACATACATACAGGACATGCACACACATGGACACACACACACACACACACACACACACACATTGGCCCACACAACCCAATAGCCATTGACAACAGTGCCCTAGCAACCATTGGGCATCATGCCAAGCCACTGAGGTTGCCTGGTAGTGTGTTCCCATGGTAACATTTTCTGCCTTTGTAAATAAGGTAAGAGGAGAGCGAATAGGGGGGTTAGGGAGAAATTGCACTGTAGACTCTCATTTTATCTTGAGAGAGCAAATAATTTATGGTTTGTGAGTAGATGCTAATCCTGTCCCTGAACCAAGCTGCATTCTTACCGAAGAGGTGCAGTAGCATCAGTTGGAGTCTCAGGTCCAAGTCTTCACCACACACAGTCACATCGAGTTTTTTTTTTTTTTTTTTTTTCAAAAGAGGACAGTAGAGAAGCATGTAGCCTTCATCCCATGTTTTTAAATTACTGCTTTCCTTTCAAATTTTGTGAAAGAGTAATGATGTAGTTTCTGGTGAGGAGAGTACTTCTCTATTTGCTTGTCTATCCACATGTTTGTTTGTTTGTTTTTTTGTCACCTACCCTAGTTTTATTTAACTGATTTAATTGGATTTTTTTTTTTTTTTTTAGATGTGTTTTAATTAAGAAACAATCACATTGACCCAAAAGGCAAGTATCCCCGTGTTACATGAAGTGGGCCAGCCGTGGTCCTTGGACCTGAGTTTGAGAACCGCTGTCTGAGGCCGCATTCCTGTTGAGCTGGCACTTGCCAGTTTATTTGCTATCACTGGGCAGATTTCGCTCCTCTCTGCCCCTACATTGTTTGGGTGGTGCTGTAGTTTCTGTGCGTCACTTCTCAAAGACAACTGGTAGAGAGCCACCAGAAATCTTTGTTGTAGCTTTAGGGACGAAATGTTTTCATTAATAATTGTGGTTTCTTTAATTGACAGAAATGGCTTGTTGTGAGGCAGATGTTGGCTTGATTTTAGTAATCGTCTGAGCCTTTCTCTCTCCAGTTAGGAAATCACTCACTTTTTAGGTTATTGATGCCTTTCCTCTTTGACCGTCCACTGTTGTTGACGCATTTCATGTATTTAAAATACATTTTTGATGCTTGTTCAAATGACACCAATTCTTTAATTCTTGAGATTGCTATTGTCAGTAATACAAGTTTAAAATGTCATACAATATAGCCATGAATGTTAAATTTACTTTAGGTGAACAAGCAACAAAATATCAGATTTTGACAATTTAAATTTTGAATTCCACAATGAATTCTTTTCTTTGTCGTTTTACTGAGAAACTGTCAAAAATTCATATACCATAAATTAGAATCCAACTATACAGTATTTTGTATTAAATACATTTATTTTAAATTATGTGCTGGAGCTGTCAGTTAAATTGATTATGAGGTAGGTTTTGGGGGAAATTAGATTAGAGTAGTAATTTCACTAAATTTAAGGCATTTTCATCTGATGTTAAAAATAGCAAATTTAGTTCTGCTTAGCATCAAAACTTTTTAACTTCTGTTGCATTACAAGCTATTTATCTTTTGGCCATCTTGGAATTTGGCAGTGAGTTCAGCAGTGTTGCTTTTGGGCCAAATTGTTATGTTGTCAAAAACTTTGGTTATCAATACTATGTTGTCATAAGCGAATAAAACATTAGTACAAGAGCTAATACTGAGTAGTTAATGTTGACTTTAACCACATGCTTCATGTGGTATAAAACGCTGTGACAGATTTGGGTTTAAATATTGTCACTGGGCAAATATTTTGGGGATTATTGTCGTGCAGTAATAATAATGGTAGCGCAGCCTGTTTTCTACGGTTACATTCAAATTGTCACCATGTACCTAGCGTTATACTTTGGTTCAACATGATTAATTTTGTTTTGGCTCTCTCAAGAGGGCGAACTATAATTCTCACAAAGCTTCACCTGACCCGACACCAGCCAGGATCCGGCCTCATAAGCCACCCGGGCCCCCAGTGCAGGGGCTTCCCACACTGGCACACAAACACGCCCAGGCAGATTGGCAAAGAGCTGGCATTGGCACAACCATGCCGCATGCATGCGTGATCCGACTGTGAATGAGATGGTGAGAGAGGTTTAAAAAGGGGAGGAGCGGAATCAAGGGGACGAAGTGGGTGGGGTGTGGGGGGGGTAGTTGGTATGAACAGAGAGGTTGTCTGGAAAAAAAAAAAAAAAAAGTTGTAAAAGATTTTGAGGCATGAAATGTTAAGTGATAAAGGACAAATAAGAGGCACTTCTGGAGGCCGGAGGACAGCCAAAGAAAGGACATGAAGGGTAGGCGAAGGGAGGGCTTTCAGACTGGCAGAGGACAGTGGTGAGAGGCGAGGTGAATAGGTTTGGATTTGGAAGCTGGCCAGTAAAAAAACAAAAAAACAATCAATGTCTCTATTAAGCATATGGTGTTTTCAAAACAGCCACTGCCGTAGTTTGTGGTGCATTGTGAAAAGCATTTTTCTTTTAGTGATGGCTAAATGTTGGATCTTCAGCGTGATTATAAGTTTAGACAGTTTACAAATGGCTTTTATTCCTGATAATGTAATTGCCATTCGTCATCTTACACACATTTACCTTTGCTGTGCAATAAATATTAATATGCGGTAGAGTGAGTTACCTTTTGAGGAATAAGTGTGTGTTTGAATCCAGCTCTGTGAGCGAGGCTGTGGCCATCTGAGACTTCGATATCTAAGGTTGTATTTTTGGTGCATTGACCAAGCTGAGTAGAAGGCCCGGCAACTCAGCTGTGCAGCAGCTATCAAGTAATCAATGAGTCCTTCAGGCACACAGGAGCAGTGTCAAAACACAGCCATTGACTGCTAACAACAGCCAATTTGCTGCTTTTGCAGGAGATCACCTCAGCTAGATGTCGAATGTGTGGGTGCGCCCCATTATTTATGGAGTATAATGAGGGAGATTGACTGGATAGTGCTGTTACTCCAAATTGTCTTCCAATTACTCACCCATTAGGTCCTATTTACTTCATTGAAAACTGTTCTACAATGCACCAATTTCTACGTTACACTGAATGTACCTTGTTAAACAGCTCAAGTCAGCTTATCCTGATGTGATGTGCAGACGAGTCTGACACCATCCTGAGATTCTGATGAGGAGAAAGTAAATACATGAACCAGAAAACGTTAACCGAACATAGTCCAGTGAAAATATGATATTTAGATGTGTTTACAGTCTGGAGATACAAAGTTTCAACTCCTTCATGTTTATTAATTCTTTCATTCATTCATGCATTCACTCATATTCGGTCTATCTGTGGTTGTTAGGAGGCATGGTCATTTCTTCAGGCGACACTCGGCATCATCACGGGCCTCTCCGCAGCATCGCTTCACTCTTTAAGTTGCTCCACATCTGTGATACGGTGTGCCCTTAATATAAAGACCAAAGGCCAGTGAAGTGTTGGTCACTACTGCCGCAAAGCTATTAGGTAACACTCAACAGTCATCTACGCCAGAAGGTCAGTTTTGCCTTTTTAGGAACACGTAGCTTTTCGAAGAATATTTGTATCTACTGTATGTATAGTCCCAGTGGAAGGAGGCAAAAGGAACAACAAAAGTCAGAATTCACAAAAGATTGTCGTTAATTGAATGTCACACAGGCGGATCACGAGTGTGAATTGTTGACATTTGTACGACATGAAAACATGTTTGTAGCTGTTTCAAACGCTCAACTCAGAGAGGAATGACATTCAATAACAATACGAACACATTCGGTCCGTTTGTCCTTGAATTCATGTGGCATTCATGTATTGTGCTCAGTTTTGAACACGTTTAGAGTGAATAAAAAAAATTGCAAACCCTGCTTATTATCACAATGCGCCATAGTGCAGTGGGAATACAAAAAAAAAAAAATCCCAAATATAACTTAACAAAGGCTCCAGAAAACAGAAAAGGCTTAACTCTTGTTCAAAAAGAAGCGAGTTGGAGCCGACCCCATGTTATGTCGGAGTTTGTTACAGATTTATAGAGCTGCAGTTCAGACAGATTCACTAGCAGTAAATAAAAGTATATTTTAGTTTGAATTTCATGAAATTTTGACTTTATACGTACCATCAAAATAGATGGACTATGTTCAAAATAAGTATCAATTATACAATATCAGTGGATTTATGCCAAACATTTTCCAATGTGAAAATGTGCTGCTTTTTTTTTTTTTTTGCCTCATAAGTGAATAATATATCTTTGGGTTTTAGATTTTGACATCGACTTGGATTCTGGATATTTTCTCCACTGCTGGACATTTTACTGTCAAATTGCCCAAAGAAATGCACAAAAGAAATAAGTGATGATGAAAAGAAGTTTGATGCGACATTAATGTAATAACACAGGCAGGTTAACAAAGAAGTGCTTAACTAATCTGTTAACCTTGTTCAGAGACTGGCAGCACTGGACTCGAACTATTGATTGTGTAAAACAATAACAGGAGAAGAGGACTATTACAGACTTTAACCTCTGACAGACAGCACAATAGAGCTCAGTAGTGCTGAATCGAATCGTTGAGGATATGGAAGATTCCAGCAGCTCCTTTTGCAGAAGTAGGTCAGGCAGACGCCCACAGTAAGCAACTGCAGGTTAAGTGCCTGTCTTTGTATTCAGAGACAGTGAAGGTCTGCCTTGGCCTCTGGTGGGGGGAGGGGGTGTCTCTGTACTGTGTCTACCCACAAGAGGGAGACAAGTCCTCAAAAATACCCAGATTGCATCATATCAGTTCCAACCTTCTCACAGTATTAAACTTTAGATCTCGTAGCGACTGACCACGTTTTTCTTTTCTTTTCTTTATTTTTTTCCAGCAAGTTTTATTGTTGTTTTTGTTTCATGTTAAATCAAATGAAGATGATGAAGATAATGTAGTACACATTCTCAGAAGATATACAGTAAAACATAATGATAGTGTTGACCTGAAAGAGAGCTTTGCGATGAATTCATGAGATCATGAATGAAATAGGACAGGCAGGAGGGACAGATGACAGAAGAGGACAGATGACAGAAGAGGACAGACTTGTAAAAGACAAGGAGACGCTGCATGGAAGAAGAAAAGGCTCCAGCACTGACCCTCCTCCGGTGCTCTGCAGTGTGAGGTAGTTGGTTGTATGGTTTCGCATAATAAACAGCCTGGAGATAACTGTACAACCTTCTAGCTTTCCCTGCGGAGTCACCCAGACGTCACATGAATGCCGTGAGCCTTTAAGCCTCTTGATGTGGTAAGTATGAAGACTGACAGGAAAAGGAACAGGAAGTTAGAAAATGAACAGACTGCTTTTTAGGACCACAGGCAAAATTTGTACAATTCACATTAAACAAGACAAAGTAACAAAGGAAGAGAACGTTTTCCGTTTTGCAGTTAAATTAGACATCTGATTTTATTCAGGTTTAGCAGAATATCCTCTTTCTTTGTGTTTGATTTATATATTTATTTATACACTTTTTCAAGGTCTCCCCTGCTCAGTGCCTGGTGGACGTCTGTGTCACTGAAGGGCAAATAGAGATGTACCGACCAAAATCACATCCATTATCAGATCCAAAATAATTCTAAATTCTCCTTCAGCAAATTCAATTTCAACCCAGTAATTAGAACCAAGCCACAAAACTGTCTGAGCACTAACTTTAAATCGAATACGTCTGAAATACTAATCAGGTTTTGCCGTCGAGGTCCAGCTAATCCAGACATCAATATACCCACCTTGCTCTGCAGTGCTCTTTGATTTGGTATTTGGTGCAGTCCAATGGGGTATAGAGCCAGCTATCAATAGCGGTTTGTTGCTGTGCTTTCTGAGCACACTGTGCTCAGGAACACCGAATGGCTCCTCAGACGACGTGTGATGAAGAGTCTTAAAACCAGGGAGAAGGCAAATTCTATTCGCCTTTATTCTAATCCAAAATATAACATTTAAAGTGTATATCCGACATTGGATTTGATTTCATAAAATTTGAAAACGACACAAATATGAAGAATACAAATCTATTTTCTGTTTCATCTTAAAAACCGAGAGAGCCGTGCTGGAATTGAAGCCGTTTTCAGTTTTGTATTTATTCTGTTGACACAAAAGAAAATCTCCAAAACGAGCGATCAGCGTGATCCCGCTGTTCTCTGTAGTCATGGCAGATAATGACAGTGAGCGCAGACATTAGTATCAGTGTGTCCTGAAGCACAAGGCTGTATGTGAACTTGCTTACTGCCTCCTCCTCCTCCTCCCCCCCCCCCCCCCCCTGTCCCCCAGTGTGTCTGGCTAGTGGCTCAGACACCCAGTATCCGCATTGCGTTGCAGTGCTCCAGCGAGGAAGGGAAAAAAAAGAGCACATATCAGCAATCTCTGCCGAGCACTGCTCTTTTCTGTACGCACACAAAGAAACGACTCCCCGGCATGTTCCAACTCAAGAGGAAATTCATCTGTCATGATAGAGCCGCTCGCCTCCCGCTTGTTTTAGAAAATGTGGCCGAATCCTGCATTTTGTTTTTACATTTAATACACACATATCAGTCATTTATTTTTAAATTTCATCATCATTTGATTTTTCAACACAGCTCTATTTTCTCCTTACTTTATTCGTTTATATGTATATATACATTTGAGGCCTTCACAGCCACATGAAATTCAACATTTTTTTTTTTTTTTATCGAAATTGATTGCAACAAATTTTAAATTCTCACGCAGCTTAAGTTGAATGTAATTTTGGGAGATGCTCCGTTAGGGATGCAAACACGCAGCTTTGTGATTTAGTTTATTGACAGCTTTCTCATTGTATCACCCTATAATAGTGGATATTTGGGGATTTGCGCAACAAAAGGCTGGTGGATTGATGCGTGAACTGTACAGATTTCAGACCGATAATGAAATATGGAAGAAGAGCAGCAGTGTTGTGGTCAGAGCTTCTGGGAGGTTAATCACCTTTGGGCTTGCTGTGGCTTTGATCCTCATGCTGGGTAAAATCCACAGCCTCCTTCTGTGAGCTCCCTTCACTGCCCCCCCCCCCCCCCCCCCCCGTTGTTCCCTCCCTCCCTTCCTACACACACACACACACACACGCACGCACACGCACACACACACACACACACACGCCCCTCCCTCTGAACACGTTGACTCTCCTCCAGATGTATGAGCAGCCGCAAGTTCAAACACACACACAAACAGAGTAATACACACACACACACACACACACACACACACACACACACACACACACACACACACAGCATCATGTGAAAGTAGACTTTTTTTTTTTTTTTTTAAGGCGAGACAGGACGTCACGCCTGGAAAAAAAATGTGAGGGGTTAGAGAGTGAGGGAGAGAGGGGCAGAGACGAGGAGGGAAGGAGGAAAAAGAGGGGAAGGGCTGAGACGGAGCAGGAGGAGGCGGGGACAGAGTGATAGAGAGTGTTCAAGCAAGAGAAGAAGAAAGAGCGATAGCTGGAGATACTGCATGCTTGCATAAGTGTGTGTGTGCGTGCGTGTGTGCGCGCGAGAATGTTTGTGTGTGATGTATGTAGGTGACAGATTTATGAAAGGAGGGGCTCATAGCGCTGTTTGTGGTTGTTGGTGGTTGGGTGGGGGTGTTGGTAGAGCACCAGATAATGGAATCAATGCAATTGTCTGTGTGTGTTTTACTGTGCGTGTGTGTGCGTGCGCGCGCGCGCGCGTGTGTGTGTGTGTGTGTGTGTGTGTGTGTGTGTGTGTGTGTGTGTGTGTGTGTGTGTGTGTGTGTGTGTGGTGTACCTGCCTCATAGACATTGCCTGTTCGGACTCTAATCGCCTGGAGAATTAGTGATGTGACTTGGCAGAGGGAAACAGCCACAAAACAGAGCCAGGGACAGCGCCTGAGAGAGGGATAGAAGAAGAGGAGAGACAAAAAGAGGAGAGCGAGAGAGATGGAGGGGTAGCGAGAGGGGAATAGCTTTTCTGTTCGCCGCCGCATACTGTGCTCAGAGAAAAGGAAGACTGCGAAGATTGGGCAGGATAGGTTTTTATCAAGCGCTGTTTTTTTTGTTTTTTTTTAACCACTGGATTAATTGTTGTTTTTTTTGGGGGGGGGGGTTTGTCTCAGGGGGAAAATGGATCAATAACTCATCGTAAGAGTGCGTTGTGTTGCATGCGTGTGCGCGTACCTGCTCCGCATACATGCACTTGTTGTATGCATGTGCACATGGACATGAGTACAAATGCGTGTGCGTGTTTTTGTAAGGAACACCAGGCAAAAGGCAAATGGTGAGTTCAGAACGACTTAAGCGGGCCGTCTAGCAAACGGAGACGAGCAATTCGACTGACCACGTCCGCCCGCCATCTTCCTTCATGTTCGTCCGCCTTCACGTTCATTCTATTTGATATAGGTTGCCTTTTTTTTTTACGTGAGAAAATCTCACTTTGTCCTCCTCTTGCCTCTGGTTCACGTCCTCCGTTCTTTGTCTCTCGTGCTTTTGAGAGCAACAGAGGAGCTCATAAAACTGGGACAGAGGGAAATATCTCACAGCACAGAAACAAAGAGGAAACGGAGAGAGACAGCAGAAGGCTTCATGTTCTGTGTTCCTTGGTGGAGTCGCATGTTTTCCTGCATGTGTGTGTGTGTGTGTGTGTGTGTGTGTGTGTGTGTGTGTGTGTGTACCTGGCCAGTGACAGGTTTTGGGCGTCCAGGACGTGCTCTGGATTGCTGGCAGATGATGAAGCTGTCATCTGGACAGACTTACATGTCGTGGAGTTTTTCAGCTGTGGAGCAGTTGTTTAAACCCTGCCTCATGTTCTTCCTCTTGCGGTATCTGCAGTGTCAGGCTTGTGTGACATTTATTTTGACTAGGGAAGAGTAAATCAGTGTTACTCCCTGGAGGCTGAACATCTTTGTCATGGGGGAGTGATTACATAATCCTGTGAGATCACAAGGCCTGTAGGAAATATAAGACGACAGTGTTGTGTGCGGCGCCAGCCACAGCTGTCTGTGGATGTTACATGTATGTACACATTGTACAAGCAAAAAGTCAACGTGTGTGTGTGTGTGTGTGTGCGTGCGAGCGCGCGCGCGTGTGTGTGTGTGTGTGTGTGCGCGAACGTGCCTATGAAATGTATGGCCGCTGTGTTTGAGCTCATACAGGCCAGATGTTCATTGCATCTGCAAATCTTGATTTATTCATTAAATTTGAGGATTTTTTTTTTCTCTTGTGTGTGTGTGTGTGTGTGTGTGTGTGTGTGTGTGTGTGTGTGTGTGTGTGTGTGTGTGTCTGTCTTTAAATGCTTTGTCTATGTGTCTGCCAGCAGGGGGCATTTTGTTTCAATGTGTAACTGCACAGACCTGCACTGAATAACAGGCACCAGCTACGTCAGGAGAAAGGACATTGGATGGGCCCTAAAAATGAAAATAAATACCGTGAAAATAACGGATATGTAGGTATTGAACTGTGTGCTCTAACTTATTCTGTCTCTTTTCACAGGACGTGATCCGGTCCGGTTTGTGCAGACGTGACGAGACAAAATATTTCATGTCGGACGGCATCGACATCGTTAACAAACAACGGTAATCACCCCATGTGACGTCCTTCATTTTAGAGCTGTATTTCTCCTAAAGTATAAGATGCTACGTATCTTTTAGGAATTCAATTTCTAATTGAAGTGCAGGTTTAATAGTCAGACTTAATTTTGCTCAGCTTATATGACAAAATAACATGAACAAAATGACATATTAACTCTGAAATACATAAGGCAACAACCTCATACCTCATGAAGTAGTTCACCGTGTAAAAAATATCATAACTTCCTGCAATATTAATGACACTGTTGGATTTTACCTGCGGACGAGGCTGGTTTCACTGCCGAGCATCAGCTGCTCCCTTTGGTGTGCTTCTTCGTCCCTGAGACCCTTAACCTGTGATGATATGAAAGGTCACAGGTGAGGTCCTTGGGAACAAGGTGGCGTGCATTTACATCTGAAGGCCAAAACATTTCGTGGTTTTAGACCAAAACAAAACATCAGCCTTTGTAAGTGATATGTTTTAAATCATGACATTCACAGATATCAGAAATATATATATATATATTTATTTTTTTTAAAATTTGTATTTATTTTTTTAGCTCCACGTAAGAAATGAACTCAGAACCGTCACACAGTAAGACGTTTGGACTGCGTCCGCTCATCTGGAGAGAATTCCCCAAACTTTCCACACCTCGTGGAAAGCCGAGGAGAGACCAGTGTGGTTCTCGGGAGGGGGCCGTACCTCTTGGCCGGCTTTGTGCGCTGAATACGTTCACGTTTCAATAAAAAGACAGCCAAGGGTCGTGACCCCGATATATGATTCACATGGGATTCTTGGTTTCCAGAGACTGAGAACTACACCACTCTAGACCGGTAATCATGAGACAGGGCTGACAACGATGCAGATATTTTAAAGGTCGTCACACTACCGGAAAATGATATGTTATAGTTTTGAAGAAAATAATTTGCTGAGAAAAAAAATGTAAAAAGGCTGCATCAAGTGATCATTGTTTATTTCTGCTGCCTTTAAATCTGCTGATTGGGTTAATTAAAAGGCACAGAATAGTAGGGGATCCTCATCACAGTTTCCAGGAGCTAAAAGAGGATTATTCAGATGGCTCGTTTTGTCCTGCAGTCCGAAACTGAGCATTTTTGCTTGAAAAATAACCCAATCAATGAACTGATTATTTACCAGAATAACTTTCTGTTGCTGGACCAACAGATGAACCGACTGGTCGTGTGGATGAATGATTTGCACTTTGTTCTGGATGTTTCTTTTCATTATTTAACAATGTGACAATAAAACTGAGCAAACGGTCAAAATAATAACCTTGTACTGTTTTTGTGAAATATGACCTAAATCCTATAAATAATTATATTGCAAAATAAAATGTAATAAAACGAGTTCTTTGACTGGCCTTGCTGGTATCTTGTGGCACACAAGCAGCGTGGGGTACATAATACGTGAAATAAGATGAACTTTTTAGTTAAGTTAGTGAAGTTCAACAGGCTCCTGCAGGGAAGACGAGTTCAACTTCTGAGGTGAATATATTTGGAGTGACGTGGCCCTCTTTCAGGCTCTCGCCCTGACACTCGGCCAGGGTGGCTCAGTGTTCCCTGGCTCTCCGCCCTCTGTGTGTTTATGCATCCCAGGACAGTTGACATTGATTGTGCAGGAGACAGACTGAGACACATTAGTACCCAGCTCGCTCCTGCTGCTGAAAAACACATTAACTGGCTGCATTGGGAGCCCCGTCTGGTAACCATGGCAAAGCACACAGGCAGGGAGGAGGAGGAGGAGGAAGAGAAGGAGGAGGAGGAGGAGGAGGGTTGAGACGGGGCAGCGGGTTCAGCGCGCAGTCTCTCAGGGGTTGTCTCTCTCAAACGCTTCTTTCCTTTCCTCTGGCCATTTCTGTCATTTTCTCTCAGCATCTCCTTGCCTCTGTTGAGCTGACAGCTTCTCTTTCTGTCGGTCTGTCGCTCGCCTCCTCACACACACACATCTCAACACATTTGCATACTTCTTTTTCTTCTGCTGCATTCTTCTTATTGACGATGACCTCATCACTCTGCCCTTACCTCACACTCCACCCCCGCACCCAACTACTCAGTTCAACATAATCTGCCACTCTCTAATTTGCCTTTTTTTTTTTTTTTCTAGCCTTTCATGTCAGTGTGGTTCCTGTTTAAGGCGCCATAAAGACCAGAGAGAGTTTAACAAAGTGAAAATGTGGAATAAACTCAGCTCGAGTGATACTGACAGACTATCTGAAATACGACACATTAGCTTCTGATTATCCACAACCATACTCGTATTGATATGTAGAATATTGCTTCCATTTGTGGTCATCACACAGCCCTTTTTTTTTTAATTTTTTTATAGCAGGCATGTTATAATTTATTTTTAATCAAGTTATTTATTATGCATCTTGTACTTTTGCTGCGGTGACACTTTTCCCTGCACGGGATCCATAAAGCTGATACATCACTTACACCCTATTTAGATAAGAATTAGGGCTGTCTTTGGTGGGTTAATGGCTTGTCTTTTTTAATCATACAGTTAGGCAGGCTACCTTTGAGTGTATATATAAAGGTACTTATATTTAGGTATTGTACTAAACACAATTTTCATGTGCTTGCACTTTATGTATTTGCATGTAAGAAAACTTTGAGACTGAAAAATATCTATTTCATACTTATTAATTCAATGGCAAAACCTCTAGTCAACTCATAAATTTACTGTGACCACAAGAAGCAATTACAGAAAAAGGGGAATAATGATGATGGTTGAACAGCACTGCAACTGGAGAAATAAAACAAAGTCCTTGCTAACAATAGCCAGCATAAACTGGTTGATCCAGATAAGGTAAGACTGCAGCAGCTAAACACCTTAGTGTACAGTGTACAGTGACTAAGGGTTTGTTTTGTTCCTTTCATTTGTCATTCTTTAACAGCCATGAAAATAAAATGTAACTTTGCACTGAAATATACTTACAGCCCTTTTTTTGTTGTTGTTTTGTATCATGTACATACGAGGAACCAAAAATATAATTGCACTCGTGCACAATCTGTGATGCAATCTGCTGCAACAAAGACTCCCTTCCCTCAACACAGCTCAAGTTTTTGGTAATCTTCCCACTAAAAGAACTAATCATAAGCTGACATTTTACTCTATAGCCTTTAAATCATCATGTGATGAGCATACAACTTAAAAAGGACTTCTCTTTCTCTTCAGAAAAAGCCACGGAACCCACCTGTTTCTGCACGTGGACTTAACTGAACGCAGCTGTGCACACACAGACAGAACACACACACACACACACACACACACACACACACACACACACACACACACATCTTTGACATTAATTAAATTCCTGTTCACAAATTGATTCAATTCTTCTTCACACAGGGTTCTGTAATTTACTTTACTGTTTGTAATGTTGTGGCAAACATCAGCACTTTTCTTGTACTATTATTAATATTAAATGTTATTTCTAGTACTTTATTATCAGATTAGTGACATGTTTCTTTGCATAGAGTGCTACATGGTTACATTAATGTCTCTATTGTACATGTTACACATAATGTGTTGCCCTTCTGTGCACCAATGTCCAATAATTATAATTATTTATACTAAACAGGTTGGCCTGTAGGGGGCAGACCTGAACCACACTCACAGTACTTAGTTTAGATGGCAACAGTCTATAGTGGCAACAGTTATTGTAGTAAAATACTCCAATTTTAATTAAATAAGATGTGTGTGTGTGTGTATTTATTCATTGCTCATATTTTTTTCTAAAATAATTATTTTGTCTATCTTATTTTATGCACACATATTTGTAATTGTTTCTTATTGTGTGCACCTTTTTGTGTTTCTATGCTGCTGTGACGACCAAATTTCCCCACTGTGGGATTAATAAAGTCTAAAGTCTAAGTCTAAAAAAAAACCAATAAATTAGTTTGTTTGAGTATATAGTGAAACCATTTACTCCACTGCTGTACATGTTAGAGGCAAATACTGTAAGATAAATCATGTAATTTATTTGACAGCTGCTGGTTTTCTTCTAGAAAAAAGTATGTTGTGAGAGTTTAAACAAGCCAGAATTAGTGTTTGCTCCAACACCTCATAAAAAAAACGTATTTTTTGCTGCTCAGTTGCTGCTTATGAAAGCAGCCCCTGCACAGTTTAACACAGTTAAACACTGCTCACAATAAGAAAAGCAAGAGTAGGTGCATTGTATGCCAAACAAATATATTAATATAGTATACTCCGTACACGTCAAAACCATTCTCAAAATTAAACACAGATTGAAAGTTGAACGTGTATTGAACCAAAAAAAAAATAATTATATGATTAAAAGTTAAATAGAAAAAAAAACTGCACTTGAATAAGAGTGAGTTTTTTTGTTTGTTTATTTTTTAGGCGGCTGAGCTGGGGCGGAACTGAAGCTCGACGCTGTCGTTTCCTTCAGAGCCTCCTAAACGTCACGGACGGCCGGAAACGGTCGCAAAATTCAACAGCCATCAACAGCAACAATAAACGCATTTTCACGTCACGGTAGGACCACTGAATCAACGTGATATGAAAAATTAAGCTCAAACAACACTGCGGATTTGTTTAAGGTGAGACACGCACCTCCGGTGACGGCGGAGTTTGTACCTGCCGCGCGGCACGAGCTGCTCCTTTGCTGCGTCGATATTTTTTTTTATTTTTTTATTTTTTTTTTTGAAGCTGACTATCACCTGGAAAACAATCTGCTCCGCAGTTGTTTTAATTTAGTGCGCTTTTACGTTACAGTCAAGGGTGCAAGGGTTTATTCCGAGTTGCAAATGTGTTATATCTGTAAATATGCAGCTTAGAAAACGCGAGGTTAAATGTCCCCCCCACCCACCCTCCGACGTTCACTGTGCACATTATTGATCGGACGTGTCGGCACTTTTTTTTATTTATTTATTTTTTTAACGGTTTTACTTTCCCGCGGTTACGAAATTGTGGTCCAGAAAATAGACGTAGCCCCCATCAATAAAATACAACCGCGCCGAGTCTGGCGTCATTATTCCTATTTAACTTCAAATTAACTGCATTTTTAAAAAATATATTTTTTTTAAATCCTGAATTTTAACCATTTTTCACTCCTTTTTTTTTTTCTTCTTCTTCTTCTTACCCACATGGACATGTTAACAGTGAAATTGATTTTGACCTCAAGGGGCTGTTTACTAAATGTCCACCGGAACATAATGCAGACTAAATTTTTTTTTTTTATAATATTATAATTGTCTCCATTTCCTTTTTTAGCAACAGTATGATTTCAGATTTCAGGCTAAAATGTGATTTTCATAATGGAGAATGTTTATAACCGGTCAGGACATCAGTAAAGCATTGGACAGCTTTAATTTCTAGGATATGAATAATGTGCGTGTTTAAAAATACATTATAAAAAAAATAAACTCGTCATAATGATGACCTTTTTTAAGAAAATGATAATTAGGTTATCATATCGGGGTAATATTGTTGTATTACGGTAAACAGACATGACTTCGTGACGGTAAATTGATGGGATTTTGTGAACTTTCCACGCTGTTCTAGATGTTGTATTATTTGCCCGGGATTATTATTAATTTATCCACATTCTTGATGATTATTTATCAAAAATGTCAACGTGCAAACACTTCATGAAAGCTTCAGTACTCATCCCCACAATATCGTTGCAGGTATTTGATCCAAAAAAAAAATTTGATATTTGATTTTGTCTGTAGTGCCCAAACGTACTTATTAATATATCATGTACAAGAAAAGTCTCCTCTACTATGTCGATAACTAATAAAATATGAGGCCGTCAATCAGGAGGTCAGAATAAAATGTCTATCCATAATTACAAGTGCCATTTGATATATATAAAATTATGCCCACCAGACTGGATCACAAAATGTATTGATAATCATCTTATTATTATAATATCTAAATGTTGAATTTACTATAATGTAAAGGTGAAAGAAAGCAGCAAATTTAAACATCAAATGTTTGGCTTGAACAATTAATTGACTATCAAAATAGTTGCCAGTTAATGTTATTTTTTAATTGTTGGATTAATGGACAATCCATTGCAGCTCTACTTAAAGGAAAACATAATTATCACTGTCGCATTGCACGACTTTACTGTTTTTGTCTTCCTGTTCCGAGTTCTTGAAATTTAAAATCCAGAATTGCACAATATTGGTCTCCTACTCGATCAGACTTATTATTATTTGGTATATCCAGTTACATGGTGAAAATGAAATGTGTGAAATGTAAGCATGACCTGTCGATTGATTAGATAATAACTGTACGTTTCTGTTCGACATACAGGCGCAAACCAAGAGAACCAGTCCGAGCTGAGGGCGGCAGTATGGAAGAAGAAACGAAGATGGCCAAGACGGAACAAGGAGATACTGTGAGCAATGAAGGGGAGACCCGAGTAGAAATGTCCAACAGCGGTCCGGTCAAAGTGGGCAGGGGGAGGCCGCAAGGCTCCAAGAAACTCAAGGTTTGTGTTACAGATGTTAACAAAACAGAGCTGCTCGCTGCTAATTCCAACGGTGGGTCCACGCAGCCCCCGAGAGGGAGAGGGCGTCCACGGCTCGCCGTCACAAAACCCACAGAGCAGCGAGGAGCAGAAGGCGACGGCGCCGACAATTCTGTACGAACTCATAGAGGTCCGGGCAGGCCGAAGGGATCCAAGAAACGGGCCGGCAGCGAGGACAGTCCTGTGACAGAACATTGTCCTGGGAAGAGAGGCAGGCCAAAAAAGTCTTCCGGCAAAATCACAGTCGAGCAGGTCGCGGCTGAAGACTTACCGAACGGCGGCTCCGGTCCAAAAAGGGGACGTCCCAAAGGATCGATAAAGCGCAAGTTGGAAAGTTTAACAAGCGGGGAAGAGGATGAAGGCAGTTTAGAGACGCCGAGGAAAAGAGATAAGAATCCAGCGCCGGAGAACGAGGCGAGCAGTGAGGGGAGTGCAGAAGCGAACGGAAGTCTAAACTTACAGAAAAGAAGACGAGGTCGGCCCAGGAAGGTGCGGGCGAATAACACCGGGGAGACATCGAATGGCATCTCGCAGACACCTCGGAGAGGAAGAGGGAGGCCAAGAAAAAATCTGGAACACAAGAGTGGAGAACAACAAGAAGCCACAGATGGCTCCCAGCCGGGAAAGAGGGGAAGAGGTCGGCCTAAAGGCTCTTTGAACAAGAAATCTACTGGATATAAGGTGCGGGGCAAAGTAGGCCGGCCTCGGAGGGTACACGTCTCGCTCGCGAGAGGGAAGAAGCGCGGTCGACCCCGACAGCAACCGGCCAAAAGGGGAAGGCCAAGAAAGTACCCTCTGCCGTCCCCTGAGGATCTGAAGAAGCCAAAAGTGTGGAAACCGCTGGGAAGGCCGAGGAAATACCCTCGCGTCGACCCGCCGGAGGGAACTCCGGCGGCCCCGCGCCGGAGCCGCGGTCGGCCTCGCAAGGCCGAGTCTAAGAAAGGCGCTCACCTGCGCAAGAGTTGCACTCCATCCACGCCGCAAATCTCCAACGACGGACCTCCAAGAAAAAGGGGCCGTCCCCCAAGTACTGCAAAAAATGCAGACAGCGCCCCGCGGAAAAGGGGTCGGCCGAAGGGCTCCGTCAACAAAAATAAAGCCAGAAGCGAGCCGCAGGTCGACAGCACGCTCCCCAACCACTCCGCGGAAGAGAGCGAGTCGCCCGCCGCCGTGGCGGCGGTGGCGGCGGAAAACGAAGCCGAGGTGGAGGACAGCACGGAGACGGCGATGCCCATCGAGCACGCAGGCGATACTGAAGAAACTCTCATTGATCAGGATCTAAGCTTTGAAGTTAGTAACCAGGCTTGATGAACGATCTTGATCTTGACCAAAAAAAGTTGCTGTAGTAATTGCTGTTTGAAACATAGAATACATTCTTGTCAATGGAGGAAAAAAAAAACAACAAAAAAAAAAAACATGTTTTTAACACTTTGTCTGTTGGCTAGTTCTAGATATTCAGCAGCTCTCCTGTTTTATGGACTAACTTGTTCACCTTTTTTTTTTAATCGTGCTTAACTTTTTTTTAAAAATATTTTATTTCTGTCAACTAAGCAAAAGTACCAATAAACTATTCTAGAGCTGGCATGTGGAAGTAATTATTATAGACTCATTGTTACAGTTTTCATTCAGCTTTCAGATGTAGTGTTTGTCAGTTTAGTCTTTACAGTGAAATGGTTACGGAGGTCCGGGCTGTGAAGCAGGATCTATCGGTCGGCGAGGTAACTTCAGGTTTTAGCTCCGGTTCACTTCTCACTCGGATACATCGCCATGGCAACTTCTGCTGCAGACCATCTGCAGCATACATCCCGCTTCGTACTACAGGCCTCTCGGAGGAAAACAATGTCCCAAGAAAATGTTGGAAAGATAGGGGGGGGCAGGGAGGACACACAAAAAACAGCAAAACTAAGAAGTAAAAAAAAAAAAAAAGCGTCTACGCCAGTGCAGTCTGACATTGTGCATTTCTGTCATCCGTCTTAACGGTCCTCACCGGGAAAAAGTGAAATGTGTTGCGGGGGGTTTACTTTCCATATCATATGACAAATGTTGAAGATACATAAATGTTGTGTTCACACCTTTTGTTTCCTTTTTTTTTTTTTTTAAATGGCCGAAAATATAAGTTGTAGCAAGTTTCTGCCGCGCGAGAAATTTTTTAAACAGAAATTCTCGGTAAACAATGATGTTGGAATAACGTGAACTATTTTTTATGCTCCACGACTGAATATTTAGCCTTTTGTGTTATTGCACAAAAATAACACATTTTTTTTTTTTTTTTTTTTTTTTTTTTTTCTAACGACAAAAACTGTATTGAGATTAAAAAAAAAAAAAAAAAAAAAAAAAAAAAAAAAAAGCTCTGACGTTCTTCTTTCTCGAACAGAAGCTGTAAGTCGGTGTTTCACTTCGACGCTCTTATTAAGTATCTGTGAGGAGAGTTTAGGGGCTTTGGAGATAAATAATGTCTAAATGATGTCATGATTTTTTTTTTTATCAACGCCATTTCACAAGTGATCATGGCTTCGTGTTTGTTTTGCCTTAATTGCCAAAGCTTTGAATGTACCATCGTTGTCCTGCACTGATCGGCCCCTTTGTTAAAACTGTTGAATGCATTCCTGAAGAGGACGAAAAGCTCTCGTGTCAAACACCTACCTGCTGCTCACAGGAAGACTTCCTTCTCCACATGTACCATTCAGCATTAATGAGTTGACGTCATTATTTCACTACTTTTCTCTAAATGTTAGTGTAGCTGTGAAGCCTTTTCTTTGTTTTTTTTATGTTTTTTTGTTTTTGTTTTTTTAATGTTTTGGGAATGTCACGAAATCATGATTAAGCAAATGTCAATGTCAAATGTCAACAAACATCAATTTACTTGAGAAGTACCTCGTATGAAGTAGAGCGACGTGACTTGTACGCCCTTATTACCGATATCGACAACTCTCGGTTGAAGTTTATAATCGCCAAATTGTGCCACTGTGAGTCACCCGAGCAGGAGGCTCGACGTTTGGAGAAAAAAAAAAAAAAAAAATTACAATGAATTTGAATTTGGCTTCGCGAAGTCAAATCATTTTAAGTGTACGTTTGCATTTTTGTGTGTTTTGAACAAGAAGCAAATAATTTGTGAGATTATGGTCGAGTCAAAATAAAATGTTGATCTTGCCGTTTTATTTTCCGCTGCGTGGTGTGATGTTTTGATCCGTTTTGTATTTTCTTCAATTGTTGTTTACCTCCAGAATGTTTACACAACTTCATGATAGAGACAAAATATATAAACCTTTAATTTCCTCTATTTTAGTGTCGGCGGGTAGCAGCTTCGCCCTCACCCGTCCCGTTCCTGATTTACTGATGCACCCGAGTCGCACTCAGATGAGTCACTCCAAAATATAAAACAAACCCCAAGACAAGTCTGGATCTGTGAAGTAAAGCAAAATCTGGTTACGTCTGCAGATTCTGCTGAAAACATTTTCCTCGTCGTATGAAAAAGAAAAATCTTTGCTTTAGTTCGAGTTGGTTTCCTTCAGTATTGGAAGAACTTTCTTCACACGCGAGTGAGTTGAGTTTCGACCATCGTTATTCAATCTTTATCCAACCATTTCAACCGGCCGGAGCCCCGCTGTAAGAGATCGGACCGGAGCGTCCGGGAACTTTGGCTTTCAGAAACGTACCCGCACCCTTTAAAAGGGAAAACGTACGACTCTGGATCGACGCCGGACTTGATCCCTCCTTTGTCACGTCACCGCGGTCTTCCCTTCTGGAGCGGTGCCACAGTCTTATCAGGATCCTTTTTTAGGACGTAACGGGGAAACAAATCGTAGATGATATATATATTTTTTTTTTACATCATTGTTGGTGCAACTAACTACACAGCGAGTCATCGGCACAGCGTTATCATTTAAACCGGTTAGTTTAAAGCAGCGGTTTGGAGGAAAGTCTCAACTTCCTCAGACTCTCCGTCGCGTGTCAATACAGCGCAATGCCAAGGTCAACTTTACGCGGCGCAGCGCTGACTTAAAGTGACGCATGCTGGACTTACAACATCGCATGATGGTTAGAAATGTTGTCCAACTTCATATTTAACTTTCACTGTCACGCGTGTTATTTTTTTATTCTTCATTTTAGAGAGCGACATATTTGGATGAATGAACAGTGCCGGCTCATCGACCTGAAATAATGAGGTTAACACTTGTACTCTTAAAATACAAACCACAGCACGGGTTTTCCACGCAGTTATATGAACAAGCTGCTGCTGAGACACGGCTGGATGGATTTTTATGTGTTGGCATGTTGTTTATTGATGATGAAATGTTTCACGGTACAAACCTGAACGTGAGAGGCAGGTAAGATGATCTATGTCGTTGTAACTTTCTGTTGTAAAGACCTCACTGTGTTCGGAGCTCTAATGTGACTTATGTTGTTATTTGGAGCTACATATTAATAATGGAAAATAAGCTCAAGTAAAAATGAAACGCAAAAACAGCGATATCAGCCACTGTTGTCGGTTAAGGCACGCAACCTGAAGTATAAGGGGTGTAGAATCAGAAAGCAGGATAGGATAGGCCAATCAGACAGCAGGTTAGAATAGACCAATCAGAAAGCAGGATAGAATAGACCAATGGGAAAGCAGGATAGAATAGACCAGTCAGAAAGCAGCATAGAATACACCAATGGGAAGGCAGGCTAGAACAGACCAATCAGATAGCAGGTAAAATAGACCAATCAGACAGCAGGATAGAATAGACCAATCAGATAGCAGGATAGAATAGACCAATCAGATAGCAGGATAGAATAGACCAATCAGATAGCAGGATAGAATAGACCAATCAGATAGCAGGATGGAATAGACATCTCAGATAGCAGGATAGTATAGACCAATCAGACAGCAGGATAGAATAGGCCAATCAGACAGCAGGAAAACCTCCTCTGGTTTGTATTTTCAGAGTACAACTTATCAATATTTAAGACTGATGAGCTGCCACTGACAAATTTACAGACCGTTTACATCAGTGTTGGACTCATAAAATGAAATCTATGTTTAATAGAAACAACTTTTCACAGCTTTCTTGCAGGATGTAAAATTACAGCGTGTCTATGTCCAGATGTGAAACTACAGTTTTTCTGTGTCCAGATGTGAAACTACAGTTTTTCTGTGTCCAGATGTAAACAAACGTAACGTCATGCGCGTCGGTGAAACTCTAAATCTATCAAGGATGTGTTGTCACAAGAGGAGGTTCACAAACGCACCCAAAGGTGTCCGACTTGACGACAGCTTTTTTGTTGTTGTTGTTGTTTTCCCTCCTCCTCCTCCTTCTCCTCCTCCTCTCCCCCTGCAGCCACCAGCAGCTCTCGCCGGCCATGAAAAGTCAAACGAAGTCAGCCGCAGTTGATGTCGATCTTCGGATCTGTGCGGCGGCGTCGGATGTTTTTGGCTCTCGAGGCGGAAAGGGACTATATAACGAGGCAGTGACGTCAGCGTCGCAGGCGGGCGCAGCTCCGCGTGGGAATGGGAGCGGAGTGATACATGTGAAAGTGTTTCCTCCTCTAGTTTAAAGGCGGAATCAAAACACCTGGTCTCACCTGCCAGGTGAACTTCTTACTTCACCTGACGGAAACGAATAAAGTAACAGCTTTTACGCAAAGTTACGGGTTGTTGTTGTTGTTTTTTTTCCGGCGATGTGACCGAAGTGCAAAACAGGTACGTTTACCGTTTAATATTGTTTTCCGCTGAGGTATTAGGAGACTCGGTCGTGAAGTTGTCCAACAAGTTTTAGTTACTCAGAAACTACATTCCTGAAGACCGCTGCAGACCTCAATCGCTGCTCGACATTTTTGGAGGATTATTCGCAGGACAGGAAGAGCTGTCGCACCTTTCAAACTTTGGACCACGAAGCGGGTAAACAAGGGTCCCGTTTGTTTTTGAAGAACAACAAACGGTGACGTTTCGACCCTATTTGCGAGAAAGCAGGACGAGTTGGCAAGCAGATCTGAAGTGTTTTGTAAACTGGTTTAAATTCAGGATTTATTGTAAACGTAGGCTGCGTTTGTCTCTGGAATCTGTCATGTGCATATATATATATATATATGTATATATATATATATATATATTTTTTTTTTAAAACAATATTCTGATGTTGATGTTGAAAGTATTCTTCAGTCAATGAAGACGATCCTCGGCTGAGCCCCAAAGTTTATTCTTTTCTGTTTTAATAAACACGATTTGGACTTTGTTCACTTTGATGTTGTCATCTCGTTCCAATAACTTGGACATAATGTTGATTTTTTTTTTTTCTTTCCCCACAGAGATAACAGATATATCTGTTGGTGATATTTATTTAGGTAGTTTGGAGTCCAAGTCTTAGTCTTCACCATTTTGTAGTGATTTACAGCCATCCTGAAAGGGACTTTCTTGATCTTCCGTCACGGAAAACAAAAAAAGCTTCAGAAACTCAAACGCACTGTGTGATGACAAACGTCATGGGGCAACACACCCACGATAAACGGTGAACTTTGATTTGTGTGTGTGTGTGTGTGTGTGAACATGGGTGTTTCTTTTAAACATGGTTGTATTATTTTTCCCATTCAAAGGGAACTCAACAGACATTCCCAAAAATGACTCCCAGCAGCTGCGAAGTGAAGCTCTGCTAACAGGCCGACTCCTCCAGAAACTTTTGTCCGACGACTTTATTTAAAAACTTTTAAAAAGATGTCTGGCCAAGGTGGCGTCGTCACAGATTTAAATGACGAGGTGGCCTTTTCGCCCGCTGGTCCAACTGCGGCGCCGCACAAAGGGGCAAGTCAGAACCCGCCAGACGACGACAGCGTAGAGGAGGACGAGGAGTTAGAAGAGGAGGAGGAGGAGGAGGAGGAAGAAGAAGTGACCAGCTCCGCTCATCTGGAGCCGTGCACTTTGCCGTGGCCGGGAGACAAAGACAAGAAGCCGCTGACGGACACCGAGGATGGCGTGTGGTCGGAAAGAGGAGCGTCGAAGCCGGAGGAGAGGGACCTGTCGGAGGACCGGGACCTGAAGACCAAATGGAGGGAGAGCATGCCCGAGGGCGAGAGGTGGGGGGACGACGAGGAGGAGGACGACGAGGAGGAGGACGAGGAGCCGAAGTGGATCTCGGAGAAAGCTGCTCTGAGTTTCACTCCGCATGTCACCATAGTGTGTCCGTCCAGCCAAGAGCTCCCTGAGGAGAGCGGGCCCTTCGCGGAGGAGACCGACCGGCTGGTGACGGAGCCCGACCCGGCTGTGCCGTTTCGCCCGGAGTGGACGGATGAGGACGACGGGTACTGTGAGTATCCAACACCGGCTGGACGCCGATGCACCTGCTGCCCATATTTAGAAAGATGACAAACAACGTGTGATGTGGAGAATCGGTGCACGTGGCGGTGACCCAACACCACAATGTTGCTGGAGGGGAGGACAAACAATAGCTTTTTATTTATTTTTTATAGAAGTAGCCAAATTGAGATTTGATTTCTTAATCTCTCTAAAACTCTTTAAAAGTATTCTTTTCTTGTGTTTTTTTTTTTTTTTTTTTTTTAAATCAGTTTTTATTTTCTTTTTTGGGAAGAAGAGAGACATAATCTCTCCTGATTTTAAATCAGAACTCACTGTTAACGTGGATTTCGCGTTATTTTGCGTCAACGGCCCGAAAACGAACGTCGGCCGAGTGGATTTCTGGTTCAGGAGAATATCGGTGATGGGCAGAAAACTTTTATCCGATTTGTCGATTCCCGTTCGTTTGAATCCGGGTCGGTTGAAGTGTTTTTCCGAAACACGTTTTCACGCCGTAAGAAAGTCCTCGCCCACTTTGCCCCGCAAGCACACGCTTGTCCTCTTTTCGCCTCAATTATATTTTAATACGCAGAATTATGTCCCGGGACGAATCGTGCCGTCGCCTCGGGGTCGGCGTCGTCATCTCTTTCTCGGTCACGCTCCCGTCCCGACGAAGAGTTACAGACGTCGACTTTCCGCACTTTTGTTAAACAGTGATTCGTGTATTTTTTTTAAATTTTTATTATTATTATGTTTGTTTTTTTCCTTCCTCCTCCAGACTTGTGTGAGCAACTGTGCGGCGAGAGACTGAGGCTGATTCTGGCGACGGTGGCTGCGGGGATCCTCTTCCCTCTCCTGGTGTGGGGAGGCTACGCCCTCCTCCCGTTCGATTCGCCGCTGCTGGAGAGCGCCCCCCTCAGGGTGGTGTACACGCTGCGCTGCTCGTTCTTCGCCATCGTGCCCATCCTGCTCGGTAAGGCCTCGCGCGTTCGTCGGGCGCCTCGGGACCCCGAGGCGAGGCGCCGGGTGACGATTGACCCCCCCCCCCCCCCCCCCCCCTCCGTCTGTCCGCAGGTGTGGTGGTGCAGGGCGTGGCCCGGCTGCGCTACAGCGTGCTGAAGCCGCTGTATCAGAATAAACTGGTGAACTGGGAGGTGGCGGTGCACTGGCACTACGTCAACGAGTCGCTGGCGCTCTTCCTCTTCTACTTCCTGCAGCTCGCCGTCATGGCGTCCTACGTCAGCCAGGACCTGGTCAAGCTGGTGCCGCTGCTCACCATCGTGTTTGTCTTCGGCAGGTACGCGCGTCCTCGTCGCCGCCGGCAACGTGTCGTTCACAAATAATTCTGTCATTTTAAATAAGGAAATAGGCCTCATGGGGGGGAGGGGGGGAGGGAGGGGAAAATGTAGGTGAATGTTTAACAGGTTTTTGTAATCTTTTACTTCCTGTAGCTGCGTTTGTCAGACGCGCTCCACGCCTCGCGGGAGGAAGTCTGCAGTCGCACCTCTTTTGAGCCGTCGCATGAAAAACTCGTTAGTCAATGGGGACGCAGCTCTCGGAGGGGGGAGGGAGAGGGGGAGGAGGAGGGGGGGGGGGGCAAAAAAAACAAACAAAAAACAGGCGAGTTGTGTCAGAAGTGCAAACAATGAGCCAGGCGATGCAAATGAGAGCCGGCAGCGTCAGAGCGAAGCAGAGAGAGAGAGAGAGAGAGCTGTAAACAAAAATAAAAGGCCGGTAGCTCACACGGTTACACAAATTATTTATTTACAAGTTTTACGTTTTAGTTTTGATGTGCTCTTTTTTTTAATTTTTTTTTTTTTTTTTCTTAGCTTTAATGATAATCTCTCAAATGCTTTTATTTTTGTTTCTCATCGGACGTTAAGACAATATCTTGTATTTATTAATCGCGCAGAGTTCGTCTCCGTGACTCGGATAATACGTCTCGAGGAAAATATCCATCTTCCACAACGGCCTCGTCCGTTTCCCTCCGTGCCGTTTCACCGTCCCCGGCAGCTCGCCAAATTGTTCGCCTCCGCGGCTTAAAAATCAGACCCGAGAGACACTACGAGTATTTTTCATAATTAATGTCAATTAAAGATCTGGCATTTATTCATCCAAATCGAGTCGATTTTTTTTTTTTAAATTAATTAATTTTTTTTACAAAATGTGCATCAAACAGAAATATGAGCGTCGTTTGCACCCCTCTGCTGTCCCAACGTGTCCTCTTCTGCTCCGCAGGCTCATCTACTGGCTCTGCCTGTCTCTGGGCAGCAGCATCCGGGGCCTCGGCTTCGGCTTGTCCTTCCTGCCCATACTGGTCATGCTGGGCGCCAACCTCTACTACGTGTGCTCCTCGGTCGGAGAGGGGGCGGTTTTCGACGTGGCCCGGCCCACGGCGGCGGCGCCTCCTCCCGAGCGGCGCTGGTGGGGCTGAAAGGAGCCGACGGCGACGAGCTGAAGGGGCGAAACGCCTGGAGCGCCTCGAAGCCGCATTTAACTCGGACAGACGACTCGGCTCATTGTTTACGGTCTCCTATTTTTTTTTTTTTGGAAGTTGTAATCCCCGAGCTTCCCGTACCGGTTGACTTTTGGCGACACCGGCGGTTACCGTGGTAATAACGCAGCCAACCACTCAACGGGACGCAGCAGCGGATCAGCCGGTCTTATCTGTTCACCGTGCAGCTAAGGAAATAACATTTTTAATAATGAAGTCGGCGTAGAAAATAATTAAATACTGATGACAAAAATTATTAAAAAATTAGGTTTTGTCGAAGCATTTTCGATGAAACCGCCGCTCCACAGGTTAAAAGCTTTTTAATGTGAAGCAGCTGCGGCAGGATGCAAGTTCCATATAAGGAGTGACTTAAACTAACTCTGACGGTGTGAATGGAAGTGAATGGTAAACGGAGGCTCCTTTCATTGACATGAAATTGCTCTGAATTCTATTCTGCCGATGAGTCCACCACTACCGACAGAAACTCCTCCAACACTGTAATTCTGAATGTAAATACGCTAAATGGTGACCATAAGTGGAGTTAAAAATTGGGTCCGCCTTAATAAAAATCTTTAGGATTACAACTTTTATTATTTGATACTTTTTTTTTTTTTTTTTTTTTTTTTGGACAAAGAAATCAATCATACGGACCAGGTTGTGGGTGAAATGAATGCTCACATTTTATTTAAACAAAATAAGAGTCAGTCTAAAAGTTTACACATCCAAGAAATCTGTTCATGTATTCTGAAGATCGTCTCTTTTCACAGCGTGTATGGAAATTTTGTACTATTTATCTGCCATTAGACACTTTTAAACTTTTTTTTTTTTTTTTTTTTTTTTTGGTCTGATGAAGTCGACAGTTTCAGTGCGAGTAGATCCATCCAGTGTTTGGATACGATACGGCAAATAAAAAGAGAAGTAGGAACATCAAAACACACCACTAATATTAAAGGGTAAAATTATATATATATATATATTTTTTTTTATATAAGGTTGAATTATAAGCATCAAGTTTTATGAATTCTATCATTTTTGTTTTCTCGTCACACTACCGGTGGTAGAGGTAAATCTTTAAACTTTATATTTATAACCGAGACTGTTAAATACATCTTCTTTTTTTTTTTTTTTTTTCTTTCTTTGTTTTTTTGATCAAAGGCTTTTCTTTGTTTATAGCAGCGAAGACTGCGTTGCTATTTTTGGAGTCTCTTTTCTTTCTGTTGAAGGATTTTTTATTTTTTCAGTCTATGAATGATGAGTATTTAAAGGGAATATAATAAACATTTGGTACCTTGAATTACTTCAATAAAGCTTCATTATAAAACATGATTCTAAACCGTGTGCAGCAGCTGATGATTCAGATTTAAATGACCGAGACGATTTATATTACCTTTCATTAATTATCTGTCTGGGGAAGAAGGATTAGAAATAAATTAAAAAAAAGCACAATTAAAATGGAAAGTTATAAAAATGGGTCATCTAAGGTCAGGATTCAGGAGTTAGATGGCTATTTCTGACAAAGATCAACAAAAATAAACAACTTATAAACTAACCAACAGTCTCAGCTTTATGACCTCCGGGGGGACCTGTGCCCTAGTTTGAGAGCCACTATATTTTCCACTAAAAGCTTCCTTTCTACCACACACCAAAACACGGTTGCATTCCAGACCATTTACCTTTTCACTGACACTGCACTAAAACTATTATCGACTGTGACCATAGTATTCGCACCATTAAACATTTTTTTTTAGTTCTGTTTAAATAGATAGATAGATAGATATACTTTATTGATCCGGCAAGGAGACATTTTTAACAAAAAAGTCACATTATAGCATGTCGTCCAAAACATGAAAAAAGTCATACTATAGCATTTTGTCCACAATAAGAACAAAAAAGTCACATTATAGCATGTCGTCCAAAACATGAAAAAAGTCGAAAATATGAGAAAAAAAAAGTCAAACTTTTGATATTACTCAGGGTCATAGTCGAGATTCTCCTGAACGGGAATCCAGTCAAAGTTTTTCGCCAGCTATTACAGATTATTTGTGATGAATATTTTAAATTAGGAAATTTCAATGTCAAAATGTGAAAAAAGTGAACTTTGCCTTCGATTTTCTCAGTAACTGTAAGGTATAAACTCTTGATATGAAGTAAGGTCATAGTCAGGAGGGACTTTAACAGGAATCCACTCAATGTTTAACGCCACCTATTCAGGGTTTTGTTTTATTCATGTTCAAATGACGGACAAAACGCTTTTTGACAATAAAAAAATAAATAATTTGCCTTTAAATTCCTATCCACTATAGCATGTCGTCCAAATTATGACAAAACAGTCATACTATAGTCATACCGACGTGTTCCAAGTTTCATGAGCTTTTGAGTACGTTAAAGCCGCCAAAAAGGCGATCAAACACAAATAACGAGAAAAAGAATTAATAAGGGAAGAATTAATTCCTCGAAGAACAATAGGGCTTTCGCACCATCGGTGCTCGGGCCCTAATTCCTTGAAGAACATATAATAAGACGTCAGGACTTTGTAACGCATCGTCATCCAGTTCACTCAGCTCGGAGGCTTTTTGCTGCTCCAGTGTTACTTTGAACAGCAGCTAATAAAACATTATCTAACAAACATGACTGCGTCAGTTCAATGACCAAAACACCAACAGAAAATCAATATTCCATTTCTAATATTCCCATTATTTGATTGTTTTAAATTGTACCAAAAGTCAACATCGTTCTGCTTCTCTTGTTGCAAAGCTCATGAGAGGTCAGGTCGACGGATGCTGCTGGAAGGACACAACGTTTACAACATTTCCCGTCGTCGGACTCGTGAAACTCTGTTAGGTGTGTGTCGGTGGTTTAGTTTCCCATGCGCTGGTCTTGTGCATCCGTGTATAAACCCATCACTTGATATAAAGGTGTTTTTTTTTGGGGTCTCAGATCTGTCGCGACCTGTGCAAGGAGACTCCAGGTAGCTTTTTCCGCCTGAACAAAGAAGCCGCGCTCGTGTAAGAAAACGAAACACAAACGTTTAAAGCTCCAACCACAGACTTCCTGCATCCGTTGACTTCTTTTTCATTCTCTAAATCACACCATCTGCGCTTGTACAACGCACGCAAGTACAACACCACAATTTCTCCTGTCGGCACGATGTAAACAAATAGGTCACAGAAAAATTACTCCAAAAAGCATATTGACTATCTGTAAATCACCTGCACACAGCAACAAACAAAAAAAACAACAACAACATTTTGACAACTAAGACATTTTGAATTTAAACACTGGAATGTAACGGAGTGCATTTAAGTGTAGTTTTGAAGTGCTTATATTACACTACATATATTTAATCAGCAGATCGATTTGTTACTTTATAAATTTCGGTTTCACAGACAATCTTTTTGTAAATCTGATGTTACGCATTAAAACCAAACCCAGCAGTTAAATCCATTAGTTATAGTAAAATTTTACTTGGCTATTTCATCAGTAATAATAAAATAATACAATGGCAATTATTGCCATTACTATTAATCTGCCCTTTATTTTCGGAGAGAATATCTTGTTTTGTCTGAACCAGCAGCCTAAAACGTGAATATATTCTGTTCGTAATAAAAAAATAAAAAAAAAAAAAGACTCCCAGAAGATATTTACATGAGAGAAGTCGGAGCAGCAACATTTGTGCTTCAAATAATGACTTTCTTACTCTAATGGAAAATGTTCTTCGACGTAAGCGCCTAGATTAAAGCTATTTAATAACACGCGTTAGAACACAGTAACATAATGGTCCTGCGGGAGAGAAAATCAAATGTTTCAGTGCTATAATTCCTTATTCTTTATTCTCTGTTGTTGTTGTTGACTCGCTCAAAGAGTTTGCAGCTTAATTCCTCGGAGGTCACGAGATCGGCTAAATTTAGCCGTCCCGTTATCGCCGTTGTCACGGCGCGAGCCGAAGCTTCGTCGCACGTGTTCGTAACCGTGACGATGAGCTGAGGACGAAGAGGGTTATAAAAAAATACAAAATAAAACCGCAAAAAACCACAACGGGGGACACAAAGGGCTGCGCCGCTGCGACGGACTTGGGTGAAGATCCCCGGTGAACTTTTTTTTTTTTTTTTTTTGAGATTTCAGCGCCGTCACCATTTCCCGAATGAATCACAGAAAGCAGATAATAAAACCACGCATTCAAATTCATTTCACTCAATTTGTCTATTTAATATATAAAATACGGTAAAACATACGCAAAAAGGATAAGGTTTCAAGGGACTTGGATACTTTGGTACAACAAACACTTTTTTTTGTAAAAGCGGTATAGAATTTCAATAACATATCAGTGCATACTTTGTATATGAAAATATACACAAATTGTATATCATTCTCAAAAAAACAAAACAAAACAAAAAAAACAACAAAGAAATATTTTCTTTACAACAAGAACCCAAAGCGGACCAGCTCAACACAATATATTAGCTATAAATTTCATCTTTAGTATGTCATATGCTACATTATTCAGAGTAGTTTTCAAACTCATTTATGACGCACGTCCTTATCATTACTGTACGTAACATGTGGTTTTGTTGTTACCTGTATCCCATGCATTTACATGTTTCAAATTTCATGAATTACTAATTTCAGTTGTTTCCCGTTTTTTTTTTATAAATATATTCTATATCTTAATTAAAACTGCAGCATTTAAACTGGTATTTCCTTCATTGCGTTTGCTAATACCACAATAACTGATCGTGCAATTTTCAGCAAGTTCTTTTAAAAAAAAAAAAAAAAAAAAGGAAACCAGTACTATATGTTTTATGATAAGGAAGATAAAATAAGAGAGAGAAAAAAAACAACAACAACAAAAAAAAAAAACAAGTTGGCTATCCTACACAAAATAGCAATAAAATTTAAAAAAAAAAAGCTCCATAATAATATCATTATAATAATAAGACGATGGAACTGTCACCGGCACAAATTAATCCAAAAATAGTGAGATTCTAAAAAACAAAACAAAAAAAACCATTGTACACGACAGGTAACGGGTGCAGGTTTTCATTTCTCATATAGATTGTCTCGTGACTACGCTGCTAGATTGGACAGAGAACCTTTTTTTTTTGTTGTTTTGTTTTTTTTTTTTGTTTGTTTTTGTTTGTACACGAACAAATCGGTGCGGCGTCACATTTCAGTCGACCGTCAGCGCCCGCACGAACACAAAGAGTTCGCCGTGGAAAGGAAAAAAAAAAGAAAAAGAAAAGAAAACGTGCGTAAGAATGGAAACGACCGCGCGGCGAGATAAGCGGATCGTTAGGCGGCTGCCGCTCGTGGCGATCTTTACAGGCGCGGGGAAATTTGCTTTCTTTTTTTGTTTGTTTGTTTGTTTTTTTTTTGGCCGAGAAGCTCGATACCCGGCCGTGTCGGTGGAGTAAATACGAAGCTGCGGAAGGGTTAAAAAAAAACAACAACAACGTAAAACAAGTCAGCGCCGTCCTGTCCAAACAACATCTGCCGCCCGGCGACTCTTTAACGCTCAATAACTAACGTGATTAAAAAAAAAAAAAAAGTTTGAAGTGTAAATACTCAATTTGTGATGTTGTGGTTGGGTTTAATGCGCCGGGCTACTTCTCGGCGGGGCGTGGGAACTTTCCGTGAGCTTTCCATTGCGTTCATGCAAAGTCAGCAAAAAACACAATACTGAATATTTGAAGGCGAGCTTTGGCTTACTTTGACGGGCGACATATAAAACTTGTTGACGGTTTTACTTTTGTTGCCGTGAATATTTTCCTCTTAGAAAATAAACCTGAAATATCAAAACATCGCCGGAGGGCCACGACACCCGGCCCTCCGTCCGACCGAGCCCCCCCCCCAAAAAATTCACATTTACCGCAGAAACGCAACGTCAAGTGTCGATCTTGTTGATTTGTTGGAGAAAAGACGCGACCAAACGACAAACCGGGCAGCCGATTTCCTGACTTCAAAAAAACAACAACAACAACAACAACAACAACAAAAAAAACCCCACCAAAGCAGAATTTTTGTCAGCTTAACATGGAAAAGATTTCGCGCAATTATTGTGAATGGAAAAAGTGTGTTTTTACCTCCACAGCTACGCTACAAGTGAACGTCGGCGTCCCGATGACGTCGCCGCGTGCAGTTTGACTTCGATCGCGGCTTTTTCAAATACAAGACGCGCGGCCGGAGGACGCCGCGACCGGGCGGGCCTCCCGCGGGACGAGAGCTCGCGCGCCGCCGCCGCCGCCGCCGGACTGAAACGGGTTTACTGAAACGAGCCCGACCCGCCGCCTCTACCCCGCACCGCAGCTCCAAACGCGTCAAGTTCACGCTCGTATACGCAAACGGGATCCGCTGAGAATCGACACGTCGCTTGTTTTTAGGGATACCTAGCAAAGTCTATGCAAATATATTCGTATGTACACACGCGCGCGTCGTTGAAGCCGAAAAGCTGTTTCGCTCCGTCGCCGGCCGAAGCGGTAGAAATATAGAAAAGCGTATTCTTCCTTTCACTTTCTGAAACGCGGCGAAGAGCTAAGGAGAGCTAGAGAGAGCTAAAGAGGACATCGAAGCTTTTGTATAAGGAGTGAGTTTCATACAAAGTCAGAATTCCTACTTCTGGACGACTAACGGACCTTCAAAACTGATTTATTTTTTTAAATTTTTTTTTTTTTTAAATACCAACAGATAAAGAACACTCGGACTGAAAGAACCAAATACTTCCCTACTCTCAATAAAAAAAAAAATTAAAAATTAAAAAATTAAAAAAGCCACCAGAGGCTAAAAAAAACAAAAAAAAACAAAACTCTTTACTATGCTTTTAACTGGATGGCATCTACTCCTGGTAATAAGCTGAGAGACCGGCTGGATTTCTGGTGCGACGATTTCCATCCAAGTTCCAGAGGAGATGAGGTGAGAGGACGGGAGGAGGAGGAGGAGGAGGAGGAGGAGGAAGAGGAGCACCCGGTCTGTGAACGAAGTGACGGCCGACACGAAGCCTGAAGAGCATCGACAGTTTCTGGTTCTCAGTGTTTCCATGACGGTGCGAGTGATAAACGTTGTCCCCCGGGCGCGCGCGCGAGAGGCATTTGGCATTTTTTTTTTTGTTTTTTTTTGAAGAGCTGTTGATATTGGCACTCCGGCGAGGTGCTCGACTCCAGAGCCGCTGAGTGCCACCTGAGGGCTCGGGCCTGCCTGGCTGCATGAGGTTGGTAAGTGCGACGGCGAGGGAAGGAGGGGGGGAACAAAACAAAAAAAGAAAAAAAAAAAAAATCCATTAATGTAGAACTATCCTCACCTAGAAAGACCTCGTCTGAGTCCGTTTGTGTCGTTGCCAGCTCGACGCTCGGTCCTCAAACTCGTCCGGATAAAAGTTCACTTCCAATAGTGCAGCTTGGAAGTGACGCAGGAGAACGGACGGCGCACGAAGCCGAGTGACGTCGGATTTTTGCACGGCGGAAAGTGACTTGAGTCGTGCGGCGGAGGTCCCGTGACGTCGACGAGCCGCGGGTCGACGTCGTGAACGGTGTAAGCGCTCGGTGTGGATACGTGAAGGTGATGCAGAAACCGCGCTGAAAGATAAAAAGTGTTGGTTTTTTTTGTGTGTGTGTGGTTTCGTCGGATCGCAAAAAAAAAAAAAAAAAAAAAAAAAAAAGTTTGAAAACCTCGTTTCTACTCAAAAGAAAATCACGATACGGGAGTCAATTCAAGCAAGAAGGCTTTTTTAAAAATCTACTGTACTTCTAATCGGGGGGCCAAAATATCCAGCCGAGCGCCGAGCCGTCCTCCTTCGCTCAGGACGAACCCTAAAGGATTTCATGAATCGTTTTATGGTGTTTTTGGCAGAGCCTCATGAGTCTGGGTGACGCAGCTGAGTCGTATGATTCTGGACAGAGGCAGATGTGTGATGATAGTGTCACGTGGCAGTGGTGTTGGGGCAGTGGGGGACTAAGAATGAGTGGGGGTGGGTGTGTGTGTGTGTGTGTGTGTGTGTGTGTGTGTTTAGGAGACACCAAAACTTCACTGTGGCTGCAGGGAGGTGCTGCTGGAGCCTCTATGTGACCCAGGTGTCCAATCTCATGCGCTTGATGTTTCCTCCCTCCTGCTCCGGTTCATTTGACGCCCTGAGGAGGTCGGCCGACGGGCTGAAGTCGGGCGGCACTGACCTGCTGGCGGGACCTGTGGCGCCGGCCGCGCCTCCGCCGCCTCCGCCAGCACCGCCGCCGCCGCCGCCGCCGGCCGCGCCGCTGTCATCGCGATCGCTGCCTTCGAAGGAGCTGGCGTTGCTGCTGACGCTGTCCGCGGGCGAGCGGCCGGTCGGGGGCTCCAGGCACAGCAGGGAGCCCGGGTACTGCGGCGGAGCGGTCAGGATGGCTCCCCCCGAGGTCGAGGACGGCGTGGTAGAAGAAGAAGAAGAAGAAGGAGGAGGAGGAGGAGGAGGAGGAAGAGGGCACGGGGTGCTGCGATCCCGGCCGGGGGAGATGGGCTCCGACTTGATGCTCACGCTGGAGTTTGTGTTGACCGTCAGCATGGCGCCTTGAGGTATGTGGGTCACCGGCCTGAGAACGGGGTCACAGAGACGGGAAGAAAATGGAAGGAAGATAAGGGATAGAACAAAGAGGGCAAGCAAAAAAAGAAAAAAAAGAAAAAATGAAATTACAAATGATTTATCACTTGACAAACACGTGGAAAACTGTGAGGCCACTCGTGTCAAGACAACAACAAAAAAAAACACATTACAAAGCACAGCACCAACGGGGAGAAGCCACACTCGATTATTCAACAAAACAATCAATTCTGAGCCTTTTAAAAGCAGAAGCAAACACCCCGACTGCTCCCAAAAGATCAACAGAAACAGCCGAGGAAGCATGAAATGATTCGCGTGACAGGGCGGTTTGCAGTGAGTCAGCTTTGTGATATGAAGGAAACTACGAGCGACGAACAGAAAAAGAGTCTCGGGTTAGAGGACATGGCGGAAACCGGAAACTACGTCTCTTTCCTGTTTGACTGCAGACAGCACCAGACATGCTTAAAAGAAGGAGGCAGCCAGAAGCGCACAGACACACGGGGGGGAAAAAGGAAGTGTGATACAGTACCGGCCCAACCACTCATCTCTACCCAAGAGCAGGTTGGACGGAGAGCCAACACTGTGGGGAGAAAACAAAACGTTGGAGCCCAAACCAAAGGGAACAGGTGGATTAGAGAGACGTGCGGAGAAACATTATTGCGGGCGACGTTTCTCCTCTTTTCTCTTTCTCTCTCTCTCTCTCTCTCTCTCTCCAACAACAGCAATAATGTCTTCGCATCAGAAACACAATTTTAGTTTCCAGCACACAATGAAAATCCAGACATGAAACTCTTTTTGTTTTCTGATCTGCGAACACACACAGCGAGTGGAGCGTTGACACGGGAGTAAATCTTCCCGCCCGACTACAGAGTGGGTACGGTGGCCTTTAAGGACAACAAAGACTAAAATGCAAAAACATGAACAATCTTGATCAGGCTGGGGTTTTTTTTTTTTGCTTTTTTTTTTTAAGACCGTGACCGGGAAAACACCACGAGCATGCAAATGATGTGATTTGTGTTCTGTTATTTGCATCATTTCTATTTTTGAAGGGCATTACTGTTAATGTTTGTCCCTTTTGTTTTTGTATTCACCTTGGCATTTGCAGTATTATATAATCTTGGGTGCTGGATTTCTATTCTTGCATGCGTTTGGTCCTCATAGGCCACCGTAATTGTGTACGTTACAGAGGTGCAGAATTAAACATGAAGAATAAAATAAGTTCAAATGCAGTTTGATTTCTTGAAGCAAAAAAAAAAAAAAAAAAAAAAAAAGGGCTAACATTCTTGAAACTTAGCTGAATAATTAATTTGGCTGCAGATTAAATTTTTTTTTTTAAATATTACCACTACATTAACTTGTGCTGCTAGCTAAATATAAACAATATATAAAATATATCATGTTGTAGTGGTGGCAACAGTTTAACTGTAGTGAGTCTAGTCAGTGGGCCAACAGCATGCACAGTTTCATGTATTCTGATATATTATCGAGGAATTCATACAGATGCAGTAAACTGCATCACATCTGTCCAAATGAGCTGCATCCAAAGATTCATTAAAAATACATTTCCAATTTTTGCAATACTACGGTTAAATGAAAAAAAAAAAAAACTAAAAACTGTTACAGTCAAGTGCTAATTTACAAAAAGTAGAAATTAAGAAAATATGTAGCAGCCACATTTATGAATATCCAAACTTCAAATAATTGGAGAGAAGTTTGAAAAGCGTAAGCAAAATAATTAAGTTCATTTGAGAAATTAACTCTTTTTTAAAAAAAAATTTTTTTTAACCAAATAATTGAATTTTGACTAACTGGAGCAGCATCCTCACCGATCGGTCACAAGCGTTTTAATAAATGAATAATGGCTTCAGGAGTTATATTTTGAAGGCCATTTGGTTTGTTAAACTAAATTCACGGCTGTCTCCACGGCAACGTGCAGTGTACTGCACTGTAGTTTCGGTTTAGACAGAATCCCTTCAGATGCAAAAAGGAGTACAACCCCCCCCCCCCCCCCTACAGACAAGGTTCACGACATGTCACACACGCACACACTAGTAGCTGCTGTTCACCTCAGATTGGCAGCCAGACTGGACACCTGGCTAGACAGCTCGCTGCACTGTTTGTCCACGCCCCACATGCTGTGGACGAGAGGAGAGAACACACTTCAAGGATCTGGTGTTCACGCTACCAAACCCCACAACCCGAACCCTGCGGCATTCAAAGCAGCTCTGCAGTCACCCTGACGCTGCACCGGCATGTTAGAAAAAGAAAAGAAAAAAAGAGCACTAATCTAAAACAGACGCTTCTCAGTATACTTATTTAATAAATCCTGATAGAGAGGCAGGAAGAAAAAAAAAAAAGTGAAAACATCTGTTCAAGTTTAATAAAAAAATGTCCTCAAATCTAAGAGCAACAATCCGCCTGCACAGTAAATTACGTTCAGATCAAGCACTGGCAGAAACGTTCTCTTCTTCAAAGGGAAGTTTTACGTCTGACTGAAAATCATCACGAGCAAAGTGTGGATGTGTTTCTCACGTACTTCAATTTCTAATGTGCTCTCAGTGTAAGTGAATCTGCAGTTATATTTCTTTGTAAAAAAATGTGGTAATTAGTCAGACAAATTACGTGGATATGTTGAAAAGCTTGTGTTTTTAAGTATAAAATTGCCTCTTTGTGTTTCCCTCTTGGGCTGCAGCGAAAACAGGGCGAGTAAAGGTCACCGTTGAATACAACCTGCACAGAAAAGCCTTTGAAGTCTTTATTAAAGCACCATTAAATTAAAGCTGGTAATCACATTACACATTATTTATCTAAATGCGCCTAATGAGATAGAACATTCAACTACGTTTCACTGTTTACACACTTATAAAGTTCAGGAGATTATGTGTGAAAAGCCCTTCTTCTACAGTTGGCTCTACTCCACTCGACATTACACGCTTTTGGTACCAGGTACTTTTGTGTATTTTCTTTCCCACTGTAGATGGTAACCCCTCAATTCGTCATCATTACTACAGCAATAAATCCTGAGTCCTTTTTCTTGGCAAGCACACTTGTCCTCAGTTGAGTGGATTTGCAGGACCGTTTGTTGTACTCCAAAGAAACCTGTGGCCACCGTAGGAGCTTGGCAAGTTAACAATGGCGGCTTTGTGCATGACGTCCCGTGTCCCGCACGCAGTGATTGCGGCAATCCTCTCTGACCAATCAGTGGTCTGCATTGTTTTCACCTCAACTTTCAGCATCGGCTCGGGTCGCTTGGAGCCTCGATGAAGGTGACACCAAAAACAGTACCGGGTACCAACCAGAACTTTCGCCCGGTGGAAAACACGAAAGCAAAGAGCAAGGTCGAGTCGAGACAGTTCCAACAGTGGAAGAGGGGCTTCCGTGTCTAATGGGTTTTATTTTAGGGTCTAAGAAGTGTCTTCCGATATAAAATATTAATGTCGTTCTTGTAGCATGGTTCGGGATGAGGGGCGCTCGACAGGGAAAACCAAAAACAGTACAGGAAGCACTTCGACAAGAGAAGTTCTGCCTTTTAAACCAACCGAGCCTGCTGATTTCGAGAAGTCTGTCTTTCCATAAATATGATACGTCACCATTTACCAGTTGTCATAACAGAGTTTTAGTTGACAGGGAGAGTTGTGGGTCATAGAAATGTTTGGATTTGTGCAATTAATCTGATACTTAATTGTTCTGCTTTTTTTCCCCTGAGACAATAAATCACGTCTTCCTTCCAAACAAAGTTTCACACGGCCGAGTGCGTCAACGCCAGAAAAACTGCTCGTGTTCAGATCGATGTTATGAGAAGGCTGAGATGGTGAGATGCTGGTGAGAGACCTGTTCACTAAAAAAAAGATGTGACTTGCTTGCATATAAGGTCATGGTATGGATATCATGCAAGCTGACTGGGAAGGTCAGTAGTTCAGCGTAAAGAAGGTTAGCTGTTACACAAGGCGGTTCACGAGAAGTTTCTCAGCCACCGCGATCATCCCTCGCAGCAGAGTAAAGGCTCGAGGGAAAACCGACATGAGAAAATGAAGGAAAGACTTACACTAGGTTGCTGAGTGATGCAAGATTAATCTGCTGTTGTTGCTGCTGCTGCTGCTGCTGTTGTTGTGTTTGCTGCTGTTGTTGCTGTTGCTGCGGTTGCTGGGAAACAGCCTGCTGCTGTTGCCATGTGGACACGCTGGTGGGCAACAAGCCACCAGGGGATGCCAGAGCGTGTAAAGCGGTGATGTCCGCACTGGTCAGCTGGTACTCTGAGAAAGGGCAAAGGTCACAACAAATACCTATTCATTTCTCTTGTTTAATCGCGTTGGAATTGGTTCTGTCAGATTAAGTATGATTTGATCCCAATCACGATACTAAAAGACTACACGAGGTGCCATCAAAAAGTTCCAGGGATATTTCTGTCGCATATGAACAGAGTGCAGCAAAGTGATGCACATGGAGCACGTAGAAGCAATAACTTTCATAAGTATTCCAAGTCACATCGCTGGATCAACATCAGCACCTGCTATTCTGTGACCAGTGGGACGTGCTGATCTGTGATTTCTCCACACACCTGAAACACACATCAAAGTTTGAGTCCGATTTTTGGGGAACAGGAAGAAGTCGCGGGGAGCCAAATGTGATGGGGAGCGACGATTTGTGTTGTGAAGGGCGAGAAATGCACTGTGAGCGTCACACTGTCCTGTTGGAGAAGCTGAGGAAGTGCAACTGAGCCACAGTTCAGGTTGTTTGCTGATGCCTCAAAACATCACAGCCGAACTCGGCGTTGACGGTCTGACCCTGGGGGACAAATTCCCGGTGAACAACTCCACGAATGTCAAAGACAACTCGTATGGCTGCACTCCTGACTCTTCGGTGTTGGACAGCGATGTTCTGCCCCTCTTGAAGCATGAATGCCACCCAAAGATCTCACCGTGCTCATTGCTTTATTGGCATCAGTGTTTTGGAAGATTTTTAAGGTTCTCAAACTTTGATGTGCACTCTCTGCTCACGTCTGCTATATAATCACAAATGAGCATTACTCATTACTCATAGGAGTACTAGAGGTCACAAAATCGTGTGCAACACAGGTGGTGATAGTGATCAAGCAGCAAAACCTGGAATACTTACTCATGAAGGTTATAGCTTCCTCTTGCTGCATCACTGTGCTGCGCTCTGTTCGTGCAGGACAGGAAAACTGTCTTTGAACTTTTCTTTTCTTGTTTTTTTTTATCACCCCTCGTATGTATTTCTATAAGAATCAGCTGCTGCCTGTCATTTAACTAAAAAGCCTACTTTTCACTCCCCGAGTTGTTGTGTCTGGTTCACCTGTGTTGTACGCTGTGGGCATGGCGGAGAAGGGCAGCCCCTGTGCCAGGAGGCTCGGTGTGGCTACAGAGACCACCGGTGTGGTGAGGGTTTGTGCCACCTGGATTCCAGCCGCCAGCCGCTGGGCGTTCTGCCAGAGAGGACCACGGCATGTTAGTCACAGCAGAAACGAGGAATTCAACTTTCACATGTGACCCAGAGCTTAAGACTTACCACAGTAACGTCACATTTTAACATGCTGGGAATGACAATGTGCACATGGCTGGAGTCATAATGATGTTCCACGTCAAGTAAATCTCAAAGTCAGAAGTGGATTTACTGTGAGGACGTTCTTGATGACATGCATCAAAAACAGTTGTTTGGAGTGAGTCATATACAGGTGAATTACATTAAAGGCAGTTTATTCAGCCCTCTGTTATAATGCTGTATTAAAGCAAGTATATATTTTTCAAAATGCTGCTAATAAATGCTTTAAAATAAGCTGACAGAAATCTTATTAATTATTGCCACAACTGTGAAACACAAATGGAGACAATCACACATCCTGGTTGAGAAACAGGAGTAAAACCTTTCCCACTGTACTGCAGCCTTTTATTGATTACGTGATTCCGTGGTAAACTAAATTTTATTTCACGTAATTTACTTTATCATGCTACAATAGATTTGGTCAAATTCAACATTAAGGGCAATCTGCTGTATCACTGTAATTCTATTTTAACTGATATTAATCTGGTGTTTTCTCTATACATACGTTGCATCAGGTGATCTGTGCTTCTTTCCATTATGGATTGTTTTACATGTATATGTTCAGTTTTGAAAAAGCATGATAAAATAAAAGTCTGTAAAGCATAACTTGAAAGGAAATCTACAAAACACTACCATTTCTACAATAATGTAAAAGTTTATGTATGTATAAGTCATATAAGCGACTACATGATGCTATTTTAAGACAGCAGCTACTCATTATTTGCATTATCTCCAAGTTTGTTTTGATTAATCAAAGAATTGTTTGGTTTATTAAATGATAAATATCCATCGCAAACTCTTATACCCGGGGCTGTAATTCTTATTCCAACCAAATGTCAAAAATTTAACAATTTACAGTCATAAAATCAAGCAAAACCAAACAAATATTCACATTTAGGAAGCTGTTTTTGTTTTTATTTTAAAATACATAAATGTTTAATGAGAAAAGAAATTGTTGCAAACGAATTTTGTGTTTAACGACTGTTTAATCTACTGATTAATTCAGCTAAAATACCATCGACAGTACTTGGTATTTGGCGTTTTATACTTTTCAGACTCTCCGGTCTCTCTACTTTAAAAATACGACTGTTGCCGTCGTTCACGCAGATTAAACCAAGAGCTGGAATTTATGTGCAACGACTGTGATGCAGCTCGTTTGACGCAATCTAATGTGCAGCTCATCTCATGATTGTCCAGTGGATGTCACCAAAGGTTCTACAGTACGCATCCTGAGTGCCCTTTTTATATTTCTATCATTCACTCCTATAGGAGGCCAGCAGGTGAGTGTTTGTACACCAAGACAACCCTTTACATGACGTGATATTCAGTGTCTCTCCATCACAAGTGCAACAGACATGCTGCCAGATATGTGAATCTGCTGCCATGAGGTTTCATTATTATGTACCTATGGGAGCACAACCCTCCGAAATCTGGCTCAGATGAATTATATCACAGATTAAAGCAAATTGATGATCTTTGCAGGAGAATAAAAATAACGGGTCTGCATAGAAAAGGCAGAAGATGCAGTAATTCTAGTCTGGAATTGCTCTTCTGTGCTGTGAGGCTGATCAACCTGAGAGGAAACATTCAGCAGAGTTATGACTGTAACACTGAATTTACACAGAGAGAGAGAGAGAGAGAGAGAGAGGAGAGACAGACCGGAGAGAGGAGCCAGATTCAATTATCTGCCTTTGTGAAGAAGTGAGGAGGGGCAGCGGGGTGAGAGTGATGAAAATTAATCACCATCCTCTGGAAAATGAGAATCTTGCCTGTCAACTTTGAGTGGAATTGTAAAAGAGGGGGAACGACAACCGCCACCAGCAGCAGAGAGCAGCGACCGTCATCCGCTCTCTCTGAGTAAATCCAGCTGAAATTAAAAGGAGAGTTTGCAGGAAAAAAAGCTCTCTCCATCGGCGAGTTAGTCTTTAATTTTTGTAAATCACTCTCAGGATAAATAACATTTTCCTGTACTATAAATATTTTATGAGAGTATAATTTATGGGGCTGCCACTAATGATTATTTTTATTCCAAAATAATACATCTTGTCAGAAAATTCTGGAATATTTAAACTGCTTGTTTTATCTGAACGGTTCAAAACCCAAAGATTCAGTTTATTCTCATAAATGATAGAGAAAAGCATAAAAAAAAAAAAACACTCGAACCAAATTATTTTGCAAAAAAACAAACTGCTGGTTAACTTTTATTTCAATCTAATAATTAATCATTCGTCTAATCATGTCTGTATGTACATATTGGTTTTGGAGGTAAACGTAAAGATGCGACTGAGGTAAACATTTGAGTGAAATGCCTTTAATGTAATGCCAGTTCGTTTTTTCTCTCCGATTGACAAGTTTTTATTTTCGGTGGAAGGTGGAAATGAGTCGGTGTGAGTGTCAGTGAACGGGGAACATGCTCTGCGGCGCTTCGCGCCGCAATGTCCAGTGAGGAGACAGCCATGCTTTAAGTGGCATCATACGATGAAGGCAATGGGCCCGATTCAAACCTGACGGGATCACTCGAGGACAGCTCTGATAAAAGCGCTGTGAACTGATGACATGAGTGGAGGTCAGAATTACTTTTATATTTCCACATTATCACTGAGACGTTCATGATTCTAAAGAGATGCTGGAACAACACATCCATGAGCTGTGAACCACATGCAGTCAGGTGGAAACCACAAACCATCCTGAGAAAAATGTCAGTTGAGCAAAAACAAAACAATGAGAAAAACTCCTGCGGAGTGTCGTATTCATGCTAATAATGTGCGACAGTCGACAGCCATCGACTCATGCGAGTGACTGACGTGGGGGAAATCACCTCATTTACCAATTCCAGCTCATCCTCTGTCTGCAAAGGGTGGTAACAGAGAGGGTTACAAGTCTAGAGTGATTCAAAATAAAAAAGAACAATAATAAAACTACTTACTGCAGTTCGGCAGCGACTTCATCGATGTCGCTGGTTTTTTTTTGTGGTTTTTTTTGCAAAGTTTACATAGAAATAATTATGTTTGTGCTGATTACTAGATGTGTGGGGTCTTAGGTTGAGGGGTTAGCATCACTCTGCCTGCGTACAGTCGTCATAGAGTAGACCAACACAAATAGAATAACTGGTGTCAACGGTCTGGAGCTTTCAATTATGTCACACAATCTTCCTCTGCAAATATCACTGTTTTAAGGTCAAAAAAGGAACTTTTATGCCTCTATCTGACACCCGGCGCAAAGCGGAGCCATTCAGACGCAGTTGTCATTTTCCCATCCAGAGCTCACCTTGTTCAGATTCCTAATGTACTTGCGCCCATGGGCATGTGGGTCTTAAATAAAGTTTGATCTGGCACATTGTTGAAGCGTTGCTAACTTGAGACGGCAGAAAGCGATTGCGCGATTAACCGTCTAAAACCTGGTTTCATGTCAATGAGATTACTTAAGAGACCAAGTACAACCCATTGCACTACAGACCGTGTACTCAGTGTGTAAACTAAAAGTCCTGAAACCTGCAATATAATTAGAGGCAGTGAAACAGGCTGTAAACACAACCGGGCCGTATTATCACCTTTTACACCTGAAAATGATGTGATTCTGACTATCTTGCAGGTTTGGATTGACGCTAAGGAATTCTACAGTTTAACAGAGCCCTTATAACATACAACAGGTTTTTATTTTCCTGTTATAAACGAATGTGTCAGTATGAAACTGTGGTTAAAGACAGCTAAAGCTGACCCTGAGCCAAAGAGATTGGAGCTACGGCTATTTGTATGAACGCTCTCACCTTCCAGAAATCACAATAAATTCCTATGCAGTGAGAAACATGCAAATGTAATTCTAAATGTAAATCATATTCAGTGAATTTAGAGGTTTAAAATAACAGTAGGTAAGAAGAAAAATGACTTGAGGACGTAAATAATGTGAGGTTGAGGGAGAACTGCAGGAGGAGAAAAGACAGCAGAGAATTATGCAACGGAAACTGCAAAGGAAATAAAGTGATGTGGAGAAGTTACAGGTAAGAGAGTTTAATATAATCGTGCTGCAGAACACATCACTGTTCTCTGTTCTTGAGACTGACAGCAATTAGAGACAATTTCTCTTTGCCACTTTGTTCATTTCTCCTGGCCGAGCCATGTGACCTCGTTGCTGTTTAGCGAGATGTTGCCTAGCAGCGTAAACGATAGCTGTCTGAAACTCAAAACCTTGCAAACAGTAAAGTAAGGCCAGCTTTTCTATTTTTAACATTAGCGACACGTGTAAATTAACAACTGACAGTTTGAATAGATACGGCCTATTAGCACATCTAATGTAATGGATGATGTGTTGGCTGAGGTGATAACTCCCCGTGGGTTCATTGTGACGAGCGACTCTTTTCACAGTAATCGTAGTCGTTCGATCAATGTAAATAGGAGAATTAGAAGAGCAGCTTTTCTATGGAAACTTGTACATAGAAAATACAATAACTGGGCAAACTGAGAAAGATTCTGTGAAGCGAGTGAAAGCTCCAGAACATCCACTTCATGGACCTTGTGGTTGGAATGAGCTTTCAGTCTCGTGTGAAATAATATTTTACAGACCTAACTAACTGTCGGTGGCTAACATACACTGTCACACGTGGCAACAAGAAACGTGGATGCAAGTTTAGTTCAAGAAGTTCCGAGAAGCCTCGTCAGCATGTCGGTGGGAGTTGGCTGATTCATCGAGACTTTACTAACTTTGCCAGAGTAAATAATGACATGTTGGACCTCAAATATTTAGCACAGATCTGTCTCCAGGTCTCTTCTAAAAAACACAAAAATGATGGCAAACAGCCCTCTCAACAGACTGCTTATCTTCAGTCTAATTCTTGAAATTCATTCAATACTCCAACATAAATTCACAGTGTTTTTGTATAATTTCCCATCTCACTCGTTGGGCACTGAAGAAATACTTTTCGGAGATAAAAATGTATCTCCATGTCCCTGAATGACTCAAAGGTTTCAGCTGTGTCTTTGCTTTGTTGTCCTCAGTTTTACTATCTCAGGTAACTCAACTTTTTAAAAGAGATGAGAGCAGTTATACAGAACAAAGTGAGGTTGTTTGAAAGGGTCCAAGTGTTAACTAAATGGACCCAGACAGGCCAAGTTCGGCTTAGTTAAGCTCACCATCTGCATGAGGCTCTTTCCGCCCTGTGAGGTGATGACTCGGAGGTCTGGCTTGCGGCTGTTGACCATCTGGGGGCTGGGAGGTGGGGGTGGAGACTTGGCCGGAACTACTTTCCCCAGACTGTTGCCATTGGAGACGGTGAGGAGGCCTGGGGAGGCCCTGGCACTGGTGTATCCATTAGCTGCGGGGAGATGGAGGTACGAATGGACAAAATCAATAGGAAAATCAAACAGGTGAATGCAGACGGTGGGGTATGGTCAGCGTGCGCCCTCAAAGTTGCATGACCCTCCAAAGGTTTCTTTTCCAAACGGTTATTCTGTTCAGAGAGGCGATCATTTAAAGACGTGTTAATAACAACAGAATAAAGGTCTCTGCAAAGCAAATGTCACGTGGTGCAAACATTGGGGATTATTGGACATGATGTCAAGACAAATCTAGTCCCTCTGTTACAATATTTTGCAGTGTCATCTTTTTAATGTCAACATGTCCTCTGATAATAAATATGACTATTCAACCAAAACATTTTGAAAAGATGTCTCCTTCTTAATCTAAATATCAGAACATTTTTTCCAGCATGAAAATATAATAGTGGTCTATAAGGCTGACTACAAGTCCCAGAGGAAGTGCTGGGAATCCCGTGCATTTCTGTTGTTGTTATCGTTGGCATCCCCTGATCTTTGTAAAATACAATCACAGAAGGTGCAGAGGAGGAGAAGAGGAATAAACACTCCATCGGACAGCAGACGAACACTTGGCAGCGAAAATGAAGAAATAAACAAAGGATAAAGCTCAGGTTTTATACAAATACAAATAATACTCACGGACTGGACTTGGACATCCTCCATTTGAATTATTCAGGTCGCCTCCAAGAAGAGCACCTTTTAATAAAAGATTAAATGAATAGAAATGTTGAGACTGAAGGACTAAAACCACACTAGAAGCTTTCACATTTTCTTAAATGAATACAATAAAAAAGCCCCTGAATGACTAACGAATGTTGTGATATGAGCATTTCCTTTTTATTCTCAAATAATAAACATTTCACCACTAACTGTCAAAGGAAAATCTTAATGTGTACATATGTACATTTTATAGTTTTGTACACTGAAAAATGTGCCGTGCCTGCCAACAAAACTGGGCCAATACATACAGCAGTGTATACTGTGTTTCTTGTTTTGTTTTACCTTATCAATTTATTTATCTTGCATTTCTTTTTTTGGTTCGTATGATTACCCTTTTTCTAAATATTATTCCTGAATGCAGCCTGTTTGATACAACCTCAAGAGCATGTTACCCTCTATTTCACTGCACAAACTGTCTCAGTTTTGACAAATAAAACCTTTAAATCTTGTATCTTAATCCAGAAATATTAACTGCACTTCTTTCATCCTTATTATTAAGGTCATATAGGTATAAACTAATAATTAAAATGTAATACAAAAGTAAATAAAAGGAGTGTAGGAAATGTCACAGTGCAAAATAGTCCAGAGGAAAGTAAATGCACAACTCCGCTCCGAAATTAAGCAGCATATTATGCACAATGGCATGAGGCCACATACATACACGTTCTAATGCAGTCTGTGATTATCTAACACCAGCGTGCAGCAACTGATTACAGTACATACAAATATAATCGTGTCCTTGAGGAGGTAAACATGATTTAAAGTGCCCCTCCACTCAGAAATGTGATTTATTTTTTTTCGTGTTCATGCACTTGAATGTTTGAGCTTCACTCTGAAGGATGACGTGCGTGAAGAGTTTAAAACTAGACGGCTGTTTTTACATTAGTTCATGGAAGGGGGAGGTTTCTCGGTGGTCACTGAAAATGGGTTTTTAAGGGGCCAGATAACAAGCATGATTTGGGAAATCATCAATTTTTTTTGAAGTCGATTAAGATCCAGTTCAACTTAGACAAGTGTGATTTGGAAAACTTGGAGCTTCCAGTGTACTTTACCATGAAATACCTACTGGACTTGCGTCCAGTCGGTAAACTTTAGGAATTAAATATATTTGCATATTCTAAGATTCAGAATTAATTTTTTTAATGAGTGAGAAAAAGCAGATGTAATTCTAATGATTTTGACAAGATAAATTAACTTTTTTTTATGCAGACGTAGTATTTTACATACATCTTAAAACAAGTCTGGAACGGAGGTTATTTTTAAAAAAGAGACATTTGTGTAAAAGTAGTAATATATTCCTGAACTGAAGATCATTGACTGTTTGTTTCTGCAGTTCTGCCGTCTTGTCACACTCAGCAGAAGATCACTAGCTCACCTGCACTGGCTGGTCGCTGTGGCAACCCGGGAGACACCGTATTTCTCTGAAGAGCCGGTTGCTGTGGCGACAGGAGGTGGGTATCCGTGAGCGACGACGATGTTACATAGGAGGTAGTTACCAGTGCATTGCCAGGATTACTGAACTGCAGTGTGCTTTGATTGGTTGCCTGGACGGTGACTGGCATGGAGAACGTCTGGGGCGGAACTGCTGACTGCTGCAAAATTCAGACAGAGAATTTCACTTTTAGTCCTCAAAGTACAATTTCCTACTACGTACGACAATCAAAACCAATACATCTGCTGCTGTGCTTAATTTCATGATTATATCATGAGAGGTATGCGAATTTTGTTATGAAACGCTAATAAAGCATTAATAACCTCACAAGAATCATCTAGTACGCAACCAAAATCCCTTTTTATTTTTTTATGTTTTAGTGCAATTTTCTGTGTCTTTCATGGGTTTTATGTTTTGGTTGTTGAGGCTTAAACAAAACACTGATGTGTCATAAGTGTTAGTCTATTTGCTGTGTATAATTTAAAGGCATCAAGTGAGCAGGAGTTATTGACTTTTTGTCTCGTTGACCACTTCAAATTTGTCTTTAGAACTACAGCCTGATGTAACAGTAACCCCAAAAAAAACTGCTCCTACAAACTACAACTGTTATCTTTCATGATGATAAAAAAAAAAAAAAAAGATAGAGGAACTTCACACTGGTACCAGTTTCCTGCAAAGCAGAACAAAAGCAGACGAATGTTCGACCACCACATTAAGAGAGAAGCAGAACTAATTGTAATTAAAATATACTCGGTACGAAATATGAGATTATTAAGTAAAGTTCAGATGACTTACTCCGTAGCGTTTGAAGAGAACATCCAGGTCTTCTGTGGTCTTACGGTACTTGTCATCATTAAGGGGACTTTGGTCAATTGAGTCTTCGCCGTCCGGCTCTGGACTGTCACAGCCGTTGAAGCCTTTCTTTCTCAAAGTCTATGAATGTAAACAAGAGAGAAAGTAGTTGGTAAATCAGTCGGTGTGGTTGTTTGGAACGTACACAGGGCACCACGTGGAGGTACAAGTAGGTCTGTCGGTCCGATCGTTCCATAATCGCCTGGTCGTGACAATTTGAGGTGACTGCATTCATTTTGCATAATCGTTTCCATTCATCTGTATAAAATCAGCTAGATTAATCTAATAAAGATATCATATTTCTAGCACTATTTGCACGTTGTTTTCCACCGTTTGAGGTCTGATTGGCGCTATTTTGTTGACGTCATCGTGTTGTGCCCCCTTCTTCTTCTCCTTCTGTGGTCTAATGGCACAAGTGGAGAATTAGCGCCATCAAACTGCAATGTTTATTTTGATTTGTCAGTAATTGATTTGTACATTTCAGTAATAAGCTTGACACGTTGCCTTCCAAGACAATGGTAGGGGGAAAAACACTGCTGTAATAGAGTCGAAAAAGACTTGTATACCTGAAAACTTGTATAAGTCCATAAACCCTGTTTATAATTTCCACTGTTTTAAGGTTAATTCTCCCTGAAGTCAACAAATTTAGGAAAACGTGCACAAAAGTTTTCAGATCACCTGAAAATCTAACCTTTGCTCAATCACAGTTACAATAACCCGGCCGATGTGATGGATTTACCTCGATGATGTCTGCGTTGGTCCGGCTCTCATGCGGCTCGTTGTACTCTGTGTATTTGAGCAGGACCTTGTCCATGTCGGTGCTGGCGTACTGGAACAGCTTGTTCGCATGGTTGAAGATGATCAGGGCAATCTCGCAGTCGCACAATACACTCAGCTCGTAGGCTTTCTTCATCAAGCCAAACTTTCGTTTTGTAAATGTCACCTGTGAGAGAACGGTGGAAAAGGTTCGGGCAGAGAGAAAAAAAAAAACAAAGACGTGAGTTTTGGTGGACTACTTCTTTTTGACACTGATCACTTGGGTTTATGGAGTTTTTAACATTTTTTGGTTTCACAGTTTTCCAATCCCTCATGTTTCTTTCTCAGAGTTAACACTTCTTAACAGGCAGGCTAGATTGGCCCCTTTTGATCTATAACATTTCAAACCAATCTCTGCCCAGCATTTTTTACTCAAAGTAATGAAAAACGTTCTCTTTCAGCAACTGCGGTCTTTTATAAGTAATAATTGCATCTGGGAGGCTTTTCAATCTGGTTTTAAGTCATATTGATTCTGCCTTTTTAAAACGTTTTTAATGATATTTTTTCTCATCGCTGATGTTGGTGGTATTCTTGTGTTACTTGATCTTACTGTAGCATTTGATACTGTGGACCATGAGGCTTTTTTTGTCTCCGATTTTGAGCAGTGCGTCAGTATCCATTCCACTGCTTAAATCTGACGGATAGATCTTTTGTTAGCATGGGTGACTTCTCACAATCTGCCCCTCAGACCTGTGGGGTACCTCAAGGGTTTATTTTGGTTCCAGCTTTGTTTTCATTATATAAATTGCCTCTTGGATCTATCTTTACAAAAAACAGAGTATTTTCTATTGCTTTTATGCTGATGATACTCGGGTATACCTACATGTTAACACCTGACTGGTTCTTCTCTAAATCCTTTAATAAGCTGCTTGGCCAATGATAAAACTCAACTTTCACAAAATGTTCTCAATCTCAATAAAAATAAAACAGATTTTGTTGCTCATCCCTCTCACCTACAAGCAGTGTCAGTTGATAATAGTTAATCTTTTCTGGGCTCAGTGGCACCATACTGTAAATAACCTGGGTGTTATTTCCAATTCCTCTTTCAAACTAGATCAGCAAATTACATCTTGGAGTGGTAGCTGAGGCTAAACCCTTGTCTTTTACAGACCTTTAGAAGGTTACTCATGCATTTATCTTTTAGCCTCATGCATTTATCACTTAGACGTTGGACTATTGCCACTCTTTGTGTGTTGAAATGAACCAAACATTTACATCCCAGTTGCAGTTGGTTCAGCATTGTGCAGAAAGTCTCCTGACTGGTACACGTAACATGAGCACATTTCTCCTATTCTGAAATTTATTTTCTCTAGAATTTCCATATTAGGCCTAATTTAATTTTAATTAATTTTTTTAAGCATTATGAAGTGCACATGTATGTCCTTGTGTGTCATTCTGGCTTATTATTGCATTTTTTATTTTTATTTTGTTGCTTATTTTGTCTTTGATGGCTTAAATGTTTCAAGTTTTTGTTTGCTGCTGAGCAGTACTATGGTTGATTCTTGATTTATTTAAAATGTGCTATGTAAATAGTCCTGACCTGCCTTGACTTAACGTGTAGCTATTGATGTAAATACCACAGCAGAGGGATCCTACATGTTTCTCCGTTGCACAGATCTTCTGTGATTCACACACAAAGAGGTCTGGACTTGCAAATCAAAATGAAATTGACAGTTCAGGACAAGAAGGAGCCGGTGACCTGTGAATTTTCAGCTGCCTTGTGATGCAGAAAATAAATACAGTCACATAACTGACAGACACATTAGGTAACAAAGGCAGACACAAATAATAAAACACTGTTTTGTGTATCCCGTGTAGTTCTGCTGTAATAAAAAAAAGAGCCATCAATGAAACACAGTGAAGTCAGTTCTCAGCTTCAATACTGAAGCATCTTTGTACACTCAAACTCTGTTTTTTTAAGCAATAAGCAGTGACTATTCATTTTCTACTGAATTCAAACAAGAGTTTTCTCTATTAATACAACCCTCAAGATTTCTATTTACTGATATTTTTAGCTTCTCTGATGATTCTTATTTATTTGGGCAGACTTGTATCCAAGGAACTTAAACTAAAAATAGTTAACAGACTGCTGACTGATTTCTCTCATTTCAGTCGAGTTCCCAATGCTTCTGCCATTATTACATGTGCTCTGTAAAGTGAGACAGGGTGCTTGAACGGTGCATGAAGATTATACTGAAGTCCAACTGGAGTTCACTGTGGTACAACATAAAATGAAATTTTAAGTAAGGTGTATTGGTTAATTTTCAATACAATCACAGCAGTGAAAACCTCTGAGGTTTGGTTGAAAGTGTCCAATTCCTACATTACAGCTTCTTCATGGTGTGCCATGGACCAACTGGTATGACATGAGCTCAAACTGAATAAAAAATATTTGTCATGTGCCAACATCATGTTAATGCTTTTTGTTTTTATATTTGCATATATTTCTTCACAAAGTTGCAGAGACAAGGTATTTGAGTTATTCAACAATGTTTTCAGAGACAATTTGTATGATATTTACTGTATGAAAAGCTCAAGCGTCTGTTCTTTCTGTGTAAAGTTTAAAGCTAATTCAATTTAAGTGTAAAGTCACCATGTAACAGTAACAAAACAGTTGACAGTCACAGAAAACACACAGAGGAAACAAAAACGACATTAAAAACATTCATGTCAAAGTAAAAACACAGACCTACAGCAGCATGGCTATAAACCTATAATCCTCAACTGTAAGATTCAGTTCAGTTTGATTCAGCTGTGAAGAGATGGAGCTGGACGATGGTGGTTCACAAAAACATTTGAAAGGGGAAAAAAAAAAACGAAATAATACCATATCAACATTTTATTTACTCATCTAACCCAACTGAGAAAACAGAAACGAAAGGAGAAGCGCTGCTGGTTGTGATAGCGGATCTATCAAAAAAGAACAATCAACGCAGCATTGCACAAATCTGGACCGTCTGTAAAATGTCCACAAAAAACAGTCATGGAAAAACTGACTGTGCTTGAAGATTGAGAGAGAGAGAGAGAGAGAGAAAAAAAAAAAAGGCAAAATATTCTGTGCCGTGATGAAAACATAATTGAACTTTTCAGCTGTGATACAAAGCACTTTGTTTGGCAGAACTCAGACTCTCATCTCATCGCTCATCCAGCACCGTCATTACGGTGAAGTGGGATGGCAGCTTCATACAGTGAAGACTTTTGAGGAGATAAAGGACACAACGAATGGAGCTGAAAAGGCAAATATAGGGAAGAGCCTGCTTTTGAGTACTTGAGACCTTTAAATCAACTACAGAGCTGTCCAGGGCCGGACCAATGTCACGACCTGACTCCCATCCTGCTGTGCCCTCATGTAAAATCCCCCAAATAACTCTGACTGGTACGAAAACATGACCCCTTCAATATACTCCACACCCTTATCATATTGTTATGGTCTGTTCATTTTTGCTTCACAGTCTGATTCTTTTCATGACCATGTAAACTGAATTTTTCACTAGTTCTTTGGTCAGTCAATCAGTGCTTAAAATGCACATAGTCTTTTACTTATTAACAATCTTCACCATGTACTGCCAGGAGAACACCATCTTTGGTTTGAAAAGCACACAACAGAAGATGTTATAATAAAACAGTATTGTATCATACTCTAAGCAGCTGGATCTCTAAATAAAGCCTCCTTGGGCTCCCCGCTCTCAAGTCAATCCATAAAAAGAATATTGTCTATTTTAAGAACACTTTACGAGTGATTTTTCGCAAGAAAACATGGAAAATGGTTCAGTTGGTGCATTCACTTCAATTGTAATGTTGATAGAAACATGCTAAGATTATTTTACTTGTACCATGCTGACCATGGAAATATGATCTCTATTGTTAATCCACGAAGCAAACAGTTTGCTTTTATAAAAATACTAATTTAATATAAACTTTTAAGCAAACATGAGCAAGGAGTCCTTGAAGTGCTCATAAAGAGTCTAAACTAAACTCATTTTTTGACAAACTGTGTGCGCGGAGGAAAATAAGGGGATATGACCAAAAGCTCCAGAGCAGCTACTAAATGAAGCCTGAGACTGCTCTGTTGACTGAAACAGAAGTGTTTATGACTCTTAATTAAACACATTGTTTTTCAAATTATCTTTAGAATAATGTGTCTAGGAAATTGCTCGTTTCTTCTTGGTTTTGCGTGGAGCAATTTTGTTGTGTTAATATCGTAATGACAACCTACAGGAGAGCAAGCTTACAGGCTTCTCAATATAAGAAAGTGGTGGCAAGCCAAGGGAGGAGGAGACAAAGTGAAAACAACGTGATGTTACACGTGTTGATGTGTGAACAAACAAAACAAAACAACAAAAAAAACAAAAACAAAAAAAAAGACAAAGAAAAGGAAAGCGGACCAATCAGATTTGATAAAATAAGAGAAAATGAGGCATCACCAATAACCTGATAATCAAAGCTCTTTAGCGATTTGCTGACAAGAAGGGCTGCATACCGAATGTTGATATTTTTATGGCACCGACCAAAATGTTTTGATACTATTTACTAGCGTACTTCAATACCAAATTTGATACCTCGGCATATTTTCATTTTAAAATGCATAACTTTAGCTACGTTGACACAGGACTAAATCTAATCAGTGTCAATGAGCCAAATACAGCATTTTGCATATATATGTACATATATATATATATATATATATATATATATGTACTTTCCTTCAGTGGCCTGCTCACATAGATAGAAATCACTCAGTTTCAACTTAAATCTTACATCAGCACATCTCATGTCACTTGTTTCAAACTCTTTGGCCACACACAAATTGTGTGCGCTGTCTCTGTTCACAGCCGTCTACCAATAACCTGCATGTGAGGCATTTAAGGAGCATCTGTAAAATGTAGTGTCTATGGATAGCCTGCATGTGAGGCGTTTAGGGAATATTGGTAAATTGTTGCGTCTATTGATGACCTGCATGTGGGGCGTTTAGGGAACATCTGTAAAATGCAGCAACAGAAAACAACCAGGGTTACACCCCCCCCATCCTCTAACCTGCACGATTTGTACAGTAACGTATAAAATGGTGTTTTTATGAGCAAATTAATCAAAAGACTAAACCTCGCAACAATCAAATATCAGAACAACAATCAGAGAAAAATCGGAGAAAATTTGAACTCACCTGCTTGTTCCTTTCGTCGGTGATCCGTTGGATCTGAATCTTTTTCCTACCCATGATGCTTTGCAGTGGTGAAGACAAATGTAGCGAGTCAAGTCAAGTGAAGAATTGCCTCTGGAAAGGTGAGCGAGGAAGTGCAGCCCGAAAAGACTCAGACACAGTCATGCATCCGAGCACAGGGACACGCACACATTTCTCTGTCCAGGTGAGGTGAGGCAACGCGGTTGACTCCTTGACTGACGGGCAGCGAGTGGGAAGAGTGGAGACGTGAGAGGTTGAGAGGTGGACGAGGTCCTCAGTTCATTGTTTGTACAACAGGGACTAGAGGGACAAAATTCCCTGCAGCTGCTGCTGGTGAGGAGGACGTCGCTCCGACTCCTGCAGGACAGAAAGAGACAAACGTGTTACTCACAAAACCACTCAGACGAACGCCAGAACGAGACGAGACGTACGGGGGAAATGAATCCAGATCTGTCGATGGGAATCGTGCACTAATTAACCATATGCTTGTTGTTTGGAAAGTAACACAGCAACGTGACCTTACCGTACAGTCAAACTAACTGGAGGACAAAGACAGCAACGCGCTCTGTTTAAGAGAGCGACGACCACGAGCCAACACACTTTGCACCACAATCATACGTCCAACGCACAGGAAGTCCGGGGCTGTTCAAGCAAATAATTCAAGGCAATTTGACAATGTTGCTCAATTTTGGTGCCAAACATTTGGATCGTTCAAACCCTCACCATCATCCATAGATACCAAACGGATTGAAAGGGGAAAAGGCGCTTCATTAAACCGATTTTTTTTTAAATTTGATCTCAATCTTTGAAGAAGACCGTCAAGAGTGATGTTGTGTTTGTGTCGTCGGCGGGCAAAGCTGCACGAGTGATGCGTGTTACTCTCGTGGTTCTACAACAGCATCGTGGAAAGTTGTGGGTATAAGTAAATAATAAGCTCAATTCAATAACAGGAAGATGAACTGGTCCTGACGAGGAGCTTATGTCCCTGATCAGTTTATGAAAAATGTAATCAAAATGCGAGGATTTTCTTGCTTTCTCCACAACGGAACACAAAACTTTTATTTTCCACTTAAAGTCCAAGATGTTTTATTCGTTATGTTTATCAGTGGTGAAGGGAATTACGATTTGCAGCTACAAAATAAGCGGCTAACATTTGCCAATCAACATTTTACCGGCTAAACGATGATTCACTTCAGGGGATTCATCAATGCTAGAACTGATTTATTGCGGCCCTACAAAGAACTGAAGCACTTGAACACGAGTCATCAGAAAGTACAAGAAAACAATGAAAATGTTTTTCCTCACACATGATGCCTGCTGAAGCCCCGTTAGCACCGTTCAGTGCCAACCTTGAAACAATCCATATCGTTTTACTTTAAAAGGAAATTCTCCGTGAACAGTTGTCAGCGGAGAGGACTCGCTACAAGCAGCTTTAGACCTTTGATAGCCGATTCAGCGGCAGAAGTGCAAGTTGAGGCTGCTTGACAAAGCTCTAATAACTGATCTGGCTTTGGTCCTGGTAAAACCGACAAATCATGAAAACACAGAATATCTCGATGTCAATAACATGAGCCGGCAGTGTTGTTAGCAAATACAGGATAGGGATGTATTTGTAGGCTGTACTCTACTACGGTCTCACTGTCACTGTCGGGTATTTTATTTTGATCATATTGGCCTCTCTCCACCGGCTCCCGGTTGGTTTTAGAATTGATTTTAAGATTTTGTTGATCACTTTTAAAGGCCCGCCTGGGTCTGGCCCCGAGCTACATTATTGAAATGTTAAGGCCCATATGAGCCAACTCGCAGCCTTAGATCCTCCGGTGGGGCCCTTCTGGCCGTTCCAAAGTCGAGACTTAAATCAAAGGGTGACCGTGCTTTTGCCATTAGGGCCCCTCGACTTTGGAACGACCTACCTGAGGAGATAAGGCTTGCAGAATCATTGACTTATTTTAAATCACTTCTTAAAACACATTTTTATAGAATTGCTTTTAAGTGATGTCGTCATTTTACGTCCTTTTATGCAGTTCTTTTGTTCCCCTGTTTTTGTTTGTTTATTTTATTCATTTATTTATTTGTTTGTTTTCTATTCCATTTGCTCGTTTTGGTTATTTGTTTGGTTTTCTTGTATTAATTACCTTTATGGTACGGTCTTTTTTTGCCTCCTGTTTTCTTAAACGTTTACCGGTATTGACGTTATGTACGACTATGCTTTGCTTCTCTGTCGAGCACTTTGTAAACTCTGTTTTTAAAAGGTGCTATATACATAAAGTTATTACATATTCTGAATTTGTCATCCATTTGTATGAAGGGAGCCACGACTGCATGAATGAATGAATGACTGAAAATAATGGAAGAATTGATGAATAAAAAAATCTTTGAGAAATCTAACATACCGGTTTCTGTCCTTGAGAAACACGCAGATATGAAAATAGATAAACTGGCCTCTCTCTCTATAGTATCAGTCATAACCTGCTTTTTTTATATGTTATAATTCATAATCTTACAGATTAAGCTGGAACTGAAATAACAGTAAGTTTGTCACTTTCACTTTGCTTTGTTGTGCCAAGTGTGGCAGCAACATCATGTACACGGGTTAAAATTCATTGATATATATACACGGCCGCACTTATCCTGCCTGAGGTGAAAGCTTTCAATACATCCACAACTGGGATTTATCTTCACAGTGGGGTTGCACAATTAGTCATATATTAGGCACAATTTTAGCATTAACATTTAATTAAACACAGTCAGGTGCAATTCTGACGCTTTGCATTCAGCTTGGCTGGTCTGGTGCATTAAATCAAGCGCTCCCTGGAGCTGGAAGGAAAAGTTGTTTGATTCATTCATTAATTGAACGACAGAAAATCCTCACACTTGAGAATTTGCTGGTTTTCTTTGTGATCTTTAGTTTTTGCACTGCTGTTCGGGTGAAAACAAGGAAGGAACATGATCATTTTTCTGTGTTTTTTGACATTTTATGGTCAAAATAATCAATCAAGAACATAACTCTCAGATTAACTGACAATGAAATTAACATAGTTGCAGCGCTATTCACTTATAAACTATCAACCCGTCTTAACCGACCCTTGCTTCCACTATGATTGTACGGTGAGTGGAGTTACACATTTTCACGTATGTATTGTTTCAGGTTTTATTACGGACATTTTTGTATTTGTGTGTTAAATATTGTAAATAGAAGCAAACGCACACGTGCGAAAATGATAATGAGGTGGTGACCGCAAACTGGATCTCAACGTCTCTTTAACGTGGTGAAAACATACAACACTATTTTGTTTTTTACATCTTTAACTCCCAAACAATTTCATCTCCAACTGATATTTTCTAAAACACACGAGCTAAAAATCCATTCTCCTGCCAACACGTGGACTCAGCACTGTGGCAATTGTGTTAAGTTTTCCCTGCAGTCTTGACCCTCGACATCCATGCTTTCCTGTGGGACTGTTGTTAGGCCAGACGGAAAAAAAAAAAAAAAAAAAAATGAAAACACCACTGGAGTGCACATGGGGCCTCCACAAATCACATTTCAACACATGTTCAGCTTGAGAATTAATCAGAGGATGTTAAAAAGTCCAGCGTAGCGGGTTCCACCTCCAATGGAGGCTTGGATGGATCCGAATTCATACGAGACGTGATGATCTGGTAAATGTTTACTTTGCTGGGTTTTTATTTATTTATTTTTTTACTTTGTTCGTACTACTGCTGCTACTTGGACAGGCAGCAGCTGGCTCTTTACGACTTTTCTGCTCGTTAGCTACGAGAGGATCAGGTGTTTGGCGTACGGTGCATTTTACTATAACATAAATGAACTCGCTGGCAGTCGGCCATGATTGTTTTAAGCAACAACGCATCCTCGGACTCATGTAACCAGACTATGCAATTCCTGGAGAAATTGCGGTGGGATTGCTGCTACGGCCCGTCCCTCGTCTGTCTAGCACCAAGTCTAACATTAATGTTAGCTAATAGTTACAGTAGAAGAAACGTTAGGTAATGCTAAAAAAAATCATTAGCTTTAAGCAGCGTTAGCTATTATTAGAAAAGTCAGGATTGGCCTTTTTTAGCTATTTTTTGGGACCTTTCATTGACCAAACACTTAATTCTATATATTGGGTGACAAAAGAAAAATACCAAATGACCGTCACCATTTCAAGGAGATCAATTTGATTACTTAAAAAATGTCTTGATTTACCTTATAAAAAAAAAAAAAAAGATAGGGAAAAAAAAGGCAAAAACCCAAAGATAAGCACTTCTGTGCTAGATAAATATCTGGCAGTTTTACGTGATTAATAATAACTTGCCATTGTTGATGATTAATCAGTTAATTTTGAGTAATTGTTTTAGCGCAATATCGTAGCTGCTTTTGGCTCAAATGAACTGCTGCACAATCTTTCCAGGTACCCCGTGCTAACCGCTACTGCTGTTAAAACACGCAACTTCTCCATACAAGTAGAGTACGTCCAGTTGGGAATCTCTGCTTTAGGAAAGCATTTACATTTCAGAAATCGAATGCTGTATGACATTTACGCAGCAATTTCTTGCGGCCAAAAATCAATAATGGCATCGATAATATGAGAACATACCCTGTGATGATGTCCAGTATTAAACAACAATATATACAGACCCGCAATAAATCAAAGAACCCTCCAAACTAACACGGTACTTTACAGATATAGCTGTGTGTGATCTGAGCTTTGCTTAGGTGGAGCTTTTCATACGTGAAATCAGTATTCACAGCAGTGCTGCACATCATCCTTCATTAGCTCTCACTGTAAGGCACCAACTCTAAACAATTACCACAACATGTAATGTAGAGATACCTAGCTGCTAGAGCAAAGAATGATTAAAAGAATGGTCTTCCCTACTGACTCCGCTAACTCTGCCACTGTCAGGCTACAATATTATCTTTGATTAGTTGTGAATTGACCAGAATGGGGCGACACCGCGAGGCTTCTGTCTGGCCTCCCTCTCCCTGACTGCCCTCTGCATGGCTGCCCCCTCATTACTGTAATTGACACGTTCATCCTTTCTCTTCCCCCTTAAGGCGCTGATGGCTCAATTAGGAGCTGGCCAGAGGACTGATTGGACACCAAGATAACGAGGTCGCTGCTTGGCTAAAACTGAGCCCTGCATCCAGCCAAACCAAACTCGCACGTTGAAAAGACGAGTAGCCAAAGATACCGAAAAGACAGTTTACTAGTCTAAACACATGCTGGAATATACGACAGAAAAAGAGTATAATGGTGGTCAATGAGTGACTTTTGGCTGAACCGAGTTTAAAAAAGCATTCGGGCATTGTGGTAAAAAAAAAAAAAAAAAAAAAAAGATCCACGCATATGTTATTCGAATCATCTAAGTGATGGTTATGCAACCCTCAAATATTCTTCTGATGAAGGAGAACGCAATCAAGCTCAGGGTAGGCATCTGTCTGTTTTGGAGTAGTGTAATTAGTGGCAGTGACCTTTAGCAGATTATGCACTGGCCAATGAAATGTGCCAAAGCCCTGAGATAAATGGTCAGTGCCCCAAACAGGACTTGCAGCGGGGTTTGCCCGTCCACTGCTCTCAGACAAGGGTTTATGACTTAATGGCTCAATCTCGGCTCGTCAAAGGTGGACAGCGTTGATTTGTGCCCACAGTGGAAGGTCCTGTTACTTCGCATCAACCTGACATCTGACAGTATGAAGCAACATTCAGTCATGAAAGGTTAATATATTCATGTTGGCTATAAGCAATACGAGCTGCAACTATTCCACGACCAATTAATATGCTGACTATTTTGAATAGAAAATGTCAGAAAATAGAGAAAAATGCCTATTGCAATTCTCCAGAGTCCAAGTGGCATCCTCATTTTCAACATTTTATCCAGATACAAGAAGATCAAATCCAGACATATTTAGTTTACCATTATCTATGACCAAGAAAAGAAGAATGTCCTCTCATTTAAGGGGCTACATTCAAGGAGTATTGTATATTTTCGTAAAAAAGGTTTGACAGAACTTTTTGTCTGTCGACTCTTTAATTAATGAGTCGTTTCAGCACCACATGGCATCAACTTTAAATAAAACTGCCAGTTTTCACAAAACATCCGGCTGATTGATCCTTGAACCGCTGACTAGACAAGATTGTTAAAATTATATATTGTAAAAAAATTAAATTTAAATTTGCATCTGGATAATTTCCTCCTGTGTTTTTCTATAAAGTTATAATTGACAAACAAGTCAACATTTGACCTTTCGAACTGAATGTCCTGTTCCTCTTCAACGTGACAAAATGAAAAGGAGATGTAAGGAAAGTAAATATCTTCAACCTGGCAAAATCTCTTGCCGAAGCAAACTTAGCAAAAAATATTTTCTGTTTTCGTAGCATGTTTAGGAGTAAAATGCTAACGATTAGCACCAAATTTCTTACAGGAGCGGTGTGTAAGATTTAGTGGCATCTAGCGGTGAGACTGTAGATTGCAAACAACTGAATAGCCGTTACCTCACCCTCTCCTTTCAAGCATGTATGAGTGATAAAACACTAAAGGCCCCCTCTAAATCCAGTGTTTTGTCGGTCTCTTCTAGGTAAAAAACTTGGCAGTGCAACATGACACATTGTGTGGTGGAGGACACGCTCTCGGTTAAATATTAAAGACTCATTTTAACGTCATGAAAACTCAACGGTTATTAGTTTCTGAATATTATATTCAATTTCTGCCTAAAGATCCCTTTAAATCCTGCACGGTGAGCCTTAAAGGGGAAGTTCAGGGGAAAATGCAAATTTCCATATTGTGAAAAATGAAAATAAACTACAACTTTCTCTACATACCTGAAGGATATTAACAAGATAGAAGGATGAAAGTTGGAATGAAAAATGCTCCCACTGTATTTAATGTGCACTGGAAAACTCTACATATTTCAAAAAACCTACATATTCTCAGCTTCTCTTGACCTTAGATATAAATTGAGCTGATTTTTTTATTATGCATTTGATTTCCATAAATCAACAATATAAATCTGTGCTAAAACATAAAATATGATTACCTGTTTGATTTTTTTTTTTGAACAGCGGTAGACTTTATCTGACATAAGAAATAAAAGTTTAAATTCCTGTAGCATAAATGATGCTGATAACTCAACACCTGGATGCTGTCTTAAAGAATTGTTGCTGGAGAAACTGTTTAATTCTGTTCATCTTGGCAACCGCTCCCCGCTTTGTCAGCTCAAATCCTACCACAGAGACGGGAAGGTTCGACAGAAATGTTGTTTTAAGCATTTCAATAAAATATTTTCTTCGACGATAGCGAGGTTTTTGGCTCCCTAATATGTTGATCCTGCCGAGACGCCAGTACAGAAACATGACTTGGGAGCCTTTGCAATTCAAACAATAAGGTGACAGTTTGAAACCTTTAGAAACAATGATTTTGAGCTTAATCCAAGGCACATAATAAACACTGCAATAAAGCGGCTGGTGGTAGAGATATTATTAGTGAAACCAATGCTGTTGATTGCTGGGACTGTACCACCTACAGATGTTGATGTGAATCCATCTGCAGGGACGCCTCACAGCGGTGGATCACCCTGTCAAACTGGCCTACTTCTAGCCCAGCAGCTTTGCCATCTACCCTGGGAGGACAGAGAAAATCATGGCTGCACAGGCCAGCCACTGAATACATGCAGCCTCATGCTAAACCATCATCAGTGCCCTCATTTGTCTGACTGGGGATGCTCTTAAGGTACAGTTAAAATATACAGTAAATAAGACCACGCAAATGTCAGCATCACAGCTTGGCCACTGGTGTTTTAATATTTGTGTCTCTGGTACAAAACCTAAGCCAACATCTCTTCACACACTTAAAGCAGAACCGGTGCAGGGAAATATTATAATTTTTCCTCAGGCTCTTGTTAAGATTGAGGCTTCAAACACTGGAAAAATGCAGCCGGGTGAACAAAAGCTCTCTTATATATGTGTAGTTACTGTTCTCTCCTTAATGTCATTCAAACTAATGGCCATGTCAGATCTGGTACGTGGAGTTCCCATGAGGTTAAAATGATATATATATATATATATTTTTTTTTAAACAAAGTGGCAGCAGTGGTCACAGCTGTATCCTCCAACCATGATGACAGATGGAGGAGTGTGGAGACTGAGCAGGCCCACTGACGGCAGACAGGTACCCTACAGGATCTAATCTGACATCTGAAGCCGAGGCTGGTGTCAGATGGTGTGGGGTTGGTTGTTGGTTTTTTGTTTTTTTCTCCAACCAAACCAGACGTACCCCTTGTAGGACAACATAGCCGGAGTGGGTTTACAAAGCAAAGGACGAGCTAATGTTACTATTCACAGGCCATTTCACAATTTTTCTAGTTACGAGTCCGACCGACAGCCATTACCTTCCTCTCTCTCTCTCTCTCTCTCTCTCTTCTCTCCATACAACTCGGCTCGACGAGCTGGAGTACGCACTACTTTAACTCGTATTATAAATATGTTGTGTTTACATGAAGACTGCGTGTGACAAACCAGTACTGTGTCGCTTATTACTTCGCTATATTTAAATAATAAAGCAATACGTCTGGACCCCGTGCGAGGAAAAAGACGCAGGAAGGAAATGTATCACTCCACTTACCCTGAAATATTGCTGATAAACACCGACAATAGGCCTGCCACCGCCCGCTCCAGAGGTCACCCGCGTTAATTAAGAAGCATTAATTAAATACGCTGAAGCGACGTCTCTATTTACATGAATCCACGGCATTTTATTCCATTTAATGTTGAAGTAACTATACTGTCCACCCAGGCGACACAGCGTACCCAATGTACGATCGACGTCATTGACATTAGCCCGTGATTGACCCATCGCAAATCCAATAAGGGGCTGACGTGCGAACTTCTCGTCCAATCGCAGATCAGTGTCGCCTGAGTGGGCGGGTCTGCGAGAGAGGACATGACGGAGGTGACGGCCATGTTCTGCAACAGTGTTTGTATCCCTCCGCCTCAGTATTTACCTTTTGCATGATTTTGCATGTGGGGAAAATGTCACTGTAGCCCCACTGTGCCCTGCCTGCTTTCCATAAGAGAACCCGCTAGGCCATTTGTTTTTCCGGTCTACAACCACCACAGACCCGTAAACGGCGAATAAGCGCCTGTTAAGGCATGTGGGGGTTCTCAAAGAGGAAAATGTTGAGCTTTGCGAACCGTTTATTGTCTAAATTGTTATTTGCACGGCACCAGACGCTGTTGAACCGTAGTGTGGTGAAATGTCTATGGATCTTTTTTTTTTTTTTAGCCCGTCGAATTGTCACATGTAGAGTATACATTTTAAAACACACAATCATAACACCAGCCATGAAATATATAAACGTAAGAATTGCAATTCAATCAAATAAAATAAAATAGAATACCTTTGCTTATGCTACATAGGCCTAATTGTGCAAAACAGTATGTCTACTTTTAGTGTGCATAAGCTTGCAGTACATAGGCTACCTACACTGTACTCACGCAAATAAACCCACCTCTGCATGCAGGCTAATTTATACCCCATCACAGGGCCAGACCTACACCCTAAAACGTCCTGAAGCCAGTCATTATTCCAGTCCCCCAACCCACCTCCTCCTTCCTCCCGAGTTAAATTCATTCAGGAATATACGCCACACAACCATAATATCAACAAACTGAAGTGATTAAAACTCCAATCTGCTTTAAAGGTGGATATTTCCAAATTAAATGTCAGTTAATCAAATTACCACAAAGTAATTGTCAAACATTGCATCTACTGGGCCCCGTGAACAGCACTGACCCACCTAAACCAACCTCTAATGTGTATTACAGCATTTACACTGCAATAGATTCTTGCAAAACTTGCACTATATCCCTGTATGTACTGTAACAATATGACCTGTAGATAGTTTGTCGTCCAGCTCTTACTTGTAATATTGAAAATGTTCATTTTCACTCGTATATGAAATTCGTTTTATTTCATTATACAAACACCTATATCTGATTTAGAATATAATGGCATGCAAATTCCTTGCTCTGTATTAGTTATTTATTTACATTTATGTAATCTATCTAGTTTTGGCACCTTCACATCAAGACAAAGCCATTACTTGTGTTGTTTTGATTGCAGTTTGGGACATAAAAGACAAAAATCCTCTGTGTTTCCTTGTCAGCTTACAAACAGCTTGTTATCATGCCCAGTTTCATTCAAATGTTCTCTGCAGGCAGCAAGCAAGTGCAGCTTGTTAGTTCGCTGGCAGCTGCATCCATTCTATTCTTTTCAATAAAAAATCTTGACAGGCTCTTTAAAGCAGTTTTGCACAACATGCCAGGTGAAGAGAAACCTACTGTTTAAACTCCTGCCATTGTCTCCCTCAGTTTTTTTTAGAGGATGACTGCTTTTAAAAACACTGACATGCTGGTATATATTTTCTCAGAATTGTAACAGAAGTGTCACTGTCCTGAGAACAAGAACATTTATCCACTATAAGGCTACTGATTGATTCCTGGGCCTCTGGGTGGATGGTGAAGCCGTCTTGGTCTGTTTCTGCAACTGACTCTGAATTTAAGGAAACAGTTTAAGTAGACATGCTAATGCAACTAGAGTCAGCAGGTGGTTAGCTTAGCACAAACACTGGAAATAAAGTCTAATAAAGTCTAGGTCTAAACAGTCTGACTCAAACCAAAGGTTAGAAAGACATGTGCCTGCACTTAATAATCAGTATTTTGTTTGTTTGATATACATAAAAAGGATCTAAAACAAGGACGCAAATAAGTTTCCTTCATTGGCGATTCAGAGGGGACGGTTCAATTAATATTTTTCATTATTCAATTATATGCTGCCAAATCACAACACAAGTCATCTCAAGGAGCTTAACATAGTAAATACCTTACAACAACATTACAACAGAGAGGAACCCAACAATTCAACAATTCCCTCATTGAGTGATAGCGAAAAGAAAAACCTCCCTTTTAACAGGAAGAAAACCTTAGCCTGACTCAGCAGTGGGCAGCCATCTGCCTTGGAGAGAGGGGAGAGCAGAGATAGAAAATAACAGCAGAGAGAGAATAAACATTGAGTACGTTGCTAGTGCCAGTAACCGCAGAGCAGAAACATGCAGCTCCAGAGCCAAAAAAAAAAGCACAAAACTACAAGAGCAAAGAGAATTGCACAACAAACTAACAAAACTACAGGAGAGAGAAGGCATAGTTAGTGAGATATTGTTGTGGCATATCAACGCATGGAGAGTGAAAAGAGAGGAGAGGAGCTCAGTGCATCATAGGAGGTCCCCACGCAGCCTAGGCCCATAACAGCATAATTGAGGGATGTTTCAGAATATAGATTTTATGCAAAAGGAACATTTTAAGCCTAATCTTAAAAATAGAGATGGTGTCTGCCTCCTGAATCCGAACTGGGGGCTGGTTCTACGGGAGAGGCCTGAAAGCTGAAAGCTGAAAGCTCTCCCTCCCTCTCTACTTGTGGAAACTCTGAGAACCACAAGTCAGCCGGCACTCTGAGAATGAAGCGCTATATTAGGATGATGTTGTACAATAAGATCTTTGAGAGGAAATGGAGAAGTGCTAACAGCTTTGTAAGTCAGGAAAAAAAAAAAAAAAAATTCTAGATTTAACGGTAAGCCAATACAGACAAGCTCTTTATTAGATCATTGTAAAAGTCCTCTCGCTGTAGGATTTTGGATCAACTGCCTGCTTTTTCAAGTTATTGTGGCATCCTTATAATAAGGAATTATAGTAAGTCTAGCCTGGAAGTCACGCTTAAACAGAATGTTCCTGATTTCATTAATATTAATATTGACAGGGATAAACAATAAACAGGTAGGTGGTAGGAGGTCAGTGGGAGCTCATGTTTACCCCGTGGGCCTTTAATAATGTTAACCCAGTCATGGCAGCTGGCAGTGATAGGAGACCGGTAGGTGTGGTTCATCCTGTAACTGAGATCACACTGATCTCTGAAGATTTCTTGAAACATGCTGCCCACATCATTCTTCTTCCCTCTGCCTTTCTAGGCAGACACGTGTCCTAGTTTAAAAACAAATGCTGTATCAGACCCAGTGCTGGGGACCACTGGGAATAGAGAGGCTGACAGAGATAAAGCTTATGACATCTTGGAAAAATGCCTCATAAGGGGCATCTTGGACTAGAAAAGCAGTATCAAAGGCTGTCTTGATCTGTTGGATTCAAACCCCTTACCTACAAATAGGCATAGAGATGAGTCATAGTCAGATCTCACAAGAACCAGCACAGGCACGGACATCACTATGGACGACGAAAACATCAAAGTAGAAGAATTATTTAGCAGACAATAAGAAGAACCAAATCTGTCCTGTAGATAGAGGGAAAAAGTCATGTTGATACATCAAGAAAAGCAGACAGGGATAGCAGGAATGACCCGTAAGTTTCAATGAAGTCATAGAGGACATTTGGATAATGTACTCTGGTGTTCAGAGGCAGACATAAGAAATTAAAACTGCTGAAAAGGATCCATCAAACAGGAGTAGAAGATGTAGTTGACATGGGTGGGGAGGATTTCTACTGTTCTCTCTCTGTATTCTTTACATTCTTTTTTTTAATGTCTGAACACATTATTTTTTAGAAATGAAGAAATAAAAGGCATGCAGGGTACAGAGAGTAGAAAGACCAGCCACCACATGAAGGAAACATTCAGCTTTAGAAACAACTGGCCTTTGGCTCCTGAGGAATGTCCGAGGAATGGTTGGAGTTGCTTGAACTGTTTGTTTTGTCGGCTGTACATTTGTTGGTGGAGCAGGTTAATTGCTTGGAGGGTGGTTTGATGGTCGAGCTCCTTCTTTTGAAGTGTCCTTGAGCCTAATGGAGGTTGCAGAATCCATGATCACTCACAATAATCAAGTTGTCTTGTTCACATGAACAACCTCAACAAAGGGCAGCATAACAAGCCAGTCTATTGATGGAAAACTGTGTCTCCATCCACATGACTGACTAAACCTGAGAGCTCATTAAGTCCCATCTGCATGGCGAGAAATATGCTTCACTCACTGTGGTAATGACAAAAACAAGCCAAAGTGCTCTCCACGCAGGTCTACCCCACTCTGCTGCCCCCACACACTCCACTCCACCACCATGTTACTCTTTTATGATTTGATCTTATCATGGAGACTCGAGCTATACTTGTCACTGTTACTGTGCACGAGGCTGTTCTCTAGCGCTGGAAATTTTTTAGATGGAATTTCTGCCACGATAAAAAGAGTAAATACTTTGTTCTCTTTGTTAATAAGATACAACGTTCAAGTTATATGAGATAACAGCCACGCTAGCAGCTCTGCATTTAGGCACAGCGGTGCTTAATGCCAAACATTAATGTCCACATGAGAGCACACATGAGAGCAGCCTCATTTCTTCTCTCTGTTGTGGGAACGTTGTCTGGTTCCTTTTGCTTGGCGTCTGATTGCTTTAGTTTTGCTTCTTGTGCATTTGTGTAGTCTGTCCTTCTTCCAGGTCTTCATGGCGGTAAGAATTTAATGTGGCCCAGATCCTGCTGCTGTGACACCGGGAAGTTGTTTGACGTTGTCCTGGATCATGACACACTCCCACTTTTGCCATCTCGGTTGCAGTGTAAATTTGTTATGTTGATTTTTGTACAAACAAAATCTGTTTCTTCCTTCCTGGAAGGGGGATTTCTCCTCAGTTGCGCTTCCTGCAGTGCCTTCCAGTTTTTTCCTGCTAAAGGTTTTTTTGGGGGGGGATTTTCTTTGCAGACAGAGGGTGTATAGATTGTTAAAGTACCTTCAGGCAAATTTGTGGTTTGTGATATTGGGTGAAAAAATTAACATTAACTTGAACAGAAGCACCAGGAAGGCAGCGGTGCATCGAGGAACGCCTCGGGCATCCAAGTCTAAGAATCCCAACAGTAAGCTTGTTACATCACTTTCTGCATCAGCCTCTGTTAGAACCAGCTTTAATCTTCCTGTTGTATGAATAAAAAGTGCACTGACATTTTTTTATGTTCCTGGAGGAGGTGGTGGGTGAGTGTGAGAGTGTGTGAGTGAGTGAGTGAGTGTGTGAGTGTGTGAGTGAGTGAGTATGTGTGTGTGTGTGTGTGTGTGTGTGTGTGTGTGTGTGTGTGTGTGTGTGTGTGTGTGTGTGTGTGTGTGTGTGTGTGTGTGTGTGTGTGTGTGTGCGGTCACAAGGGTCGATTACCAACTGAACAAAGTGGGCAACAACCCGGGACCCCTCCAAAAAAAAAAAACAGATTTACTTTTTGTCTACATGTTTTGATTAGTTGCAAATTTATCAGAAGATCATCACTCAGTCACTAAATTACTATAATTTGTATTGAGCTCATTTCTTGTCTGTCAAGTATTTAACACACAGAAAACCTCAAGCAAAGGTTATTGCATGATAGAAAAACTGTAAAGCTACAACCATCATTTATCGTCATTGATCTTTATTTAATCAATTGATTGCATATCAGTATATGTCATAAAATACCCAAGTCAATATATTTAAATTGTAGTTTTTTTCTGATCTGCTGTCAAAAACACACAAAACAATTCTGTTTGCTATCATAAAAAAAACTAGAAAAATATGAGAACTCCACATTTAAGAAAATTAAGTTAATTTTTTTAATTGTTACTTTAAAAATGACTTAAACAATCTGTTTTGGGCCACTTAATTTACAAGAATTACACTGGTTGGTTTCTGGGTGCCAGGAGGAATAATGACACGGTCAGAGTCTATAATGTAAAACAGGGAGGGCCAACAACAAATTTGTCCTCAGTGTGTGTGTGTTCATGACAAAGATACTTTAGAGAATTGAAATGGTGAGTCAGTAAAAGCGTCCGTACTTCTTTGTAAATGTGTGAAGTGCTGCCAGAAGAAGGCTCATGTGTCCACCATAAAACGCTGAACTGCTGCTAGTTGTTTCTGACAGGCTGACCATGACCTCTGACCTGAGGGCAGCAGAGCTTTTTGAAAAAAGAAGTAGCAGAATGTGTTTGAGTGTGGTCAGGTTTGCCAGACCTCAGTGACCTCTGTGTTAACAGTAAATATCATCCATACCAGCTGCAGAGCAGACGTTAGAACAACTTCAATACTGGATAAAAATTAAATTAATATGAGACTATTATGCTTCTGCTCCACATTTAAGAATAAAATAGTAACTAATGAGGACACTGTCAGTTAGTTAGATTAAAGCATGATTACGGGTATAGGTTTAATGTTTCCTGTTTGTATCATGACCAATAACTTGTTGCATCTGCATCTATTATTTAAAGGGCTTTCAACTGCAAACACCGATAGAATGATTGACTTTGTATTAAATTACATAATAATTCAATCCTCTCCATCCGAGGCAGACAGACTTGTGTCAATAGTGCTTCTCCAAAGTTGGGGTTTTAACATCTTGAGAAGTTTACACATATGATCTGTGGCATTTTTTAAAAAGAAAGACTCTGGAAGGCTATTTTTATTCTAAATATCTTTGAAAGAGTGTTGTAATGGGACTAAAGCTTTGTAAAGACCTTAAAAGACGATCGTCGTTTGATGGAGATGATATTTACAGTACAGCACATGCACTAAACAATGAAGTGTGACATATTTTGTCCCTTTCTCTGTAAAACAAATGCGTGTTCCTGTTTTATTTAAAGTGTCTTCAAATGTTACAACAAACCGAGCACATGGTGCTCAGTTAATGAGAACAGTGGAGCAGATTTTGAAGAGAGCTGTGATTTTCATTCGAGTCTGCAGGAAGCATTTTTCTCTGAAGGTAGCACCCTCCCATTATTACTGTCACAGCTTGGATATGAAGGCAGACTAATTTGGTTTATTTTGGCAATCGTGGTTTATAAACTGGCAGTGATGATGGGGATGTCAAAGAAAAGAGCCGAGGTATTGCTGTTCAGTGTCTGTAGTTACTGATAGTTCATGAGGATACGCGGCGGTCCACATTCCTCCAGCCTAACCCCACCTGGCTTAAATGTTTGAACAAGCCAACAAAAGACATCTAACATTTCCAACTCTTTCTACTTTAAAAAAAAAAAAAAGAAGAAAACAATTGTTGAATAGCTTCTGGCAAGCATATGTACATGGATAAAGATGAAAAGCTTAATTAAAAGATTACTGTACCAGTGAAGTGATATAGCCTGGTGTTAATTAATGTATTAATCACATGCTGTGAGTAACAGTCTGGGAACACCAGGAACTATCCTATCTGTGTTATATTTACTTTTTGCAAAAGCTGTTAAAAGCACAATTACACAAACATGTCAGAAACAGCTCTCCTGTTTAAACTGTGTACAGTTTGTGATTACTGAACATAAACAAGCTGTTAAAAGCCTCCCAAACCTCCCAAACACTGCTCACCACCGTGTCCTCAGGTGGCCCCGAATGTTGTTGAGCCCAGTAACCAAATCATAAACACAATAACTCTAGTTATCAGGGGTAATAAAATTAAAATAGGGATATTTGTGTGATTATTGGTGTTTGTTCAGTCCAGAAGTTTCTTTTGCTTTACATTCTTTGGCCTGGAGGGGCAGCAGATTATCAGAAATTAATAAACCATGGTGGTCTGCATGTAATACATAAAACGGCCACATGATGGCAGCATCAGAAAACAAAACAAAAGTTCTGCTGCGATGGTTTGTGCTCTGCTTCATCTCACCGAGCTCGTTTTGTAACAGAACAACAGGTAAATTATTGGGGGGAAATTTTTGGCTAATTAGTGCATTGATATCTGTTAATATTTACTGAGTTAAAACCTGTTTAGCCATTAGACTTTTACTAGCATCTTGTCTGTAAACACATTGCTGTGCCAAAGCATTGAGGATGCATCAAGGAAGATAACAACTGGTTCTCAGACCCGCTTGATTTGCCATGAAACAACTACATTTTTGTAACCTGTAAGATAGACTACAGTACCGGGTAATAATGAAAATAAATGTAAAGCCACGTCGTAATAAAGATTGTTCTTTATCACGTAGGCTAATCTAAAGATAATTTTTGCGCTGATTTTGAACCCTAAAATGGAAAATATTTGGCTGAATTGCACATCTGAGGATCGATAAATTGAGTTTTGTTTTGTGATGTTTTTATTTTGAACTGTTTTCTAACTCCTGCTGATGTTTTGTGCACAAGATGAAAACATCTAAAAGACGCTGCAGCTCTAAATATTTTCAAACATGATCAACAGACAATAAAATTACGAGACAATAAAGCCAACAAATTTTGAAAGGTGAACTCTAATCGCCACTATCCCTCATACAACGTCTTTAAAGGTAAAGCAGCCTTTTTGACAGCAATGTAATTCACCTGATTACATTTTTTTGGCCTTTTTCTGTGTACTTCATGAAGGTTTGCGGAGGAGAAATTAAAGCGATTTAAAATCAAACTCAAAATAATATAAAGGCAGTCTCATCTGAAATTTGGGCACTATTTTAGCAATTTCAGAAAAAGATAAAATACAAAAGCCGCGTTGAGAATGAACAAAGGATTTTAAAGTCGTAGAGTCGTTTAAAATGCAGATCCTGCAGGCTCTAAACTAACACGGTGAGGTTTGTTCATTTCTCCGTGTGGTCTCAATTAATTGAAGAGCATCCACATTAACAGTTAACAATAAAACCACTAAAGCTTTGCTAAATAACTGAGAACGGTTGGTGTGCATGCAGAAATAAATTCTCACGATATTTATCTTAGAACTGGACTTTTAATGTACACGGCATGTAATACAGACAATTAAAATGATTTCTGTATATATCTGAACCAGTTGTCCAGTTAATACATCTGTGTTAGTGCAGATTTTAAAATGTCCTCATCACCTTAATTATTCTATAATGACCCGTGTAGCTCAGACTTTTCCTTCCTGACCAGCTTAAAGCAAACAGCCTGTTGAATTTCAGCAAAACTGGACATTTCTGTTCATTCACTCTGTTTCTACAAAGTTAAAATCTGTTTTTAAATTAAGCTTATACTTGTGTTCACTTGTTGCAATAAAGGGAAACTGCTCTGTTGGTTTTTAAAAGTTTGTTTTGCAATTTTTACAGCGAGGTACAGCAAGAAAAGACTTTTAAAATGAAATATTGTATTTCTTTTCTCTGTACAAAACAAACAAACAAGTACTTTAAACACAGGTCAAGTTGACACTGTTGTAAAAATACAAATGTTACAAAATTACTTTCTTGTTTCACTCTTCATAGTGTTATAACCTACAAATAACTAAATGCTAACTAATTATTTTACTGCTCCAAATTGTCTCCTCATTCGTGCGCCGTCCTGTAAACTTCCTCTACCAGAGACTTTAGACTTTAAAAATCAACAACAGAACATTTTACATTACGAGAATTTGCATTTTATCTGCTGTGATCATTTAACTAAGAACTATCCATCAATATCTTTGTCAGTCTAATTTGGGACTTCATATAATCAGTGTCTCTGGGGCGTCCATACCCATAACGCATTTATCTATCAATGCACAATCAGGTTAAAAGTTGTTGTCAGAAGACTGAGATTGATTTGTGCTCTACCTTCACATCATGCATGCACGTGAGCCAACTATTCAGGCAACTAAAACCTTACAGCAATTGTCTCGTGTAACAAACAAGACTGGTTAATAATCCTTGTACAGCGCTAGGAAACATAACTTCTGACCAGAATACTTCAGTCAAATCTTGTTACCGTCACAGCTCAAGTAGCTGGTTCTGTTGTTTGTACCATTTGGTCTTTTAGTTTGACATTTTAGTTGAACTTTGTTACAAATTGCTTCGTATGTTCAATGTAATTATGTCCATGTGTGTTTGTGTGGACCTTAAGACGAACTGATTGTATTGTCTTTGTCAACAAAACTCCATTAATAAAAATAGATATGCTGCATATGGACGATGTGCATTTTCAAGATTCTTAAAGACAAGAAAAAGACAAATCTTTCTTTCCCTTCAGGAACTCTCAGCTGCAGGTGAACATGCACAATGGGTCAACGGCTGCACTAAATCTCTTGGCTTAGATTTTCTGAAGCAGTTCTTGCAGTACAGGAGTTTGTACTGAAAATGCATCACTCTTCTCAAAAATCAAGAAGCCAGAGAGAAAATCCTTGATTTATCAACGTCACTGAGATGTAAAATTGTGTCGTTTTTGTGTTTATGGCGCCATTAGTTGTCTTGGAAAAAACAACAACTAGAATTCCAGAAGAAAGAACAAGCAAAAAATCACCAGCTGTAGTTTCTCTGCCACTGAAGCACAGCGTGGCAGATTTTACATATAGTAAAATCACTAATTCCAGAGCCAGTTCTCTAGTCTCTCACTTTCAGATTAAGTCTCAGCTCAGTTGGCTGATTTGTGTTGCAACACAAGAAGAACTTCAATAAATTATCTACAGTGGATTTGACAATTCCTCTGAACCGTGAGGCCAATGGAGAGCTGGTGGTCCTTTTGATGTAACACCAGTTGAATTCATGCAAACATCCAAACTGCTTCCCACTGCAAAGAAACCCCAGCTTCTACTGTCAGGTAATTTATGGACTGACCTGCTGGCACCAGCACATTTGCCTGACTTCAAGTCTTTAAGGTTTTGTCATTTTGGGATGTTTAGAAGTGTTTTAATATATAAAAAAAATAAATAAATAAATAAAAACTGCAAATAACTTAAAATAGTCTCTGCATCTCTGAAACAACTCCAGAAATTCTGCAGCCATGACTTCACCCTCACGAAGGACCCCCACTTTCATTTAATATACACCACCACGTCTCATTAAGCTCCTATTCAAATCAGAGGATCCCAATTTGAATATTGGCGCGACGTGGGGGTGAAAGGGTGCCAGGTCTGAGTCCGTGCATGCATGGGCACAAATACACATACCGAATCCTTGTGGTCAAGCAAAAGTATTACAACTCATATTTACAATAATATTACAGGTGAGGCGTCGGGCACGCCAGTTGTCCTTTACGCCGCCCGTTAGCGTGCGTAAAAGCTGGTTTTGCCGCCACGTTCGCCGCCTTTCTGTTCAGTGAAGCGCTATACGGCGTCTGGACTGGCAGCAGTAAAACAATGGAGGGATGGTGAGGGTGGTTTACTGCTGTCGGAAGGACTGAGACAGACCTTGACCCAGCAGCCAAAAGACTGTCTGCTTCTCACGGCCTGTGCAGCGCCTTATAAGGAGGAACAGGGCAGATAGCGATTATTTTTCCAGTTTTTGTGACTTTGTCGGGGAGGGGGGGGACAAATTGTTGTAAATCACACTTTCCACAGAAACAATTCTACGGCGACAAAATTGGATATAAGGGTCGTTACCATTACATTTTTTTTTTCCCCCGATGAGTTTATTACAATAACGTAATCATTTCTTGTGGGATGTTGTGGAGCCCTGCTCCTGTATCTTACGATAAATGAAGCCTGATGGCTTTAAGATGTGTAGTCAGAGAGCTCATCATCTAAACAAAGTTCATATTTAAGTCACCTTTTTATCGACTGGGAAGAGGAGAGGCATGTACAGTAAAGCTTTGAGGTAACCTTTCTTTTTTCATTGTGTCGGATGTGACAGGCCAATATAACGCACAAATAAAATACAGTGTTGAGACAGACTCGGCAATGTAAAATAGTTTAAATGATCTCCATCCCTACCAACAACAGTAAAATGCTACATATTACACCAAAAATAATAATAATAATAATAGATGAGACTCAAAAGAAGACTTCTCTTACCATCCTATTTTCTGATAGGACTGTTACCTTTTATTTAGGTCTGATTAAACCTAACAACGTGTGGGACTACTTTAACTTCTGAATGTTTCTTTTACCACTGGAGTAGCCTGGACATATAATATATGAACACTTTATAAAGGTACTTAGCAGCAGCCTTCTAACTGTACATTTTGGCTCCAGGCTACATCAAGTCAGTCGGCATGTTGCGTCTTATACTTTTGCTATCGACCAGTTGATGCTTCAAGTGTGGTATTGTGCGCTTTTTCTTTTTTTTTTTTGCGGGCCTTGGATGTAAAGTAGGCCAGCTGTTCTGTCTGTTTTGTAAACTGTAGGCAGCGTCTATGCGTCCAGGGTCTCTCCTCTCTCCAATCTCTTACATTTTTCCTGATGTTTTATGGAGGTTTTTCTTCAACTTGTGCCAGCGAGTAAAAAAGTCTGTGATCTCAGTTGCAAAGCGCAAACGTGTCATGTTGGGCTGTAGCTACAACCCTGGCTTTACTTGGACTGGTCGCATTTAAAGTGGACGTTGGGCTCGTTTCGTGGACCAGAGAGCTCAGATAAGTTGAGTTTAGCATAGAAAAATAACATAATGTTGACTTTTAACATCGTAAAGTATCATAAATTAGCCACGTTTGTCTCCTATTCAGGCTTTAAGGACGCAGCGGCGCGTACAATGGTTTCCTGGCAACGAGGCGCGCGCAGCAGTGGTTGTGAGCGCGCCTCTCTGCGCTGCAGAGAACTTATTGGAGGGTCTCTGTCGGTAATAAACCTGAATTATTTCCTCAGAGCTCAGTAAACATGTCTGGATCTGGTTCCTGTGAGCACAGCAGAAAGGACAACATGTCTGTCCTTTTTTTTTTTTTTTTTTTTACAGAGAGACTGAGGAGCTCTGAGATCTGCTGGTTCTCAGTGTCATCAGTGAGGAAACTACAAATCTCACTGTTGGGGAAAATCTGCAACATGGAGATGAGCTTTCACTCGTTTCTATAAGGTAGCTAGATGTCGAAATGTTGCACAACACGCAAAGACATATTCAAGAATTTATTATATGGTTAGCTAATCAGTTTATTGAAATTTCAAGTTTTTCCCCTTAAAACATATTGTTACTACTTTCTAAATTAGCACCAACTAACCTGTAGAGTGTAACCATAATGGCTTTATCAATGTTAATAAATAAAGGTTTAGGTTTTACACACTGATGTAGTCCAGACAGAGTAACATGACTGAGTTAACTTTATATATGCAAATGCTGAGCTAGGCTGTGCATACAGACATATTGAGAGCCTACACAATTACGTTTGAGAGGATTCTCCTCTTTCGGTGATTCAAAAGCGTTCTGCTGTGATTATCATGATAATTAGCCAAGCTGGAGCGCCTCTCAAGTCTGTCTACAAGTTTGAGCTGAACACACCAGCATCTTTGTTATATTTTTTGCACTGGGGGAGAAGCCAATCTCAAATACATGACTTTCCATATATAACCATGGGAGGTAGGCCTATACTGTTCCTCCTTCTGCTGTATTGCAGGCTGCACTGTAGCAATGGATGAATGCCATGCAATCAACTTTAAAAGATCTCATGCCTTCAAATATTGCAGCATATAATGGCCTAAATATTCTGGGAATTGGATGCATGATGTTGATGAAAAACACAAGAACATTATGAGCACTTTAACACCATTAACACGTTAGCTGCGTTCCTTGGAGTATCACAAATACAGTGAAATAATCTGAGCAGACCTACAATAGCTCTTTAAACTGGCAATGGAGCAAATCTTTATAAATTGTATTGCAAGAATATTATGGGGATAACACCCGCTCAGTAAAATCATGCTGAAACACACACACACACACACACACACACACACACACCGCTGTCAAAGCCCCTACAGGAATTACAGGGATGTCTGGTGGATGGATGAGTGATGGTGCCACCATGCACTTCTGCATGCGTCTGTTGGGGGGCGTGAGAGGCGCTGCTATAGGTCCTTATTATAATCACATCGTTCGTCTTGCATAATATCAAAAATCTCAGAGGGTGGGAACAGTGTTACCTCACTGATTCACAAGGGGGTGGGCCTTGGACGGCGTATATGACTTTGGACAAATGAGACGTTAAACCATATAGAGACAACGGTGGTGGAGATGTAGTCATCCAGGCGGACAGCCCCAACTCCCCTGATTTCTGTGGGGAGGACCGGGGCTGTGGATGTGGAGGACAGCCGTGTGACGACATGCGAGGGAAAAAACAAGAGGACCCGTTAGATTAAAAAATGGACGGTGCCGGCGGGACGTCACGATGCGCCGTCGCCACAAAGCTCAATACGCCGCTCATGAACGCGCTCATTTGGCTCCCAGCATGCTGCACGCCCGGAGGGACCACTGGTTACCAGGAGCTCAACTAAACCCGGCGCATCCCACCCTGCTGCACCCGATGATGAGGAGAAAGTAAGAGCCGTGTTTCGTATTATTAGGAATTTTGTGGCGTTGCGAGTCCGAGTTTAAACAAAAAAAGCTGCTGGAGCGGCGCAACAGAGAGGGTTTAGTCTGGCGATCTTAGGCGCGTTTAGAGTAAAACATATGGTATCGTGTGTTTAGCCCCTTTGTGAATAAAGTGAGGATTTGTAGGCCTTGTGGAGGGTTCGGATTAAAACCTACATTTTTTTTTTTTTCCCCAAGTGTGGCTTGTTTGTTTCCAGACCAGTTTAAGATGCACGGACGATGCGCAGCAGCAGCAGCAGCATCTGAGATGAAGGCTCGAAGCTCATGTGATGGCAGCAGCACAGACGTGTAGTTTCACTTGTGGCTGAAAACACTTTTGTTTGGCACTGTGGCACTGGGAGTCTTTTGAAATCACAGGAGTGTGAAGCCGGTCAGCAATCTCAGCACTGAGTTTAGAGGCTTTTCTCTGACTTGTCACAGGTTGGTCACATGTGATCTCCCGTCTCCCACAAGGCCCTTTGATTAGTTTTCAATCACCTTTATTGATACTAATGTTAACTTTGTGCGCCAGAGAATGAAGATCTTTCAATCATCATTCAAACTCCTTCTCTTTCCTCCATCTCGCGCATCCCTCAGGCTCTTTATCACACATTTTACAAAATGATAACTCCCAGAAATACCTGACTAAAGAGAGGTGGTCTTTTCTTGAAAAACTCCCTTGGCAGGGGAGGGTTTGTACTTATTGATGCTAATGAAGAAAGGCTTAATTTACATTTGAATTTTAATCTTTCCAGTGATGCTGACCCCAGATCAGCCATATGTTCTGTTGTTAATTCCCCAAGTATTACATAAATTCATGTTGCGCCATTTTCTCCAAGTCACAAACTGTAGATACACTCTGCTTCCTCTCCTATAAGTAACCTCATTGCAAGTTTATTGAATTTTAGTTTTAATGTTGCAGTGGGTCTATAACACAGGCCTGTGGTGGCGGTGTCGGAGTGGCCTCGGGCGGTGCAGCCTGTCACAGCACAGTGTGGTGTTCGGCGTGTTCGCTGCCAACAGATTACGCACTGTATGGGCTAAACAGGGGGGAAGCTTGGAAAAAAAGGCAAAAGGTGATTATTGTACATGAACCCGACAGTGTACGGCTCCTACATAGTTTCCTGCAGCCTGGGATTATACAGTACAGTGCCAGCATATCTCTGCATGGAGAACTCTTACATAAAGCCTGCTTAATCTGTGCGAGAGGGAATCAGACCTCCCCCTCATGCATATGTAAGCTATAATTCTCCTTTTTTTTTTTTTTTTTTTTTTTTTACTTCCGTCATAATTGTTATCTAATACTTAATAATATTGAGTGTACTGAGAAAGTGAACATGGCAGCTGCGCCAAAGTGTAGCTGCATGACAATAGGGACGCATTTCAGAAGTTCCGGTCTATTCAACATATTTTTGGACCTTCTCTATAATAAAACTGAGAACTTATTTGCAACAGAAACACGCATTTTACACGTGCGAGGGATTACTGAGGCTTTTGAGTTTTGCTTCATCACTGAAGGGCCTGGACACTACACGCCTCTCGTAAAGGGCCCGGGCCCGAGGACTCGCAGGCCAAATTAGTCGGGTCCTCCCCCACTATATGTTGCAGCGGGACTGTATCACGTGCAGTAAATATATGACACTGCACTTCAGACTGAACAGGTGAATCCAGGTAGAAATATGTGACACAGTGTTCACTGGCCTCTCTCATTAAATTCCCCTTAAGTCATGACTTAGAGACAGATATGGATCAGAAGTGCGAAGTTACGTCGAGGCAGCTGAGACTGTGCTGTGATTCACAACAAGCTGGCATAATTTGAAATGGGACCGCTGTGAGTCTGCAGCAGAGTCTCCTGAGCATCGCTGCTGCAGAGTCAGGAAAGCTCCGACTGAAGGATTGTGCTGAGCAACACAAACTGGACTAGTTTGGGGCTATCAGTGACCTATTAGGCAGGTTTCCCACGTAAGGTGCTTTCCAGGGATTTTCCAGGGAGAGAGAGGGAGAGAGATCCCATCACGTGGAGGAAATGTGGAGATCATGTGTTTGTATTTTAGCCTGATTTTGCCTTTAAAGTCAAGTTTTATTCTTACTTTCAACTCGTTTTTCCTTTCTTTTGTTTTTCACAGACTTTGAAGCCCAAGATATGAAGATCCAGAGCTGCTCCAGCTTCAAGGTGAATATGAATGACTCCGGTCTTTTGGCTGAAGCCATCGTTGGCACACGATGACACTGCATGCAACTTTAACCGGACTACACTTCTTATTGCGCTTCAAAAATATATATATATATATAGACAAAACAGCGAACAGTCCAAACATCTTTGTGTCACTTTCGCGTGCACTCACACGAAAAATCTAACGACCACGCAGCAGTGTGGAAGTGACTGACTACTCCTGGAAATCATTATTAAATCCTGTCGGGATCCTTCTTGTGGACCTTTAAATCATGTAGGCCTACCATTTACGGCAGCCCTTTATAATCCCGACCAACTGTTAAAGCAGAACATTTATCACTGCGTCGCCGCTAAGTTACCTTGAACAGAAATTTAAGTGTAATTTCCCTGCAGGGACTTGAGGGTCAGTGGTAATTTCAGTCTTTTTGGACGCAATTATGTCGTTTTCCCCCTCTTTTTAATCTGCAATGCATTGCTTGAATCCAGGAAATACATTAAATATCCAGATTAAAAGGAAAAAAAATATTTAGTTTTTTATTTAAAAGTCGTCTCATTACTCACGGTTGACAGTGCTCGGTTGGCCTAAACGGACGTTGCTTTAAATCACCAGTGCTCAGTGAAAATCCTAAATTAACACCTGACAGACAGATAGGAATAACTAAAAAAAAAATAATAGCAATTAAATAAATACATTAAAGTAGACAGTGTCACAATAGCCTAAACACGAACTCCACAGTCATTTTGTCAATTAATACGTTATTTTAGCCTTTGAAGCCGCTGCACACATCCTCCTTAAATGTCATGCAATTGAAAAACGAATGTCTAATATTACGATTTTAAAACGCACTCTCATAGACTTGATTGGGACTAATATATGTGGCATTCAATTTAATTCAGTAGGCTACAACTTGATTACCTATAAAGGCAATAACAATCAGCAGCTCGCCGCTCTCAGATACACATGCAGTGGGCTATATGAAGGGACGAAAACCACACACTAAAATCATTCAAAGGCTTTAACCTAAAGAAAATGTGGACCTGGTAATAAATGCCTTAATAAAGGAGGGAGCGCTGTCAATGTGGGAGTTTAGGTGTGAATGGGAACCTTGCGGTCGTGTTAACTCGTGTTAAAAACGTGTGTCACGGCCTTAAAGCAGCACGGTGATCTCCACTAATGGATGTTTCTCTGGCAAAAATCCAAAACCTGCGTCTAATTTACGGGAAAGCTTTCAGGAAGCAGCTGCTAAATTAAATGTAAAGCAGGTTTAAATATAAGTAGAACATTTTTATTTTTTATTTTGTCAATGTTCCTGAAAACACCCCGCAGCAGCTGTTTATTCAGTGTTGTGTATTTTACTGGCTGTAATGCGATGGGAGGGAGGGAGGATGGGAGCTGTGGCCTATTTTCACCATGTTGTAAGAAAGAACATTTTCTCCATACTGGCATGTTTCAGTGTGTGTGTGTGTGTGTGTGTGTGTGTGTGTGTGTGTGTGTGTGTGTGTGTGTGTGTGTGTGTATGTGTGTGCTAATTAGGCATCACACCTCGCTGCTAACGCATTAATTGAAAGCCAGCGATGCCAGTGACGTCACTCCCCTCTCTCACTAAAAGCCAATTAAAAACCCCAAACAACAACAACAAAGAGCTCGTAAAAAAGAGAGAAAGGCTTCTTTTTTGGAGATATATGATTTCAAAGAGAGACGCACTATAATATATTAATTATCTGAGCATCTTATTATTATTATAAAATTATATAGGAATATAAAAATGTAGAATGATGACAATTATGATTGAATATGATTATTATGAGTTTAAATACAAATAAACTCGAAGATGTAACATAAATATGTTCTATTACTTAAAATAAACATGTAAGGTGGAAAGTTATTGCCATAAAAAAAGCAATAAATGGCACAAATTCCAGGATGGTTATTGATTTAGTGTACAATATTTTTCTAATCTCAAATATGTTTTTGTAATCAATATTTGAGCTTGTAAAGTTACACACACGTGCTGAGCATGAGCATTTTTTTTTTTTTTTTTTTTTTTTTTGCATATTAACTGCAGCATAATAACAAAATATTTCCTACTGCTTTTAAACAATATATTACCAGGTAATATTTTGATTCTGTAAAACTTTATGATTATAATATTTGAATAATGTTCTGAATAAAAGCAGAGATGTGTTTTTAGATTTTAAAACCATCTGGAAAGCACTGAAAAATGTACATCTTTAAGAAATATGAATGGTTCTGGGATTTTTCTGGCAATGCAACTGCAATAATTCCAGATGAGCCTTTGAAATAAATTGAATAGTTTATCCACACTTATATTGTAATTGAGTCTTTACCTGCTGTAAAATGATTGCATATGTTACATTTTCTGGGGATTTCCCTTCTTCGCTCTGCCATAATATTTCTTTAGAGAAGTATTTGTGTAAATTATTCCCCTCAGTGCTGTTTTATATCCAGCTTCTGATGCTCTCATAAAGATTTTTATTGTTGTTGTCTTTACCTCACCGGATGATTGCCTGTAACGCTTTGTTTTGAATTCCTATAAGAACCCGTTCACATTTCAGTCGCATAAAAAACACTTAATAGCTTGGAAAATGTGTTTTCCCAGCAGTATCCCCTGTGAATCTTTAGTCATGCTGGTTTTTCATATCATTTCACTGAGGTGATTTTTTTTACACCACGTGATCAATCATCTGTATTAACACGACAGATGTATGACTTTTATTCTCCTTATTTCCACCTCTGAATACGTGCAGAACAGTCAGCAGAGTAAATTAGCTTTGTTTTGGTGAATTAGCCCTTTACGCCTTCTCCCCTGTCATTGTTTGTCCTTCCAGGTGTATCAGAGGTTGTGTGTGTGTGTGTGTGTGTGTGTGTGTGTGTGTGTGTTGCTGGCAGAGAGCTGTTCGCAGGCCTGAGGGGTTGTCTGTTATCTTTGGTTATCTAGCTGTATGAGTGACGTACATTCTTCATAAAGCTAGATAACCGAAAGTAACAAGAATCCCATTACACGCCTGCGCGGGAAAAATAAAACAACAACAACAACAAAAAACATAAAGAAGCAGCACAGGGGACCGGAGGTGGATGATGGATGCGGCTAACCAATAACGTGAAGGTATGATGCCGTGTTACATAAGGGATATTGAGATCGTCAGATCTGCTTGCTGTCAATACAAACACTGCAGTGGCGAGGTGAAGCTTGTGCTGCCATGTTTAATTTTGTGTTGGTTGGCAAGATGCAAGTGAGTGTGTGTTTGTTTGTGAATATTTCCTCACATCATTTTAAACTGCCACAGCGCAGACTATCGTTCAAGGATGAGTTCAACATTTAATTCCCCTCTGTTTTTCTTAAATATGCAGCTAAAGTCACACCAGCATGAAAAATGACTGATAAAGTTAAATATGTACATCTTCTGCTTCTAAAAATGATACAGCCAAAAATGACAAAACAATCTCACAAGTTTAAATACAAAATGCACTTTTACATCCTGGAAAACAGAGGATCTTAAGTTTAGGAAGTGAAAAGCTATGAAGATTAATTTCACTGCTACTTTAAACATCTCTGCGGTAAGTGATGACACAGGGCTGAAGCTTTTAGCTAAAGACCATATAGACAGTAAAGATCACATTCAAGCATTTTTTACTTTAACCCTCTTTTAACATCTGACGGTCACACTTGAGGACTCATTTTAGAGTCGGTTCTCGGGGCTGGTCTTAACTTGGTCAGATGAATTAATTATCTCATTCAGACATTTCAGATAATGTCAAGTATGGAAAAGATAGAAAAGTGGCTGTGACAGATTGTGTATAACTATTTTTGCCTCTTCTTGTGTGGCTAAGCCCACACAGCTAATTATTACGTATTTTACACTCAGTCGAGGAGGTTTACTCTGTGTGCCTCACATTTATGACTTTCACCTTTTTGTATCTCTTCTTGCCTCTCCAACTGATCACAAATTAATTCAAGTTTCCTGTCATAGTCTTCATATAGTTGTGGTTTAGTGGTTTTGTTTGTGTAAACTTTATCATAAAGCACAAATCAGTAAAAAAAAAAGAAAAAAAAAAAAGGATGCAGTTCAGCTGCATAAGTTACAGTTATTTAAAGAATAAGAGCACAAACAGAGTAAAGAGTTTCAAAGAGATTAGAAAAGGTAGTGAAATAATACTCACTGTTCCCTGATCTCAAAAAGTAAATCATGATTTTAGACTTAAAAAAACAACAACCAAAAAACCTTGGACGTTATCTTTCACTCTCCCTTTTTCACACACTCGGTACTCTCTAGAATTTCTTTGTCTACTTGCTTTTTGTTTTGGGTAAGAATTTGCTCAGTGACGCCGGATTGTTGGCTAAATTTCTTCTTGCCTGAATCCTTTTTTTTTTTTTTTTTTGAGGAGGTACATCTGTTTCTTGTTGTATTAGATGAGGTGTGAGGGTTGATGGAGCTCGAGCTCTGTCCATTAAGACACCTGCTAAATTCTGGCATCTGTAACTGGCGAGCTGGGAGAGATTCATTTACAGTATCTCCCAATCCTCCTCACATAATGGCCCATTTCATATTGTATCATTTGAACATGAATACAGAAATTAATCTCCAACTGAGAAATCCATACTCATTAGAGTTTGGCCTGATTTTGCTTTTCTTTTCTGGAGTTTGGATGATACATTTCATAAAGGCTGATAATGTGATTGTAGCTCTTCTGGGGTTTTAGAGAGCACGTCCTGCAGATGCAGTGGTGGTGAGAGAGGTGAAACAAAACAAAGGCCACCATGAGAGGCAATTAGCAGCTCTTTGCCATCATTTGGAGCATCTCCACACCAGTCGATGTTCTTCTGCAGTTGATTTTATGCTTTTCCTGCTGAAGAACTAAATGGTCACAACGTTGCTGCATCATGGCAGAGATGAGGCAGTAAGGAGCGCGTGTGTGTGTGTGTGTGTGTGTGTGTGTGTGTGTGTGTGTGTGTGTGTGTGCGTGCGTGCGTGCGTGCGTGCGTGCGTGCGTGCGTGCATCATCCCATCTCCTACTTTCAGTCTAACTTTGAGAAAATGCTATCGAGGAACTAGAAATCTCAAACCATTAACACTCCATCAAGACTGCATGAACAGCAACTCTGAACTGTCTTTAATGAGACGAAGCAGAGTGTTTTCATTCAGAGAAAATATAGCTGTAAGATTCTTTTAACTGAATGGATCCTAAAACGTTGTAGTTATTCTTCCCATTCATCAATATCTCTATTATTTTAGTGATACCGCCAGCTTAATTGAGATTTATCTCGCCTTTTTTGGTGGCCAAAGAGTATTTATGTCCAGATAAAGCAGATTACAATCTAGTTTCTGTTGACCACATGCTCTTTTTGCACCTCAAAGTGACTCTGGACTTTTTCCACTCCCCAACATACTTCTTCTTTCTTTTCTATGCTTTCCCCCCTTATTCATTTAATTTTATTCTTTCTGTTTTTTCCCAGCTTGGGTTCTCAGATGGTTGGTTCTGATTTGTATGCATTTGCATAATGAATGTCATTTGCATGCTCAGGGGCAGACCATACCATGAGAACGGCTGTGTTGGTTGTTTGTGTGTGTGTGTGTGTGTGTGTGTGTGTGTGTGTGTGTGTGTGTGTGTGTGTGTGTGTGTGTGTGTGTGTGTGTGTGTGTGTGTGTGTGCTCATGCATGGGCACATGTGTGTGCAGTGTATATTAAGCACATGTAAATTACAAGTTTTTTCCCCCCTCACAAACAGAGTGTTGTGTTTTGCGTCCACTGTATAAACACTTTGTTCTTCCTCTTTGACGTGTGTGTGTGTGTGTTTGTGTGTGAGAGTCTTTGTGTGTCCATATGTGGGAGAATTCTTCCTCTATGTGTGGTGCATGTAGGGCAGCAATCTGACTATCATGCCTCTTTCTCCCTGCCTGCCTCTCTTTTCCCCTGTCTTGGTAACCGTTCAGTAATGCACCATCTAGAAGAATGAAAATAAGAGACTCCCTCCTCAATCCCATAATCCTCCTCTTCTCCGACCCCTCCCTTGCCAGTTTGTCCTCCTCTCCCACACGGCAAGTCACAGTCCTGCCACCATCTTAGGTGTTAAGACTGGCACAAAATGGCAGCTGAACAGGGAACGTGGACAGCCAGCGCTGCACCTTCCCCCACTTCATGTTGGCCCAGATCCTTTCCGCGCCATTGGTTGCCTCAAGACAGTGTTAATTACTGCCAGTGTGTTAATTGTAGCGATCGCCCCAAGAGACACACGGGAAGGGATGAGATAGGAGGAAACCGTGGAGCCAGCGGCTTTGAGTCAAGCTGGCATTTTTAAGGGCAGCTGCGGTTCCTGCGTCGCTTGCCCATCGTCACGGTGCAGACACTGGCGATCGACCATTTTGTGGAGATTCTCGAAAGACTCCTTCGACTGCTTTGCCTCTGCAACATTAATTACATTATTACAGTGTTTTTTATTACAAAGAGTTATAATTTGCACTACTGGCAGTAGTTCTGCATTTGGAGCATCTGTACAGTTTTTATGCCACATGCGTGTGCAGACAGCCTCATTTGATGATGTGGGGGGGGGGGGGGGGGGGAACACCACCTACATGCTTTCTCACATCCACAAGGAGTCCTAATTAGCAACACAGCGTTCTTCATAAATCTCCACTTGTTATCACTTCAAACAGTTCTCTCACATTTGCGATACATTTCCTATCTGGCTCAGAAGAAAACGTCTTCCTGTTTGAAATATATGACACTGTCAATAACTTTCGCTGATTTCTGGATCACTTCTAGATTCAAGTGTGAACTACACTTTAATAATCAAAATTTGGTGAGATTTGACGAATAATAACTCCCATCTTTTCAGGCTTTACTTTGAGCTTCAGAAGGACGCATCATAATGGCAACCATTTGGTTTCGACAGGGTGTGAGAAATGTGTTAACCTTTGGTGTGAAAGTACGACAAAAAAAATGTTTTGCAGTACAGAATATTTGACACATTAGCTGATTCCTGAACCACAGAAAGATGCAAACTTTGAAATTTTAAGTTGAAAAAAAATTCTTAAAGGATCTAAAAAAAACCAACAACAACATCATCGCTTACTGTAAATTTGTAGCTGTTGAATGAGCCCATTGGATCTACATCAAATCAACTCTTCTGGCCACATTTTTTAGCTTCATGAGCATCTTTCAGCTGGTGTGATGCCATATGAATTACTTGACATGGTATAATTAACTGTCGCTGATTTCTGAATGGGAGGAGGGTTTACCTTCCAGCTTTTACTGAAAATGACATTTAAATGTCTTGAATTAACTTACATAAAATTTTGTTTTAATTAAGTAAAACCAACATGCAACTTTTCTAGCCTTATTTATAGTTTTACGTCGCTTTGACCACAACCATTTGGTTTTAAAGAGGGTCAGAGAAATGTCTGAAATACTGCAGTTTTTCAGCTGGTGTGAAAACGTGAGCAGTCACTTAACTTGTAGTTATTTTGTGTTTCTGCAAGAGTAGAAATTTAGCCAACATTCAAACAGGAATTCTGACTGACTTAATACGACCACTGAGGTCACAACTCAAGCCACAACTGGCCAAAAAATTATGAAGCCACCTATGTGTTGAAAAACTATAACGAGTGAATAAGTGAGGGAAAAAAAATGTCGGGAAGAAGGAGGGTGGGTGGGGGGCAGACAGACAAGGAGAGAGAGCCTGCGACAGTGAGATCTCAATAGTGAGAGGCCTTCTTTGTGTTTCTGTATGAGGTTTATTTTGGGGGGCGCAGGGGGAGCTAAGAAAGGAGGGGAAGAGGAGAGGGTGGGGATCCTATCCTGGGCCCTCAGACAAGCAGCACATTGTCCTCCCCAATGTGTGGCGGCACTTGTGGCATAACGCCATTATTTAGGCCAGTGGAGGGAACGGGGTCTGGAGACCAGCTTAACCAAAACGCCAATTAGAACCGGATCGTCCTGATTAATGGACGAGGGAGATTGGTAAACAATGCTGACCATTGTTAACATAACCTCCCCCCCCTCTTCACACACACATATACAAACCCCTACCCCACTGGTTTCTTTCACACAACAGACCCTCCATCCCTGTTGCCTCTGACTCACACACACACACACACACACACACACACACACACACACACACACACACACACACGTGTGTGTGCGTACGTGCACGCACACAACATGTCTGTCATTTCAGTGTGCAGAGGCCATTAGCATGCTGTTCTTGATTTATTTATTTTTTCTTCACAGCCTTGATGTAAAGTTTGGATTGATCATCGCATGCACATATTTTTAGTTTTCCCATAGATTAATCCGAGTATCTAAAGTGACAAAACTGAATAAAAAAAATTATTGCAGTTGTAATTCTTAATATATATGCCAACCATACACATGAAATCGGACTGAAAATGTAACATTTGAGCCACTAAAATTGCATATTGGTTGTAGATGAAGTGGTGAAAGTGAGGCTTCTTTCTTCAAAAGCAGCGCTGGGCTCATATGTTAATCACACACCATGCGATGCTCGGCTCTGCATTTCAATACGTCCTACTTTATTGTTTTTTTTAAGCATATGCACTGAATAATTAGCCACCACATACTCCAATCAGGGGCATGCCAATGTGGGGTTGCCATGGCAACCCCATCACACACCCACCCACCCCCCACACCCACCTCTCTCCCTCCCTCTCTTCCTTCTCCTCCCCCTCCTCCTCCTCCCCGGCTGCAAACGGGACAGAGAAAAATAAAGCGTGGGAAAAAAAAAAAAAAAAAATTGGTGGCTCAGACAATGATGGTGGGATGACGGGACACGGGGAGGAGAGGAGAGGAGAGGAGAGGAGAGGAGAGGAGAGGAGAGGAGAGGTGTGATGTCGTTGATTAGAGGAGCAGCTTGTGTCTAGACTGATTGTTTGGGAGTTTGGTGTTTTGGGGGTTGCAGGGCATATTTCACCTTGTCAGTCTGGGGGTGATTGTGTGTGTTTGTTCCTTCTGTTATCAGTGTGCCATCTACAGGCAGCGCCTGGGAGCTTACAGTACAGTGTTAGAAGGCGATACAGTGAAAGCTAACACCTGATACATTAAGTCCTGCTTAGCTCACAGTCCCACAAACATTTGAGTCTGTGCCCATGATCTGATACTCAAAATCTGTCGCCATATACTCAACAGCTATAGGGGATTCAAAGTCTGTACAAAAAAATAGTTAAAGGCTTTAATAAGGAAATGCTTCTCCTGCTGTTCCAAAGTCGTATGTGTTAGGTTGTTAATTTCATGTGTACATGCAATACTTTCAGCCTTATTCAACCAGGATGTTCTCCTGGGATCTACAGCCTTTACTCTCCTCCAGTTTTACACTGTAAATGCAGTAACGTAGAACACAGTAGAATCTCGGCAACTGAGGGACTGGAGGGATTTAATGAATGATCTATTCTTTTAATGAAAAGAGAAAATATGCTGTTGCTCCCGCATGCAATAATTGTCCAAGTATTATGAGTTAGGAACAAATCCAACAACTGCATGTTCAATTAGGAAAGCTGATAATAAAACAGTAGTTATTAGATTATAGTATAAAGTTTGAACTGTAGATAACCATGGATGTGTTTAACTCGTACCTTATTAGTGGACTGTTTTTAATGTCTTTTCTATCTCTTCTTTTAGGGTTTCTGATCTACCTGAAGTTGGGAGTCACCTGACCTTTGGACTCAGTCAGTGATGCCCATTTTACACAGGACTACAACATTGTTAACCACCGTTACTGACCTGGAGAAAAGCAGCTCAAACACAGTGACAGCTTCTCTCACTGAACAACCTGATGGTGGACGATGTCTTAAAATGTGAACACAGAAGTCACCGTTTGTGGTCTGCTACAACAGAACATCTAAATCTGAATGACGACAGAAAGAAGCACCAACGTTGTGTTCTGGGGAGCTGCTCTGCACAGCTGTTCAGGAAACATCTGTACTAGATTTCAATGTAGGTCAGAGATTAGATCACGCTCTCCCTTTCACACATACAACTCCCCCCCCCCAAAAAAATAAAATAAAAATAAATTAGTTTATGTTCATGTGCAGAAAGAAGGAGAAGAAAAAAAAAAAAAACTTAAATACTGGAAAAAGTAGTGATTATTATCATTATTAGTTATTTCAACAAATTATCCTCCTTTAGATGAATTTTATCTTAGAAAATTTCAATGTGTTTTTTTTTCATTTAAATTTGTCATTTCTTCTTACATCGCTTTTTATTCTTCTTGGCTTCTATTTTAGATAGAAATTAAATTTGTCTCATGTAAAACTTTGAATGTTTCAGTCAGATTATTGACAATCTGTGTGACTGGTTGATTTGAAACATCTAAATTTGAAATTTTTCTCGTGCAATGTCAAAAGTGTTCTCTAGGCCGGATGCATCAAGTATGCCTTTTATATCAATTTTTCAGAATATATGACATTTCTTACATCAACAGTGTACAGTATCCTCCTGTGACCATACATAAAACCCCTTTTTAAAGTTTTTTTCATGACAAAATGGTTTAAAACATTGTAAATAATTTGGATTAAGTATGGTCTTAAAAGGTTCTTTAAAACTTTTATTTACATTTTATATTGTACGTACAGTACGACCATAAGGCTGAAGAAACTCAGGAGTCTTTTATAATCTTTAAATTGTACTCTTTCATAATACACTCTTTAAATTATGATGACAACTATCATGTAACTATTTTGCCCAATCAGTACTATATACTTTTTATCTATGCAAAAGAAAACGAGTGGTTGATGTTAAATCTGCATCATTTGCACAATTGTTTGCACACAAGTGCTGTTGTTAAGTTTGCACATTTGTAGCATGGATTGTCAGTGAAATGTGTTGAATTGTGATGTTTTACTAAAATGCACTGTATGAGCACGGATGCAATGTGTGTGTCATGATGTTGATGGAATGTGGATTTTTTTTAGTGTAGTGTTTTTTGTGTTGGTTTGAATAGAAACAGTTTAGACAGTCATGTGAGTTGATTTATTGCTTTGTCGGTCTCAGAGACTCAAATCTGCGCTCGTTCCACATTTCATTTGTGTCCAATCAGCTCTTCTGACAATGTGATACGACTTGACTGCACTTGTTTTGTTTTAGTGTGGAGAACCTGTGTGAATATGTGCAATAGATTGTAAGCAGTGGAATACTTTTTAGAGGAAATGATGTGATTGATTATAATGTAATGCACTATTAAATACTGTCTCAGGAGTTTTAAAAGCCTGATTTGCACGTGAGCTACTTTGTACTATGCAACTGTTTCCATTGCAACTAATATAATCAATAAAAGTATTAATGTTTACAATGAGACAAATACTGCCTGTGTGTGGATTTACTACGTCTACTATAGCTTTCACCTTTTGCTGTGTTAAAAAGGTACATTAGGATCAGAAAGCAAGCACTATACAAACAAGATTAATATTAAGCTGAATCTGATTTACTTATTTACTGTGGCTGTGGTTACGAGGTTTTTTTTAATAGTTTTTAGTACACATAACTATGTACATACATGTAAATGCTATTTTTAAAATTAGCTGTGGTTCGGATAGTGGAAGAGGTTGCACACTAATGAAAAGGTTGGCTGTTCAATCCCCGGTTTCTCCTGTCCTCGGGAAAAATACTGAACCCCAAGTTTGTTCTGATGACGAGCAAACACCTTGCATGGCACTTTGCAACCCGAGACGGTAAGAAATATGTAAATACAGACCACTCACTCTTTGCTTATTCTGTGGAAGTGACAATGGTATTTTTTTTATTTTTTTATTTATACAATTGATTCAGTAACATTATCGCAGTTAATTCACAATGCTATTTGTTCAAATTACGCAGGCAATCTGGAGGATATCAGATTATGGAAATTTAAATCATATTGTAGCGTCCCTCCTTTAGAAAGGTGCCAAACGTTTTCCTGTTTGCTGGGAGTTTATTGGTGAACATTACACAGGAGACTGTGGGCCACAATGCCAACTTGACAATTCCATTCCCTTTACATTTAGCTGAGAACTAGCCTCTCACGTTCAGCTCTCACCACAGACTAACTCCCCTTTAACAACTAGCAGGGAAAACAACAAACACATCCTCCCTGACTCTGCCAATCACAATCTTAACGCAGATCACTGTCACACTGAAATGACGGACAGGATTCACAGCTTCTAAATTTACGACATGTTCAACGGCACTCTGTAAATCTCAGCATCTACAACAAGACTGTTTTTAATCCTCTCTGACCTACTACTCTGAACACAGTGACATTCGTAACACAACAGTCAAAACCAACATGTCACCCAGTCCGTCACAATATAAATATATATATAGAATATATATTATAATACTGATCTACCCTCGACAGTAAAGTCATCTTAAAGATGTGGTTTTACAGTGAAGGTATCTCCTGAGGTGTGTAATTAATCAATTTATAAAACAAAAAGCCCTCGTAAAAACGTCTGGAGATGGAAACCCTCTGGTGCCGAGTACAGATAATGTGTTCATAACAACATCGAACACAACCACTGATCAATGTTTACACGCAGTGCACATTTGCTGAAAACCCAAGTCACATCTGGATGATGTGTCGTGTCTGGGGCAGCGTGGCACAGCTGCTACAGAGAAGATCCAAGCCAGAGGATCCAGCTGCTGCTGCTGTGCTGTGTTGGATACAGCCTCTGAAAACATCTGGAGGAACGAGCACCGCGGTCGGCTCACAAACACTCCGGGGTTCAACATCACAGTGAGGAACGAGGTTTCTGTGCTTCGTATTCATGCATTACAAAACATGACAGTTACTTAAAGTATTAATCGGTTACCATCTAAAAGGTCTGCAAAAACAGTGCGGCACAACTCGCCTTCAGGTGATGATACAAGACAGAAGGATGACGAAGATTAATCCAAGTTTAATGATAAAAAAAGACAGGCAGACAAGAAAACAAATTTTTTTCGTATTCTTTATCACAAAGTTTTACATGATCCGATATGTTAAGTTGCCCGTCAGTGGAGGCAGACAGAAAGACACATATTTCTAAAATGAAAGTGTATAAATTATTATCAACCCTAATTCACAGTTTTTAAATGGCTAGGTGAGTGTAAGTGCTGCCTTAAAAAAAAAATAAAAAAAATTTCATCCAGCTGTAACATTATGGCTAGTAGGTTTGTGAAGATTCTCAGTCACCCAGGTCATGATTAATCAAAGTTTTATCCAAAAGACAACTAGATATGCTTTCAGTTTCTTGAAGAGGCTTCGCCTTTCATCCAAGTGGAAAAAAAAGAAAAGAAAAGAAATCCAGTTAGATGGATCTTGGCTACTAAAAGCCTAAATTAACTTATCATAAGCTAATAGCTTTGGCTGACAGTGACGTCCAGGCTTTGCTCAGGCGGTAAGAAAAATAAAAAACAACAACACAGGTTTAGATTTTAGGGTTAAATTTGTAAATGAAATGTTTTTTTTTGTTCCTAATGAATTTCAAAAAATACTTTTAGTAACATAGTCTGACAGAATAATATGTCTCAATAGTCTTTTTTTAATGATTGTGTTTAAATATCAATAAGTGTAGTTGTATATCGGTTCTAAAATACTTAAATTGTAAAACATTATTGGTGAATTTAGTCATGCTTATAACTGACTTTTACATGAAATCCCTTATTTGTATAATGAGGAATCATAATCAGTATAATCAAAGTAGAAGACTTCAATTTACAACCGATAGCACCACATGTGCTTAAGTGGGTGACCTTTCGCACACAGACTTGCCTTTAGTAAGCTTTGATTCTATACAAGTAATTAACAGGTACATTTAAATTAGAAAACACTGAGCAGTCATAACTGCTGCAAATGTCAAATCAATTATAGAATACTTCATGACTGTATATGACCTAATCTAGGAAACCTTCACAATCACAGCATTAGTATCATGGAAAAGTAATGTCAGAGAAACATTTTAATACTGTATCTTTAAAATCCTTCACACAGTTTGTAGTTTGTGGAACTATTTTGTTGCATCTGTTCTTCTGAACCACTGACATTCTTACGATACACTGCAGGTTAAATAAACATGAGCAGTTCTACAAACTATATGACAAATGGACTGATTGTAAAGCATCAGTCAGACCCCTTAATGTGAAAAACACACAGCACTGGAAATCATGTACAGCCAATTATACAGTGTGCTGTGTCTTAAATGAGCCTAATTACAGAGTGATCAAGATCAAGACCTATTCTAGGCCAAGATAGAAATACACTAACATTTTTCAGTTCATGCACTTTCTTACTTCAGGGTAGAGAATTTCCACAGTTTAAGATTTAAATATAAACTGTAACATTTAAGGTGTCAAAATCATTACATCAGTGTATTAAAGGGAAAAAAAATTCAAACGTCTGTTAAAAATCCCACTATTACTGCAAGCATAAGTACTCCTAAAGTTGTGGTTAACATGATAATTCGCAGTGCAGACGCTGACTTTGAAGTAAAAGTTAAATCCTGAATGACTGTGCCATATGAAATGTACGGGCCCTCTGCTTCAGTCAGGGCTGCAGAGTGGCCTCCAGACAGCAGGAGAGTTACGGGAACAGTCTGATTATGATGGAATCAATGACAAAACAAAAGCTCATGTCTGGGAGGAAAATCGTGGGAAATGCCGCCGAGGGCCTGATTAGCATTCTGTATTGCGAGTCCCCCGTAGGCCGTCTCCTGGAGCCCCCCGACCCAGAAGTGAAGAATGGCTGCGCGGGAGGGGAGGGGGCAGAGATGGGGGATAGGTTGCAGAGGGCCAGACGGGGGATGCGGAAAGTCAAGGAAGACAGCCTCACAAAGACAGGCATGGTGCTGTGGTGGTGGTGGTGGACGGGGGAGGTGCTGGAGGGCTCGAGGCTGCCACCGTGAAATCAGGCGGTGTGAGGGAACTGGGTTCAAGTTCAACGACAAATCCTCATCTGCATGTCGAGGTGATGAAGATGAAATGTCTCTTGAAGAAGTCTGGCCAACTTAAACTGACTACATCATGTCTGACCCCATCTACGTCTGTCTAAATCTAGCTGACCTGAGAGAAAACTGCTAAAAAAAAAATCTCAACAGTTTCAGCTCTAAACAAAAGCCCATCAAAGCCCTTGAAGAAACCGCATGAAAGCGGGACATCACTAGCTGAAGACGACTTGAAAGCAAAGCCAGTGACTGAGAAGAAAATAAGACAACACAGTACATCCCATAAACATCATTAACTTTGGATAAAAGATATGTTTGGATTCATACTCCGCGGTGGTTCTGTAACCGTGTTTATGGAGATGTAACCAGTTGCATTTGAATACACTGAACCGCAACAGACTCGGCATCAAATATTTACTCTGATGTAAACCGATCTCTACTTCACACATGTAGCTCCATCTCGAGGTAACAACTTCTTCAAACTTTTAGACAGTGATTTTAGGCAAAGATCACATGACAAGCAGCTGATGCACTGAAGATACTACTGTAAATTGAATGCTGATCAGGAGCGATGATGCTTTAAATGTTCTCATTCTTTACAAATCTGGCCTTTTGCCAATAGCCAAATACCTAAAGTACATACAACTTAACTGAAATGGTTTCATTCCCAGCACATCTCCACTTGCTTCCTGTCTCTTTACAGACTGAAAATAAAGTTAGATTTTTCACCATGTTTGTGTTTTTTTTTAAGGCATCCGAGCTCATTCTGTCTGTTTAATATTAAACAATTTAGTGAAAGTAACACTGAAGAGAAGTACGTTTTTCGCCCTTCTTTGCTATTTTTTTTTTAATCAGACAGTTTTAAAGACTAGTTTATTAAGAGAATTGTTTTGTTTTTGTATCTGTGCCAAAGTGATTAGTGTTAGTATATAAATAAACAATAACTATCCCTAATGGGAATATGATGTACTACTTATGAAGCAAAGAAACAGTCCATGTCTCACAGTAGAGATGATTGTGTTTGCAACAAACTATTGCTAATAAATTATTGCTAAAACTGGTTTTGTTCGGTGTTGACTGCCAGTTGTTTTATTCTTTTTGGAAAAAGTCAAGCAATATAATTACAAACTGACTGTGTTTGCAAATAAATTTGCAGTTAAAGTATATTAAATGTATTGAATATTTGTTTCTTTTTATCTTATTGGGAATGGTCCATATCAGCATCATTACAGATTCCAACAACAGACTGACACAGTTGTGCTGCGATTCTAGATATTTATCCAACCAAGTATACCAGCTTACTGGATGCTATTTATCGAGATGACATTGTGGAAAAACAAACACCTTAAAACTCAATAAATCAAGGTCAGAAATTAAGTGTGACATCAAGAGATCTGACCTCAGGGCGGAGGGACAATGGTCACTTCCTCCCTCGTAATTCACGACCTCTCCACAGTCACACAGTCAAGTGTTTGCATTTGTGTGTGTGTGTGGGGGGGGGGGGGGGGGGGGGTGACAGGAGGAGGTCACCTCTGTGTGACCCTCGTTGATGGCCTTTTAAATCTACAAGTTGTTTGACCTTTGATCCCTTTTGATTGTTGTTCTGCCTCCTCGCAGGCCTCTGGGATTTCTCCTAAAGACACCTGTGAAATCCTGATGGTTAGTTTTTATGCCGGCACACCCTCCTGATTTAACACTATTAATTCTTGCTAAAATGGGCAGTAAGCGTTGGAAGAGTTACTCAGACCCTGCACGAAAATTAAAGTGCCACAATGAAGTACTCAAAGTCGGACTAAAATTCCTGCATTCAAAATCATATTTAAGGAAAGTTACAGGAGTATAATTTTCTTACCATGTCAAAATTTATTGAAATAGACACGTCATTTAGTAATTTTTTTATTTGTATTTATATGTATATATTTAGTAAAACAATCAAAGAAGGTCCTGTTGAAAGGGCAGACTTTTTTTTTTTTATACCAGGAGCTCATATGAACACAACCTATTTGTGCATCGTCAAAAGACAAAAAAGCTGGTGGAGGATTTATAAGATCATTATGAGGTTTATGAAGTCAAGTGTTACCTGAAATGTAACTACAGTTGCCACATAAATGTGAGAGTAAAAATTACAGTATTGAAATGTAAATATTCAAAGTTCAAGAACGTCAAATTTGTACTTAACGTACGTGGAGTAGACAAGTGAATGCACCAAATTGCTGACAACCACTGAACAGTTTTAACATGGAAAGAAGCAAGAAAAACAATACTGTACATTTACAGTATGTTCAGCTTGTTTGCAGTTAAAATAATCTGAGATCATAAAGCTCTTGACTTGAAAACAGTTTGGTGAAAGATTAAATAAACAAGATATTTTTTGAAAATATTAAATGTCAGAACCATGCTCCCCGGTTCATTCCTAAACTCCACAGTGGGGGAGCAGGTCAAGAAGGTCGAGGCTGGATAAAGAGGCTGTTGACCTGCTGGTTTGCTGAGTTTAACCTCTTGGCCTCCTTTTTGATGAGAGCTCAGAGGTCAGGACTCAGCCAGGAGGGGAAGTCTTTTCCACGGACAGTCAGACAGGAGGAGGAAGTGTGTCGCTGGTCCCCAGCGGACCGTGAAGATCTACTAACACACACACATACACGTGTGCTCAGACAGACGCACACATCACAACTTAACAGCTCATTTCTAAATGTATGCAGACTGCTGCAAAAACAAAACAGTCAGGTTGAAAAAGAATCTCCTGACTTTTCCTTTTTGTTGCGTTAACACACATTGTTAAAGATCAAGCATGGGAATGCTCAGTTGAACGTCTCCCAACAAATGTACATTGTCTGAAAATTATTTCTGTCTCAAAGCCATTCACTCGCTGGTTTCCCACAAAAACAGTCTAGTGGGTCCTATTGCACATTTTGTGAATTATCCCTAGACTCTCTCAGACCATTGACAGAGGGGCGCCGAGCTCGATGGGAAAACAATATCTTGTTGATTGCGATAAAAAAAACGATCCATCCAGGCGAAGACACAGGCACAAAACATGGCTAGAAATCAGCCATGAGTATGTCATGGCACGCTGGAGGGTCTGACTACTTAATTAGACATATAAAAAGGCTGGGTCAGACGGAGCAGACAGGCAAAGAAAGGCAGGCGAGATGAGGCCCTTCAAATCGTCTGCATCACACTGTGTGTGTGTGTGTGTGTGTGTGTGTGTGTGTGTGTGTGTGTGTGTGTGTGTGTGTGTGTGTGTGTGTGTGCGCGCGCGCGTGTGTGCGTGTGTGTGTGTGTGTGTGTGTGTGTGTGTGTGCGCGTGTCTGGATGGCGCTGTGAGAAAGTGTGTGCCATGTCGTTTGCATGTCTGAGTCTCGGCTGTGCAGGTCTGTGTGTCTGACCGTGTGCAGGAACGGGTCTGTCTGCCACATCTGTGTGAGTGTTTGTGTACTCCTGTGTTTTTATGTGCAGTGAATAAATGAATGAACATGCTAAAGGTGCGCTGTGGTTCTCTGTGGTGGAACGGAGAAACAGTCCCTTATGTCGATCGCCTAAATCTGTGAAAATGATGATGGCTTTCAGAAGATGTGTCAGGTTGTAAAAATGTAAAATACTCTGTAAAGCACATACATGCAGCTTTTAGGGGCATAAATCATGCATAAGAAGCTTAGAGCTACATATCGGTAACTTGTGTATGATATAAAAGACTCTCGAGCACAAATGATCCAGAAAATGCACAGATGCTGAGCTCTGTGCTAAACATGTTATATCACACAGTGGTTCCCACCCTGGAGGGTTGAGAGGATTTAGATGCACGAGTAATGTAAAAGAAAGTGCACAATATGTCAAAAAATACTTTTTCTGTCAGATATTCCTCCAACCTTGGCTTATTTTCTATTAGCATCCCTGAATGGTTTTGCCATTAAAAAGGATTTATATTGCACAAGATATAAAAATTTCTATTTGATTAAATTGCCCACACAAACACACACACACACACACACGCACACACACAATCAGACACTAGCGATCACACAGACACCAATTTTACACCGCAGAGTCTGTTTACAGCAGCTGGGGAGCACCGCCGCATGCATGAAATGTTGTTGCGTCTCCAGAGGCCTGAAATCATGCCAACATCGGTTGAGGCTAAAGACTACGAGAAAAAAAATGAGCGTGGAGTTAGATGGAAATAGATGACCAGACCTCTGTTACCTGCTCCTTATCTCTGCTCACAGCTACATTCGCTGCTGAAATCGACAACAGAATCTCAGATCTAACTGTCAGCAGCTCTGTTGCATTGTGGGTACTGTGTCCAGGTTTCGTCAAGGAATCTTAAATCAATCCAACTTTGTTTAAAAAGCACCTTTCAAACAAATCAAATGGAAATCAAAATGCTTTACAAACGACTGATGAAATGTAGGATGTTAAAAATTGATTAGAGACCAAGGAGGGATAAAAAGACGATGTCACCAGTTCTGCTGCATTGATTTGGATCCTTTTTTAAAACGGACTCCATGTTACAAGCAGAAGTGCAATGCTCTTCTGGTTGAAAGTTGTGAACAAGTCACAAACCAGATGGAAAGGGAACACTGGTCTATCCTCTGCTAACTATCTACAGTCTTTGTGACACTGAAGAACCGAGTTAAACGCACCGAGTAAAAAACAATGGCTCGTAGAGAGGAACACGATGGCACTCTGCACTGATTCACCAAGGAGCATTTCAGTAACATTTTAAAGTCAGATATGTAGCTTTGTCAGCACTTGAGTCCAATTTGATTGAACTTAAAAAAAAAAAAAAAAATCTCCAAAACCTTTTGATTCTTCAAAATTCATCCATTTTCTCATTAAATCCATTAATGCTTTTCTAACCTGTCCAGATCTCTTGTTACAAACCAAACACTAGCTGGTATCATAAATACTCTTAAATTATGAAAAAGGTTCACTTTTGTCATCCATAAACACAAGGACATCACAGCGCTTCCATCTCGACAATTACCACTGCAGATTACCAACAACTGGGAGCAAAACCCCATGAAAATAAAACCATAGGTCAAAACAACATAAAGTGAAACATGAGAAAGAACCAGAAAATTGGTCACATCACTTTCATATGCCATAATTCTGCAGTTCGATGTGCGATTGTCAAATATAATATATTTCTAAGATGGTAAATGATGAAGGGGAATAACTTGACTATTGTGAATAACTTGACTATTGTAAATAACGAGCAAGCAGGAATAAAGGCGGATTTGAGCTGTTAAACAGAAGATTTTCTCATGTTTATTATCCTCCTCAACAAGCTAACATGACAAGCTTTCATTTGACATTACATTTTTCCTGTCATTTCAACACAGCACCATCTGCAGGATGTCTGCTTTCCTGTGTAGGTATTAATATTAAATTCAGTTTTTTTCTGGCCACCGTGGTTTGAATTTTAGTCTCCACTGTGTGAGTCTGCTCAGACTGGTGTTCAAACTATGTTAAGTGTATAAGAGAGGACAAAGAATGCGCCTCAAAAAGTCATTAATGGTCTAAACAAGTCCGAACCACTTATAATAATCACTTATTCTTACTCACTCAGAGTTGCTTGTGAGCAGACACGCCACAGTCAGTCTGGACTGGGGTCTGTGGGTGAGAACCGACTGGGAACCCTCCATCCCAGCTGCAGCTATTTGTTGTCTGCAAGACATAGAGGAGAGGTCACAGGTCAAATAAGTTCACAGGAACTCGGGGCTTTCACATGTTAATGCTTCAGAGCGACACCAGAAAAACACAGTGGTGATTATAACCTTGTCAGGACACTGTTTATTTAAATGCATCACAATCTCATGTTTGAAGGACACATCTCCCCAACAGGTGGATATGAATGACTCTGGGTTAACAAGTTTAAAACCAGAACACTCCTTGAAAGTGACAAGAAAATACTGACATGAGCAAACATGAGTGAGATGGTGAAGCTGCTGCTGCGTTCAAAATGTCACTAGAAGCCACCAAAGCAAACAAGAGTCACATCTGGTTTACAAAATGTGTTTTATGAATAATTATTTTACTGTGTTATAGACAGTGGAGGAACCTTTTTGTGAGCTCAGCTACTAAACTTGAACTCGAGGGGAGAAAACTGTGATTTTTACTCCACTTTGTGACATCTGACGTTACTTTAATTAAGATTTTTGTATGTTAATAGACTGTCTCTTAATTTTGCAGACGATACTTAAGATTTTTTTGTTCTTCAAACAGTATTTTTACATTGTACAAGGCTCTGAATAAACCCTCTACTACTGGTTGTGTATTAAAAACTTGCCACCTCCCATCCTTTCTATGTATTTTATTGTGCTACTGTATAATATCTTTTATATCTGATTTATAACTGTTCTTTTATTTCCATTTGAAAAGCAACAAATAAATATGAAAAATAAATATGGGAGCACTTTTAAATGCTTTAACAAGCATATAGTACTATGTTAATGTATTCAAAGACTGTTGTAACTCAAGTTACACACTAGAATATCACCGGACGTCCTTGGGTCTTTGGTGTTAAGATGCTGACCATGTAACGTCCGAGATTCACCAAGGACCTTTGTTGCATGCCATTCCCCTGTCTCTCTTCTGCCACTCATTTCTTATCAGGTCTTTACTGTGCTCTATGTATTAAATGCCAACACATCCCAAACTACTCTAAACAAACCACTAATGCATCGTCTTAAGTTCCCATGTGAAGAAATAGTGTTGTTAAGTTCTGTTGTCAGGACCTTAAGTCCCCTGAAATAACTTGTGATGTAAGTTGGCGCCATATATAAAAAAATCAAATTGAAAATCTATTTTCTTTTTCTATAATCAAAACCTGCGATCATTTAGCACCATCTGAACACTGAGGTACGGTTACACACCCTCACATGTACACCTGAGATGGGAGATCAATCACCAATGTAGAAGAATAGCAGTGAGAACAAGAGTCTCACAGAAACATGCACAACATGAGCGCTACCAATCAGCCTCAGGACTTATTCCCACGTTGTTCAATCACACCAACTAAAACAGAGGCTGAACATCGAGAAGAAGTGATTCCCATGCAGTTATTTTGGAGCTACAACTTCAGTTCAGAGTGCCCCCAGCTGGAGCTCCGCAGCACTGCAGCTGCTGAGCATCATCAAGATGCTTTAACTCACAAAATATGACCAAACAACTGCACGTTTCTCAACGTGATGCTGCTTTTATTTTATTTATTTTTTTTTTTACTAATTATTTACTGATTTCCAACACAGAAATCTTTGTAATTATCAAGTCAGTCATTACAGATTCTAAAGAAAAGAACAATGTGGGTTTATTTTTCCTTTGTACTTGAACAAACAAAAGCCAACCTGGTTTTTGATTCCATGGCAAATAAGCATCCAAGTACCGAGGACATTTTTGCAAGTATTTAAAGGTACTTCTAACAATATTGTCATCGATTTTCATTACAGATTAAATGCTTTCCAACCTGCGGCCAAGATAAACCTGACAGGTCAAGAAATGATTAAAGCAAATTAAAGAAGATCAAAATCTCTCTCTTCATTTGTTATTTTGGTGGAATCTAAAATGTATTTATGTGAAGCAGTCTAAAAAAAGAAATACTTAAAGTTCAACACCGTGTCCAGACCAAGATGAGGGTTTTGTTTTAAGGGGTCACAACTCAAAAGAATTGGGGAACCATGCTAGAGGAAATTAACATTAACATACGAGGGGTTCTTTATACAGAATTTTTTTTAAAATTACAAAGAAATATATGAGCTTAATTAGATTTTTAGAACGACCTAAGGGGTGCAAATATTTGATTTGATGAAATGCTACCAAATGATTGCTCCTAAAGGTTAAAATCTTTAGTGACTGATACTCCCATTAATGGTTTCCCATGCAGGCTGCGTCCTCCATATTGCACCTCCATGGGTTCAAATTATAACCTATTTGTCTCTGTTGTTTTCACACGGCTGCCTGTCAATCAGTCCTCCCACCCCCAGCGCAAATTGGTGCGGTGTGAAAACAGCCACTCGGTGCCCTGTGGGTCTAATTGGCTCGGATTTAAGAAGCCATTATATCAGTGAGGCTGATCTGAAGCTGAAGCTGCTGACTGCAGGCGGCCCACACTTTTCGTCGTGCCGAGAAGCGGATGCCGCTGCATCCAGCTGCTGCAGCTGCACACTCCCTTCAACAAAGATTTCTTACAAACACACTGTATGAAGATGACTGTCTGAAGGTGGCGTTGCACTGTACTCCATCACATGTAAATAATAAATAGTGAGTAATATTTGTTATTGGCTACCAGTTGATTTAACTGTGTTGACAGACTGATTTTAAAAGGAATACATGCTGATTTATAATTATAATTGACAATCATTAATATTACCAGTGTAAATGTCCTGTAACAGTTGATTTGTAAAAGTTTATAATGACAGAAAAAGATGCAGTAAAGCTGAAATAAATGAAACATCACACAACACAATTCTTACAAGATTTACAATAAGATATTATCTCAGAGGTATATATATATATATATATATATACATACATATACATATACTAGTGCTTCATATTTATAAGAAATAAGAACAAAAGTAAATATGGCACAGACACGATATTCTTGTTCCTCACCTGTTCAACACGTTAGAAATAGAAATAGGAGAACAGACCACTTTGTCTGTAACGGTCTTCACTGGCAGTTAGACAAGTCGGTTTTAAACGAAATAATGTGCAGTTTCTACAAATACTATTTTCTTGAATATAAAAGGGTTTTTCAGTGATGTTCCTTAAAAGTATCGAGATGGCGATTACTGTATCAGTAAACTAGAAGTGAACCTGAACTTCCGGGGTTTATAGTTAAGTTCATGTTCTGTACTTTCAGTGAACAGAGAAATATATAATATTATTTGATTTTAAAATCTGTTTTAAGATGTTCCTGACCACAAAAAAAAGGATAACAGAGTTTTCCTCTATCAAAAATTACAGATCTCTGAAAAATGTAAAAATGGAAGGAATTTGTCATGATTTTTTTCAAAGTCAAATTAAATGTAGAACTTTGTAAGGTTAAATAAACTTTAATCATTTAATATCATGTTACCTTTATGGGAAAAAAAAAACCACTTCATGCTAACTGATTGGAGAAGACTTTTTCTGTGACTGTGGTGTGTGTATGTGCGCGCGCACACACACACACACACACACACACACACACACACACACACACACACACAGAGAGAGAGAGAGTATATTCCTGCATATTGTAGTATAAGGACCAGAAGAAGAAGGGGACACCGCTCAGACCCCAAAAACACAAAAACAAACAATAAAGTCCAAATTGGAATTCAGTGAGGAGTGAAGCCACAAAGGTTGTTTGTGTCCCAGCGAGCAGCGACAGTGGGGTGAAGGGTTGTGGGTAAAGCTCACTTCTGAGGTTCCCAGCCAACTTGGCACGCCTTTTCAACTTCTCCTCGCCCCTGTCTTCTCATTGTGCGGACAAAAGCAATCTTGTTAAGTCCTGAACCGACTGTTCAGTCATTACCGATATGTTTTGTGTAAATCATCATCTGTTTCCTCTCAAATTCTGGCAGCGGAGTCATCGCACAACGATTCACAGTATGTAAACTGTGCCGCACGCAATCTGGAAAAATGTTTTGTTTACGTCCTATTACAAGAATCTGGAGAATAAAAATTCATTATTCTAACACAATATATTCCTGTAGTTTCATCTGAACAAAAAGATGATCTTGTGCAGGTTGTGAATGTGAAATTCTTTAACAATTAATTTAATTTGAATATGACAACAAAGTGCTGATGAACAGAAACAACTTTGATATTAAATTTATCATTTAGGTCATATATCAAGTAAGACCGACACTATTTGCTGGTTAAAGCTCCTCAAATGTGCATATTTACTAATTTTCTAACGTTTGTATCATTATAAATGAACTATATTCAGGTTTGTTTTACACTTAATTGATCAGTTTGAAAAAATAATTTTGGGTATTTTTAACTATTTTCTGACACCTAATAGACTAAATAATTTATTAAGCAAATAGTATAGATAAATGTATAATGAAAATATTCTTAAAGTCTTGTCTTTATGGCATTTTATAGACTAAAATATAATCTACAAATCTCAAAAATGACCAGCAAAGTAATCCATTATGAGAAAGTTTAGCAGCACAGCTACGATAATTACTCCTCACTCCTCTCCCTGCAGTTCACACCGGCAGTCATTTTCGGGCGTCAAGCACCTCACACTTCGGGTTTGAGGAGGTGGGCCCTCAATTAGTGAGCCACGCGTCCCGTGGAAGAAAGAGGAACTCCATAAGGAGTCTGTAAAGACTGGCCTCCGTTCACTCTGCTTTGACCCTGCCACCTCGGGGTCACAGGCCACAACACACTCCCATCTGGAGCCGTGTTATCGGCTCTATGACAAAGAGGCCGGACACCGAACTCCTGCATTCAGGCTGAGCTGTATGAGGCTATTCAAGGCCTGAGAACTGTGGTCTTGCTCCAGCAGAGACACTTCTCTGCACATCCACCCAGCTCCACGAGTCCAACCTCAACCTCTGATCAGCACAGATAATATGAGGCTGTCTTTTTTTAATTGAGCTGAAACATAAAGGCAGGAGGGCTGCACGCCTATACTGCCCACCGGGGGAGCAGCCTGGAGCAACTATAAAGCTGTATGTTTGACCAGTGAGCAGCACTAATGTGGAGCTGTTCCAAGATGAATGCCTTGCTCAGTGGCAGAGCTGGGGGGAAAAAAAGTGCTTCCCATTCACCATCTGAAACCAGTGAAAATACAAAATATTAACAATAACAACGTATGAGAAGTTTTTCGCCTGTTTAATGCAGATCTTAAACTTTTTATTAACTGATTACACACTCTCATGTCAAATTTTAAGGGATTTCCATTTTATTATACTTCACAATTCAGAGGTAGTTATTGCAGTTTTTACTCTGCATTTATTCTAATAACTTTGGTGACTAATACCTTGACTATATTCTATATTATTCATCAGAATTTTCATATTAATTATGATGTTTTAATATCTGTTAAAATGAGACTTTATTGATCCCTGGGGGGAAACTTACAAGCTACCCTGCAGCCCTTCTTTCTCTGTTGCGACATCAAAGTAACTTGCATAAATAATTATAACCCAATAATATTCTTACACAATGACACAATTCTGCACAATGAGTACTTTGACTTTTAGTACTTTTAAGTAGAACTTTGTTCACTGAACTTTTTTCACCACTGCACAAAACACAGACATTTCAGGGTTAATGATGCAGTTGGGAATTCATCTGTTGAATTGCCTGGCACAAACAGACATCTTTAAATCATTTATGTGCAACCCAACCCAACCCCCCCCCCCCCCCCCAAAAAAAAAAATTAAAAAAAAAATTACGTTTTCTTATATAAACAACAGATGACAGCAGTGGACTCTGCTTATTAAATAATTTAATACAACAAAATGGGAGACTATTTTTCAGCTGACCTAACAAGATTAATTGATTCATGTCTTAAGCATAAGCAGCAGAACTTCAGGCTCTGGCATTGGCTGATGTTTAGTTGACTTTCCATCTTTAGTTACAAATTAAAGGGATTAAAAAATATTTGATAAAGAATAATAACAGGTTCTATGTCAAGTCTAATATTATACCCAGCTGTCTGTGTGTGGACATAATGGAGCAGGCTGTTAGTATAACTGTTTTATATTAACCAGGGGGATTCTTTTATTTCAGCTGCAAATTATCTCATTCACTTTCATCACCTACAAAAGACTGCACATTTTATATTTGGTAAGTAGAGAAAGCCCACAAAGAATCACAGCACACCCAGTTACAAAAGTGATGACGCTTGTACAGTCTAATACCATTTTTATGCAACTGTATGCAGCCAGTAAGAAATGCAAATCAAAGTGGGCTCCAAACAACATATATTTAACCTAAATCTAGTCTCCCTGATAAAGTCCATGTCTGCAGTGTCTCCAAGGAACAACTCGTGAAACAGGCATGTTTGTTTAAGCTTTTCTGTTGTTGATATGGCAGTGATCAACACATTTTGTGAGGGATCAGCTGTGAAGTCAACACGTTCTTCCCTGACATTTTGCCATCCAGTTTCGTACAAGTCCAACAAATCGTGGCACAGTGATGCCATCTGGTGGCAGAATAACCGTTGAGGAAAATTACTTGTAAATTTGTGCAGAAATATGTGAAGAATTCAGGATGAAACCTGAACAGGTGCGTGGCCTCAGCATGGAGCACTTGGTGTGTCAACCAGGCTTCTCTCGGATAAATATTCATTATTACTTTATCAAGCAAATTCGTAGCACTGACAACGTCATGTTTTTAAGCGACCATTCTCAGATGTGCTCAATGCAGGACCCTGTTTTAATGCGTTTCTGCCTTTTCTGCACACAAACGCTCACAATGCCAAAGGACACTTGCCTTCCCTTCTCCTTTTTCACTACACACTTAATAGGTGTTGATATTTTGACCCGCGACAAACTCACGTTTACAAACATAAATCTACTTACTTTCTGCGTCCCTCCTGTTTTCCCTCCATTTTCCAACCAAGTGACGAAACCGTGACGCAACATTCGCGCGGCTTATGATTGGGTGTGGGCGGACCTGCGCACAGGTAGATTGATCACCTTATTTGACTTGGCATGTGGTTGTTGTTTAACGTCAGCTTCCTCTGTGACTGTTATAGTCTGTGTGAGACTTAAAGATCCAGGTTCACTGCTTCTCAGTTTTTATTTTGTAAATTTACAGCAAAAAAAAAAAAAAGTACAGCATCAGCTGAAATGGGTCCTGAATTATTTGCAGACTTCATGTCTTATAAAACTGTGTCAAAATAAATTGCACCCAAATGGTGTAAATTCCTAAAGGTTGTCAAATTACCACAAACTAACACAAATGTTGTATAATTTGAGTAGAAGAGTTCTGGTTGCACTGACCTTGGAGGTATCAGGATATATGTTACAGAAGGGGAGATGTGGGGTTAACAGGTTAACCTGTATGAAAACCTCAGAAAGTAAGCTATGTCTTGCTAAAAAAAAAAAGTGGGACCAAGTGATCAAATGGGACACAGCTTTGGAAACACAAGGGGGGGGGGAGCTTTCTGGGTGCAGTGGCCACATAAGACACCAGACAATACACAAAAAAAGATATAGTACAGTAGTTTATGTTTACACAGGGCTCGGTTATATATTTATAATGTCAGTATTTGGCAATTAATCCACATGAAATGAAGCCACCACACAGTGCTGAGGGTAAAATAAGAGCGTGATTTATTCTTTGCTCTGTTCTACAGAACTTTATTACAACATAAAGCTGAAGAACAAAACTGTGTCTGCTGGAAATCAAAGGTTTCGCTGAGAAAAATGCGGACAGCAATCACAAGTGTGAAAACTACTATATGTACAGCATTTATTGACCGTTAGTTTTAGATTGAGTTTGTACTTTGGAGTTGTAAGATTCTTTGATAAAGTAGGAAAATAGGAACATGTTACAATAAAATTTAAATTGGATGAAAGTGTCTTGAAGATTTTAGCACCATGAGACACAATGAGACCGGTAATTGATGTAGATTTTGACCTGACAACCTAGTAATAAAGAGTCCACACATTTACTTTAGAGTCAAAAGGACTGATCGGGTAATCAGTTTAAGTGCAATAACCATTTAAAATCTATTTAACCAAATACAGTAAAAATATCTTAAAGGACAAGAAATAGGAACGTTTAACTTCCTGTCTGTGCTCAGACTCACTCTGATTGGCTGATAAGAGGCTTTAGTTTGTGTCTTTATTCTTCTGTGGTTCATTTTGTCTTGTTTGAGCATTCATTGGTAAAAGAACTTGACCCTACACCTTGTCGTGTTACAGTAACAGAGTTGAAAGGAAACGAGTCAAGAGAAGCAGGTCTGCCTTTTAAAACCTGATGTTCCAGGACTGCAGAATATCTTTACTGGCCTCAAAGTCATCTTCAGTTGTAGCAAAGTTGATGTCGGTGGGTGACGTCACCTCAGGGTCCAGCGTAGGGCCTCCAGCCTCTGAGGAGAAAAAGGTTTTAGTGTTTTAATCCAGTTTCTTTTGTTTTGGTTTTCTTCTTCTTCTGAATCTAATAATCAATTCACATCAGCCACAGAATAAAAGAAGATTATTGATGGTTCATTTCATGAAGGTTTTTTTTAATGGATTATAAGGATAATCTCAGATTTTACCAGCGATGCACTGGATCTGTGGTCTCTCCCAGTTGCCTCCAGACAGACATCTGACCAGAGGGTTTAGTCGTTGCTGGAAACCCTCTGTGCAGTGATAACGTACGACCGCATTGGTCTCATATCTCTGTCGAGTTTTTCCGAATGTGGAGGTATTGCGGACCTTTGGTGGTGGACCACAAGAGGCTGTTGGAAGAGCATCTTTCTTTAGGCCACATAAAGAATTAATCTCTGATCTATTATGATGTAACAGCTCGAAACAACCACACGAGGGAGATAAAACCCTTCTGCAGTAAAAGAGCTGTAACATGCGTTTTCATCCTCATTAATGTGACTCACAGGTGCCTTTCTTGCAGGTGTATGAGAGGTGATAGTTGCAGGGTACGTCACTCCAGCGCCCGTCGTCGTGCCACACCATCACCACACAGTCTTCTCCGGAGAGGAAGTAGCTGTCTGGCTGCCCTCTATACCAGTTCTCATACAGCTGTAAAGATGCAGAGAAAATATATGATCATAGATTTATGTACTTGCATGCAATAATCAGAACAAAATGTATGGAAATGTAAAGTGTGTCCATGTTTATGTCAGGCAAAAGACATTCTTTACAATTCTCTGTTTGACAAAATGAAATCTATTCAGCTTTGTTTTTGTTTAACAATAAAGCATGAAAGATAAAAAAAAAAAAAAAAAAAGGTACAAAAACAATATAATTAACCTGGATGCAGGCTTTCTAAAGGGCTGAAAAAAATTACAATATCCTGTTAAAGTAAGTAAAAAGTAAATGAGAGCAACCCCACAAATACTTACTCTCAAAAATAGGAAAAAATTGAATAAATTAAATGAAAGTGCAAGTAAAAATATCAAACGTTTGATTTGATTCGATGAGTTGTTGTTTTTTTTATATAATAATCCTCTGCTTGGACATCCTCCTTTATCTATCAGCAGTGTTTATCTTCTGTGATGTAGTATGCAATTACATAACTGTAACCTGCAATCAACTGTGTTTCTATGACATTCCTCACCAGTGGGTTGCCATCAGACCAGCGGAAATCATCCTCAATGGTTTTATCATTCAGACCGGTCCACTGGTATTCTTTGTAGTTGCCTGATGAGGAGGACATAACATTCAATAAATTAATAAATAAAAATCCCACATTTATATCAAACCATGTCTCATTTCCTACATGTATTTGTTGGTCTCAACCTACTGTTGATGTAACTCTGTTCCTCAGGGGTCATGATGGAGACCAGATGAGCTCCCTGCATGCGACAGTGCTGCTCTGCGACCTCCCAGCTCAGACGCTGGCTGAAGTGTCGGTAGCAGAAACCATGAAATTTATCCCAGCCTGTTTCACATCGCTCCAGGTCTGAAAAAAAATCCCACAGCAGGAGACAGGTCAAACGAGACAAACAGTTTTCAGATGTCTCAGCAGGTTACGACCCCTCCCTTTCTACTTGTTGTGGCTCAAGTGGCCTCTTGAGCTGGCAGTCAGGGAGGCTCGTTAAGGTGATGTGGTGGTACCTGTGTTGGCCTCTACCAGTGCTACAAATACCAGCCTGGTTTCAGTGTGTCTCTCTCTCCTCGGCTCCACATCTCCTGGTTTGGTTCGGTTGACTTAACCTTTCACCTTCAACACTTGCATACATATTTATCACCCATCCATGCATTACATTCACCACTGATGCTACTCATCTTCACACCTCATGTTTCTTTTATAGTTTAACTTTGTTAATTTTAAATAAAACTCTCCATTGGCATTTCAACCTGTCTCTTCTCCCCTCCTCTTTGTCGCAAGCACTGAGCCGGTTTGTGACAGGTCAGTTTAGTGGAAATTGTTGATTGGTTTGAGTTTAACAGCAGAGAGCTCACCAGTCTGACAGAGGTCTCCTCCGTATGTTGGCAAACAGAGACATTTAACCTTCCCACCTCGGTCAGTGCAGGTACCTCCATTGAGACAGGGGTCGTCCAAACAGGCGTCTGAAACACAACAGAGGGCCACTTCAGATCAATCTACAGCTGAAACCATATAGCAGAGGACGTGTATGTCATTATTCAGACATATTTTAATTTCATGAAGCCTGTGAGTATAATTAGTGCATCAAAAGAAATTTGAAACAATATTTAATGATGTCTGAAGCATTGCTAATCATTTCTGTGTGAACCACATGGTAAGTTAAATGCTTACATTAGTTAAATGATTGTAAAAATAATAATGTTTCACTAGTGTATCACTGGATGCTTCTACAGATGAAAGGACATCAGGATCCATGTGAGCCAACAGATGGCAGCAGAGAACAAGCTTTTCAGCGTCACATGAGGACAAAGTCCTCAAATCCTCTTCTGGCTTCTTTGGTGCATCCCTGACACTTCTGTGTTCATTTCTTCTTTCTTCTTCTTACACTCTATATCAATAACAAACCTTGAAAATAACTTTTGTGTGAGGTGTAATCCAGACATGGGGCTCCTATGGCTCTCTGATCAATTTAAAAAAAGGCCACTGGTCAGTCCAGGAGATGTTCGTCTGATTTAAAAAGGTGTGGCGACTTTAAAATAAATTGTATTTTGTTTGCTAAAACATAACATGTCAACGAAGTATGTTTGGAAAACAATGTTCCTTTGTAAATGCAACGGCATTTTGAATAACCATGTTTTTATCTTCTGCTCTCCATTAAAGGTTCAGTGTTTAGGATTTAGAGGGATCTATTGGCAGTATTGAATTATAATCTTTATGCTTGTGTTTTCATTAGTGTATAATCGTCGGAAACTAAGAATCTTTGTTTTTATTTCCTCACAATGAGATAACAAAATCATATCTACACAGGGAGCGGGTCCTCTTCCATGGAGTGCGCCATGTTACACCGCCATGTTTCTAAAGAAGGCCTGAGTGAACCAAACACTGAACTTCTGAGCTGTTCCTGTGCAGAAAGAAGCTATTGTTCACTTTGGTGATGGTTATTACAGTATGTCAACTATTGGGACAAAGGCTGATGGCATTAGGTGGTTGGTGTTCCTATAGAAAATCAACTGATGACATTATTTTATTTTGATTAATTCCCACTATTTTACCTTGTAATTCACAAACAGAGTTTTGCATTAATTCTTTCACAAAAAGCCCCCAAAAGGCCCACACAGGATTATTGTTTATTTTCTGATTTTGGTTGCTGCTGGTTATTACAAAGATCGTAATTTGGGAGAAATTCATTGGTCACCTCATCTGACAGCTCTCCCATGTGTACTCATGCTGGAGTGACCTACTTCGCCCCTTTTCTATGTCTTTATGTTACAAACCCTCTATATGTATGATTCATTGTACAAGAGAAATACAGCACCTCTTGGCTTCTGGCTATGTGTCACCATCAGATAACAGTTGTTTAAAGTCCTGAGGAGAAAAGATGGGTTGGAGTTTCGTTTTATTTTTCTAAATTTGTAAAAAGAAGGTAAAATGAAGGCATGTGTGTCCAAGCTGAAATTAAACATTTTACAAGTGAATTTGGTTTATTTTCTTCCTTTGACACCCTGTAAACACAGACTCCGTGTCGTCTGTCATTATGCCCACACTCGCATGCTGCTCTTTTCAGAAACCTCTGTACGGGCCAGTGTGTGCAAGAAAGGTAATCACTGCTTTACACGAGTCAAATGAGAATCAGATGCAGTCAGAGAAAAAACGTCATTCTATTTTGCTGAAGAATACACAACTGGTGAGAGGAAAACCATTGAGGAGCCTTTTAAGTCTTAAGTATGAAAAAATTATAACTTGGACAGTGACCCATGTTGGCATCTCTATAATAGTCAAAGATTGTTTTCATTTACATTTCAGCAGGGACCCGGTTTCAAATATATATTTACATTATTCCTCTCTCTTCCATTCCCTTCCCTTCCCAAAAGCACAACAATAAATTGCATGAAGGTGATAATGTGAGGTTGGTAATTTGAATTACTGAATGAGGGATTTCTTTTCCATTGTGTTTTCTTCCGCTCTAAAAACAGCTGAGTCTCCAGCATTTTACACCATGAATAGTCCAACACATAAAGGTCACTGCTCCCCAAATTAAGGCTTAATGGAGGTGCTGATTAAATGTGGAAAAAAAGGAAACGCTTCTGCATGCTGCAGTCTGTGCAATACTTCTGAGGCAAATATTTTGGATGATTGAAGAATGTCTCATGAATTGCAGTTTAATCATTTAAATTGTATCAATTAGAGAAAGCAGACACAGACTCACATTAGAAATGTCTCCTGCAATAAAAGTATTAGTTTTACAGTGATGGTAAAAAAATTGTGAGGTGGCTACGTTTGAGACTGGGTTGCCAAACAAGGAAGTCAGGTGACGGAGTATGAAGAGTTGAAAAGTCCAAATGCGTGGCTTTCATCTAAAAGAGTTGTTTGAGTAGTGTACGTTAAGCAAGTAACTCACTATATCTAACGTACCTTGACATAACTGAACCTAATTTAACGTACGTAACCTAACCAAGTACTTTTAGTGCCTAAACCTAACCAAACTACAACTGTGTAAAGACAAACATAGGCATCTCACAATTTTAGAGCGCTTATTGTGAAAGCAATACGTTTTGCGCTGTGCACCAATGTAACTCTTACATATTTTGATGTGAGACTGTGTTGTGATATGAGTAAAACAATAACAAATAAAGTTGCACTTCAACATTGGATCAATCTTAGCTGGATAATAGTTTTAAGTTTCACCAAGCAGCAGGTGTCGATAAATCTGACATTGTGTACAACATCTTTCCCATGTAGAATGCCTTACGACATTTTGTTATATTAAAAATAATTCATGTCCCAAAATACAGGATATTTGATGGATTAAATATATGCTAATTTACTGTGTATTGTTTTGTCAACAGATGTAAAAGAACTTCTCCGAAAATCTAGTTGAAGTTTTTATAATTCTTCTAGTCTAAAATATCAACAACTTTTTCAAATGACACAAAAAACAAATTGTATGAAAGCCAATTTCTGCACACAAATGAAGTGAAGAAAATTAAATTAAGTTTGCATTCTAGAATCAAAAATATTAAGTTTGAATCAAATTGATGAGGAATGCAGTCAAAATTAACTATGAGAATTTTTAGTCTTTTCATTATTTTTTTGGTTATTGTTTCGGTTTTGTTTTCTTCTCAGAAATGAGCTTCCATACAATGCATCACTGTCCGTAGCTGCCCTTTTGGATTGTATGTGTGCAGTAGATACTACTCTGTCATTTTTTTAACTAAAACGCAGAAACCAAAGGAAAAAATATTAAGAATAGATTAATCAACTAGTGGTGAGACAAGAAACAAATATAGATTAGTTGTCTTTATCAGTATTTGACCTAAAAACACAATACAAATCTTGAACGATCATGATTGAACAACAGATCATGACTTCAGAATGGAACATTAATGACCAAAGAACATTTCTAAACATGTTACTAAATCCCACCTCTTACAACAAAGCAACACCGAACATATTTTGTGCTTTTAAACATAATAATAATCTGTGCTTCTGGTACTAGACTGACTAAAAAAAAAGTAATAAAAGTAAAACCAAAAAATACCAAGAAAGACAACAGTTAACACTTAAATGTAAAGTATTACTGCAGTTGCATTGGTCAGTGCTGTTAACATTCAATGTGATTGCTGCTACATTCCAGAGACAAATCAAGTCCCTTATTGAGTTACTTTCAGATTTATGGAAAGGACATTGTTGGATTTGATAGTTAGCAGGAAGAAAATTATTGCAGAATAATTTGCACTATTTTGGAGCAAAGATCGATTATTTACAAATAAAATCTAATGATCAACATCCTGATTTAAGGTTCACCAAGGCCTATAACCATCACTCTCACAGGAAAAACTTGTCGAAGAAACGCTAAAATACTCATACCAGTATATTACTTCACAGAAGTCAATCTTTGGATGAGGGAGACAACATCATGCACAACGATACTGGACTGTCGACAAATGTCAAATGGGAGCTGTCCCAGTGTGAGTATCTTGGAGGGTAGAGTGGAGATCACAAGGAGAGCAATGAGGAGTGTGTGAGGGTGAAGCGGGAGGAGTCAGAGGGGTAAGTGGGCTTGCTGAGACAACAAGTGAAACAAACGGGGGGAAGTCGTTTGAAAAGCAGGAGGGGTATTTTACAGAAAAATGGAGTAGAGGCAAGTTGGGCAGAGGACAGACCAGGGGATTTTAGTGCATCATTGCGTTGAGTAGGAAGAGGACGGTTAGGCTGATGAGAGTGGCTTTAACATTACCTGAAGATTTCCCTGTACCGCCTACAGCTGCCCTCTCATTGGGCAAGATAAGCAGGGTGGGTGGCTTGGTGAGACTAATCTCAAAATCCACCAGACCGTGATCCACTGGTGGTATGGTCATCTTCTCTGGTTCAGCTGTCTCGTGGAGAACTTTGGGTGTCGTCGTGGCCGGACTCCATGTTTGTCTAGACCAGTGTGTGGTGGTGGTGATGGTGGTGGTGGTCGTCTTCGCAGAAGCAGTAGTGGACTTTGTACTCAGGGAGGAATCTGAAGCTGCAATGGAGGGGGTTTTACGGCTGTACTCATGATCGTTCAGAGACTCTTGGGGTCCAGCGGCGGTGGTCATCAGAGCCCAATCAGATGTTTGAGAATTGAGAGGAATGACAGTAAAGTCCTCAAGGGTAGGGGAAACATTAACGTCTCCTTCAAAGGTTGGGGCAACATTAATGTCTTCTTCAAAGGTTGGGGCAACATTAAGGTCTTCTTCAAAGGTTGGGGCAACATTAGCTTCTTCATCAAAGGTGGGGGCAATGGTAATGTCTTCTTCAAGGGTTGGGGCAATGGTAATGTCTTCTTCAAGGGTTGGGGCAATGTTAATGTCTTCTTCAAGGGTTGGGGCAATGGTAATGTCTTCTTCAAGGGTTGGGGCAATGGTAATGTCTTCTTCAAGGTTTGGGGCAGCATTTGCTTCTGCTTCAAGGGTTGAGGAAATGTTAGCTTCTTCAAGGGTTGAGGAAACATTAGCGTCTTCTTCAAGGGTTGAGTTAGCTTCTTCAAGGGTTGGGGCAACGTTAGCGTCTTCTTCAAGGGTTGAGGAAACATTAGCGTCTTCTTCAAGGTTTGAGGAAACGTTAGCTTCTTCTTCAAGGGTTGAGTTAGCTTCTTCAAGGGTTGGGGCAACCTTAGCTTCTGCCTTAAGGACAAGATTTGGGATAATTTCAACTTCTTTTTCCACTGAAAAGGAAATGTTGGCTTCTTCTCCAAGAGTTGGGGAAACTTTAATTTCTTCTTCAAGGGTTGGAGCTACTTTAATGTCTTCTCGAAGGGTGGGATTAATTGTACCCGGTTCAGATCCACTTGCCTCTTCATAAGCACCGGTCACAGTATCCAAATACACTCTGTAACCTGATGTTCGATACCGTGCTGTGGTGGATTCAGTAGGTGAGTGAGAGGTGTTCGAGACCACTGGAGACTCAATGGTAGCTAAACTTACTTCAGAAACTAGCTGGTCTTCAGACTTTGTTGAGTGCAGATTTGTTTCCTCACTTTCCATGTTGAGTGTGTCTTCAATTTCTAAGCTTGTACTTCCCTCCTGTCTAGAAATGGGAGACTCCCACAGCTGTGGCGCTGTGGACAGGACTTCCAAAGCAATTTTGTCAGAAAGGCGAGACCCAGAGGACATGGTTGCATCTGGACCTGCAGTCAGGGATTCAGTCGGAGCGCTGCTAGCAGAGACAGAAGAAGATGGGTAGGAGTTGACACCGGAAATGGAGCTGACTGCTTCCACATCACGGTCCCTCTCTGGAAAGGAGTACAAAACATTTTTGGAGTTGTAAATACATATATTAAAGGAATAACAGGTAATAGGAATAACATGCTGGTGGCAGAGTGTAGAGAATCGTGACAAGAAGGCAATTCTTTTAAGATAGTAATGTTTGTCTTTTTGTTAGACTCAGAAAAGGCTTCACATACCTTGAGAGGTATCTCCAGACCCATCCATGACGACCCACGTTGAGGTTAGCGCCTCAATGGTGAACTTGGTTGTTTGGGCTAGTTGTGTGAGAATTGTTCTTTCTTCTTCTGAGGCCTGAGTTGTGAGCGACATCTGCAAAGGATCTTCTACTGCGGCCTCCTGAAGCAAGGGGTCAAGGGTGATAGGGGTTCCCGCCCAGAGAGTCTCCTCTTGAGTATGGTTGCTGTCTGTCTCAGTGTAATTTTCTTGTGATCTGTTTAAAGTCAGGTTGGTTTCCTGTACTTCTTTGGCCTGTATCAGCTTCTCTAATGGCTCTGTGTCTAGGATTGTCTGGTTCTGAGTGTGAGGTTCATATGTGGTACTTTCCAGCTCAGATTGGTGAAAGGTGAAGCTCAGGTTCTGGTGGGAGTCTGTCTCGTTGTAAACACTGGGCAATAATGACTTGTTTTGTGGAGAATTGTAGGTTTCTGTGCTGCTGATTGTGCTGTTCATCAGTGCTGTGGGATGCTGGGAATTGTAGCTCATTTCTGTTGGAGGTAAAGTTTCGTCAGATGGCTGAATGAGATCCAGCGTAGATGTGGTGTTGATGGGAGACTCTGTGATGTCTGATATAATTGTTGAGTCTATGTCGACTTGGTTTTCTTCAGTAAAAGGGACAGGGATCAAAGGCAAAGATTCAAGCACACTTTGGGCCTCTCGCTCCACTTGTTCTTCTTGTTGGTTCAGATGAAGTTCTTGATCTTTTTCCAGCAGAATAACAACATTTTGTTCAACGTCTTCAGGTTCTGTGGCCATGTAGTCTATCGGCGAGTCAGTGGAAGTGTTTCTGTTTTCTGTATAGGGTGGGTAAGCAATTAAAAATCTGTTTTAAGAAGGTATGATTATGACAATTTTGTCCATCTCCTTGAAGTTATCTTCAAGCAAGGATTGCTTTAGTGTGATGTGAATAGTTTTCTATTATGACTAGTATAACTGAGTCATAATAAACAGTTTGCATTTACACCAAATGTCATTTTAATGTTATCTAATATAAACACATTTTTGAAGCACGAGATACTCACCTTTGAAACAGTAAACGTCATGAAGGCTGGACAGCTCTGGGAAACCAGTTTGGTTGCTGAAGCGGTAGACAGTTTTGACGCCTGCCTGAGGCCCTCCGCAGCGGTCCCTGGGGGTTATGATGGGGTAGCGCACGCTGCCGTCAGACAGCCACCCGGGACTGCAACGGTCCAGTCCTTCACTCCACGCCAAGTACAACTGTGCTGTTGTAGCCAGCTCTGCCCCTGCAGCTCTGCAGTAGGACTGTGCTTCGGCAAATGATAAGTGCTGCGGGATGTTCTCATGGAACATCTCCCCTACAAACACACAATATTTTCAATATTTTTTTTACCATATTTATAATATATTGGACACTAACTTGGATCATCAAGTTTATTGTGTTTATAAGTCGATAAAGTCCAAGCAAAACTTTGGGGTGACTGATTTTAGCTTATCACAGATATATCTGTACATAGTGGATGGTATGTTGGCTGATGAGAAACATGAAATTGCAGCACAGGAATGAAACACAATTATGGAGATTGTCCACTACATATCATTAAGGTCATTTTGCAAGTGTAAAATGTCCTATGTAATTCATATCTTACACAAATTTATCACACTTCTATAATAAACAAATTAAGAGAAGGTCAAAAATGTTTTGATAAATCATAGCAGATATGCGGTTATTGTAGTTTTTAGGTTCTTAAATACTAATATCAGTACTGGTTCACAAAAATCTAGTATTTAGTAGTGAAAATTATTTTAATATTATGATTCATACCATCAATTTTTTCTATGTAACAATAAGCATCAAATAGATCATCTGGATCCATTGTCCCATAGTTTCTCACTCCTGGTTGCCCTTCCATGTCACCGTGGCAACCTTCACGGGGCACTTGGATTGGGTACCTGCACGAAAAACAAGCAGCTTTTCTTACATGAAAGTAACATGTGCAACATACAGCTACAGATATTTCTAAAGACAACAGGTAAATCAGACAGAATGAACAACAGATCTAGTATATTGTCAAGATCAGGTGCAGTCTTCAAAGCGAAGGTTTGAGTATTTGTGTAGTTTACCTGACAGACTGGTCTGCCAGCCAGCCTGCATCACACTGCTCGTATCCATCATAATAAGCTGCCAGCAGCTGGTCAGGAGTGGCAATTTGTGCCCCGATGGCTTCACAGGCCCTCTGAGCCTGATGGAAAGTAAAGGCATACCTGCCCAAAGCATCTCTGTAGTGGAACACAACACCTAAACACACACAAAAATGTACATATTCACATACTAACAAAATTACTGCACATAAATAACACGTGCAAAATCTGATCTCTTAAAAACAGCATCTTACTAATACGACAGACAATTGAAAACAGCTAAGGACACTCAAAATTATAATCTCTCCCACACTTTAATGATGATCTGTGTTTTTCATTGTGCTACCTTTGACCTTGAGTTGCATGAGGTCGCTGGCATCCTCCAGGCCCTGCTGCACCTCACAGCGATAGTGACCCGAGTCACTGGAGCGCAGATCTCCCAGCCAAAGTGACAGATCGTCAAGGGAGGAGGTGTAGTTGAGCAATGCGGCACGGTCCCGGTACACCTCGTTGACCTTCACCCTTTGATCCCGTGCCACCAAGATCAGTGTCTCCACCCCACCGGACACCACTGTCCACTTAACCCGCGGTTCAACAGGGGAGGAAGAGGAGGCGGTGGGTATGGAGGACAGAGACACCATGCAGGGGATGGAGATGGAGCTGCCCAGTGGGGCAAAAACCGGACCTGAGTGGGGGATTGTCACCTGGAGCTGCCGCACCTCATCTGTAACCAAAAAAAAAGTCCCAGTCTCTGAGGAACAGAGCGGCGCTGTACATTTGCTGAAAATAGTGAATCATGCTCTAACCTTTAAATGTACTTTTGTATTCTCTGCTGATGAATAGTATTCATTTGGCATATTAAAAATCATGAAGATTTATATGATGAGAAAGAGATAAGGGGAAATGTAGACATACCATAAGCAGATGGAGTTTGGGTGGGAAAAGCCAGAGTAAGACAGAAGACTGCACAGAGAAGTGGAAGAAACTGGAGATGTCTATGGAGAAAACAAAACAAAACACAGTATGAATTAATATAAAATACAGTTGAAACAGATAAAGATTAATAAAATAAATCCTAAAGTAAACTCAAGGAGCAAATGACACAAAGTCAATTTTCAATTTCCACTTTCACACATAATTAACCTTAAAAAGGCAGAGTGATTTCTGTCATTGGAAGTCATGTTTTGTGTTGGTTCAGCTAGTCTAAGCTTGAACACGCTCCATTGATCTCACTAAATTGATATATTGTGATGTTAAAGGCCACAACCTTTGTGTTCACCACAGCTTCAACCTACTGTGGTTTAGTGTGGTACACGTGCAGACAAGTAGCTGGGAAATAAGAAAGTCTCGTTGCGATTGTTAGCAAATCTTCTTTTGCAGTTTTGTTATTTATGTTTTCTTTACATAATAGAGTTTAGTAATTCATCTTACCACACAGTTTACATAAAAAATAAAAATGTACATACAGAAGGCAAAAAGGGCCATAAAACAGCAACTATAGATTTTTATTTAAGGAAAATTAAGAAAGAAATTATCTTAAATCTTTCTCTTTTATCTATAATATATTCCCACCATAAAACTTGTACTTTTAAGAGATATTGTTAAAAACAATGACAAGCCAATGGCCAAGCTAGCAGCTCTCTGAGGCTCTAATTAGAGCAGCCTTAGTTTAGCTTGTTAGCATCTTAACAAACACTAAAACTGAACGGGAAAGTCTACAAAATTTATTGGTGATCCATCCAATAGTTGTTGAGATATATCAAAAAATAAATTAAAAAAAGCTCCCATTTTCAAAAACAAAAACCAGCATGAAATGTATTGCAGGTCTGTAGCTATTGCATTAGTTTTAAATAGGTGTACCTAATAAACTGGCAACAGAGTGCAACCATTATACATGTAGATAAAAATGGTGACCTGCCAGTTTTGCCTGAACGAAACAACTTTGGAGAAAAATCTCTGTATAAAACACACAAGTCCCACAAGATAGTACAAAAGAAAAAAAAAAAAAAAAAAAAAAAAAGAATCTCTGAGTTCAACCATGCAACATAAAAGACCAACTTCTCTGGTTTTCAGAGGGAAGCTGAGAGCACAGACTCCTAACCACAAGCCATTCATCACCTCCGGGAGCTAATGACATGGCGTCCTAGCCCAGCGGCACCGTGCCAGCTCTCCGTCACCAGCCTGGCCCTGTTATTAACCCAGTAGGCATGGCAGGACTTCCACAGTGACCTCACGCAACCTCCTAAAGGAGCCCATGATGAAGCTGCAAATGTTCATCCGTCATTAAAAAGCAGCATTCTGGCTCCAGGACTTTTCAGGGCTCAGATAGCGAAGAGTGCCTTTATGGTTCTGAAATGTGGCACAATTTTAACGTGTATATCAACACGTACCTTCCCATTAATCCTTGTTTATAATAATTATGGCACTTTTACCTTCAACTTAACATTGTATGACCTTTCAGTGCTGTCAAATATTCAAAACTACTGAATATTGGATATGCATTATTCAACCATCTACATCTACAGCTGAAATCAGAGAGTGAAAGGTTGCAAGGTTGCATCACAAAGTTAACTGACCAGCAGCAAATTGACTCCTGGTGAAACTAATTCTAAATACATTTTCTTTATTATTATAAAATTGTGAAAAATGGGAACAAATGGATTTAAAAAAATAACCCAGGTCTTTACTAAAAAATGAACTGCACACAGTTTGTACTTTACATACAAGAAATCAACATATAAGCATCAGACATCAAACTACAATTTTAGAAAGCTTCGTTTCATTAAACATCAAAAATGCTTTTCCAAAATCATAACAGCTTAGTTTTATGTTGTGAGTGTTCTTGAAGGAATTGGTTTTAATTTTGTCCAGCTGTGAGAAGCTCTTCTGTTTCTTTTATGCATTGCAGGACAGTTTTATTTTTAGTAAGTATACTGACTGCTTTGAGAATGCCTTATTTTTTTTTTAACTCTTCCAGGTGTGAACACACCAGAAAACATAGTATAGATGTGGGACACAGCAATGGGGTGTGAGAATGAGAGAGCAGCTGAATATAATGAAAATGCTCCTGATATGCCCATGTTGTTTCGAGGAAGTCAGTTAAAACAGCTTTAAACAAGTTCAGACAAAGAAGTTTCAGATTGTTTGACTGTTGCTGATGCCACCAACACAACCAAACTCTTAATGGGCACAAAAGAGGCTTGAAAAAAATCCATAGCAAAGCTGTCTGTGGGTCTAGGTGAGGTTTTAACACAGTTTTGGCACTTGCACAGTATGAGCTCAACATGATAAAACATTTGTAATTACAAATTATTACAGTAGCTGTTAATCATGTTAAAGCTGAAGAAACAAAGTAAATATTACCACGGTCAGAGCCTCTGGATCGAGCGAGAAGTTTAACAAGTGCTAACAAAGTTGACCTTTTCTGCATTTGTAAATCAAACACAGCCTTCGTAAGGAGTCGGCACCAACACAGCTCACTAACTTGTGTCAGATTAAATGGCCTTCTTTAATGTCAGAATAACTGTTGTCTGTTTCCTCTCCAGCTGGGTGGACTCCACAGGGCTGGCATCACTATTAGTATTCTTGACAAGAAAACCTCTCACAAAAAGCGTGCAGTGGGCCAAGAGGACAGCTGCACACTGTGCTTTCACTTTATACCCACTCCCTTACAAAAGGCTTCAGGGAAAATTAAAGGACGAAGCACTGGCACACTCGCCTGCTTTTTCTCTTTTCTTTCTCTCGCTCTTTTCATGGATGGAAAAGGAAGTTTTAAACCACTGAGAATCGTTCTGGAGGAGGCTTTGTACAAAAGAAACGGGCCCATTAAGACCCTACACACTGATTCAAATGATTACTGTTGTGACAGTGTGCCTAAATATCGGCTTGTGCATTCAGATCGATGACAGAGGAGAAAACCCTGGTCGCTGCTGGTTATTTTTGTGCCGTTGTTTCGCTGAGGTCTTTGGCCTCGCTGTCACCAGGCGCTTTGTAGTCCTGCTCATTTTAACGAGAGTAACAATGAAGAAAAGTCAAGCTGAAATCAATGCCACCCACTGCATTTAGAGGTCCGCAAACTGCAGCTAATGCATTATCCACAAGGAGGACTAATCCAGTCTCCTCCTCCTGCAGACAAGTACAGTGAACAGCTGCGGACTAACATCTCGGTCATTAGTGGAAAAATACAAATCTGGATTAAATCTGCATTTTCAACTTTAAATTTGAATGGAATAAGTAGTATTCAAGGAACATAAAAATTATGCTAGGATCCCTGTCTGTGCTGCACTAACAAACTCGTGGGTGGCCTCTGCAGTGCTCTGCATCAGGGTCAATACAGACAAACCTCGTCTCCACCAACAAACCAGAAAATGACTCCCGATTCCAGTTTAGGCAGGTCAAACATTTGTGACTGATGTGCTGTGAGCTCTGGAGAGTGCTGGGCTGGATCCATCTGTTTTTACCTTTTAGATTTCAGGCTTATTGGCAAGACTAAAAACTAAATATACACCAGGAATATGCATCATAGGTCACTTAAACAAAGTTACAAGATTATTAAAGAAGGCACCAGGATAAAATTAACTTTCGTCCTATCCAACAGCACAATTAAAGCCAACATAAAGTTGTACTCCATCTTGCAGTTACATTCTAATGTAACTATCGTAACATTTAGCAGGATTAGATCATTTTGAAACTTTGCAAACAAATCACTGTTTTTATATCTTCTTGTTAGAATTTGACAAATAGCTGCCAAAAAGAGCTTATTTCTTAGTTCTGCTCCTGTATGTCTGTGAGGATAACGGTCAGATTTCTAGTGAGCAGCTAGACTGATTAAAAATGTGTAAAGAGGGCAAAATATTGGCAACAACAATGATCAATTCCTTCCCCTATTTACCTCCAAAGCAAATCCTCCAAATCTGTGTATGCTGATGACATTTGACTAATAACCCAGGACCAGAAAAAAAAAAAAAATCACCAACTAGCCTCCTTAAATAAGAAAAAAACCTGAACAACAATTAAAAATTCAGCACAAATGAACTAAAGCTCAGACTTCACGGAACTTGATGGGAGTTTGACGGGATGAAGTCCTTTAAGGTAGCTGAGCTAAAGATCAGAAACAACCGAAATCCCCAACTAAGCGTATCAGGGCTGGCCTGCTGTAAACTTCGGTGCAGAGCAGATTGGCCTTTTGTGCTCCACGTCAGACTATTCACTCAGCACCACACCTCTGACTCCCTGCACCATCAAACCTAACACCTCCACACAACCGAAAGGTTGCACTTACTCACAGCAATCCCCACACCATGCAGACTTCTCCAATAAACCAATCGTCTGTCTCCCAACAAGATGGCTGCTTTGGAAACACCACCCACCAGGTGATTCATCACCACCCAGTTCGTCTGGGAAAGAGTCAAGCGAAGTTTCAAATAAACATCTGATCCCAGACCTGACTCAGCAAATCCATGGACAGACCACCGCATGTAGATGACTGGCCTATTATACCCAAGAGGAACCTTTCTGACCTCCTGATTAGATTATGTGACTTCAGGCTCAGGTGGGCTCTGCTTCGGAAGACCGATCACTTTCTCAGTTCAGCACCAATATGGCTACAATTAGGTACCTTCAGTTTTAAATCATTTGTGTGTTTGCTGACAATTAAACCAAGGTAGCTTAAAAGAGGTAGCTGTTGGCAGAATGACTTTCCTTTAAGCAAAGGATTGATGTTTTTATTGCTGCTTAAAGCTTTCCATTACTTGTAAGTCATTCCCGTAAACTTAAACCACGAAAGAGGCATATGCTACAACCCTCGCTGCCTAGCTCACATTGTTGACTTTGGAGTTTAATGGGCTGATCCCAGTTTATTTTCTGGGATTTTTAACAACATTTCCACAGTGAGTGTGAGCTAGGTGAGCTTATGTTTCTGAATTTCAACTCCAAAGTCTAGAAAACAGAAAGAAATTGATAGACCATTTTCTGTGTAGATAAAAAAAAAAAAAAAAAAAAAAAAAAAATCGAAATAATATGCATGAGTAATATATAATACTCGTTATCGTCTTTAAAGACACAACAACACAAAACATTTCCAACTGCATCAAACTATAATTACGTCATGAAATTATCATTAGTGAATTAGAGGGTTTTTTTCTGAACACCCTTAGATACAGCAGTGTCATTGTGTTGCTCTGCCTCATAATTGTTATCCTGATAATCAGGCTGAATTTCCATTGTGTTTTTGATTTCATTATTTATTCTGAACATTTGGATGTGGGCAGCCAGGCTTTAAATGTAGGTCTTAATCTAACTCTAGCAGCTACAGTCACTGCAGTTTCAGCCACACTCACTACTAATGATCGAGTATCACCAGCTGTACTTCACCTTCATTTCTACAGACTGCCTCACACTTTCTACCATGCTTCATGTTTATCGTTGGGGCAGAGTAACATTTTGTCTCCATTTTCATATGAAATTGCAAGACAACCAAACCAGTGCTTTTTCTTGCTTCACCGATTAATGTCAGACCAAAGAGTCACAGGACCATCAAACAAGAAATGAAACCTTCAACGTCTGCCTTGTGTTTCTGTGTGCCCTCTGTCTCTCTACCTGTCTATTACTGGCATCCACCCGAGCCCCGAGGTGGACCACGGAGAGCGAAGAGTCTACATAAGCACTTAAGACAAAAAGCAGGTTCCTGTGTCTGAAGGGCACATGAAAGCATGAAAAACAGCATTGAAATGCACTTTTGCAGTAGACTGGATCACATGGTTGCTTTCAATAAATGTAGAGGACAGTAAATCGATTTTAAATAGACGTCATCCTCAATTTTCCTTCATCTCCATAGAAATATCCATGCACATCTATTTGAAAAATCATCACAGGACTCCACAATCATTTCAACCAAGGATGCTGATGTGGAGAAAATCTTTTCAAAAAACATTCATCTGCCTTAAAGCAGTGTAAGAAAAGAAGATAAAACATTGAACATAGCAAGAATTTTTTTTTTATAAAAAGTTATTCTTAAGTGAGTTGCACCAGAACCTGAGCAGGACAGCAACTACTCCAACGCGGTTAAGTACAGAGGGTTGCTTTCTGAACAATTTAACATGAAACTGATTTCAAAAGAACTTTGAAACGATCAAACCGCATCAACTGCGCATCATTAAAACAGCAGCTCAAACACAAGCCTACCGGATTGTTCTTAGCAGCATTTCAGCTGATGCAGGATGGACGGACTTCTTGGATGAAACAAGTATTTTCCGTCAGCTCCTCGCAGCTTGCTGCAGTGCGACTGTCCTGTCAGGGGAGAGCGGCTCTCTGGATGCTGCCTGCCCTGCACAGGTAAACGGAAGCTGGGGCTGCTGTCGCACCGACGGACTCAGAGGCTCGCGGAGAAAGAAAGGAGGGAGTTGGGAGAAAGTGACGCCAGATATGAAATCCTGAACTGCCCACTTTTTCAACCAACAATCGGGATGGAGATGACGCATGCCTGTCGGGGTGGGTGGGGGGGTGGATTGGGAGGGATGACATCTGAAACAACCGATGTTATAGGCTATGAAGTGAAGCCTCCACTCAGGAGATGACCTATATGTTTTTTTTTTTTTTTTTCTGTTTTACTGCAGGGCGACAAATACATTGAGCGTCATTTGGATGAGCCAGGGTGACTTGAGTCAGCGCAGCAGCAGTCCGGAGTGAGTTGCTGATGCTGCTGCAGGTACTAATAATGCAGTATAGTCAGGAAGGATAGGGAAGCTGCCTCTTTTACTGACTCTGGCTCAGTTTTGAGAGACATTCATACCTTGAACAAGTTTGCAAGCAGTAGCAGTATAAATGAGCAGTTTGAATCATCCTGGGGAGGAACAGTCCCTGTAACAGGACACAGCTGGTGCGCCGGCATTTACTCCAATCTGCAGGATGTGTTTGATCAATAAACTGAATGCTGTATGTCAAAGTTTATGAGCTATTAACTTCAACTAATATCGAAATGCGTGTTAAAAGAAATTAAATCTACTTTAATGTCGCAAAAAAGCAGATATATATTTCTGACACAAATAATAAATTGATTATATTTTTAAGCGGATGTTAATTTCTTGTTTTCACAACTGGTGAAGACTAAAAAATATTGATATAACTGCTGTTGAAAAGGAATGAAGCTTTCGTGACCCTGCTCAAGGTCAGATTAATCCCAATGGAGCAAAAATAAACACTGTGCCTTTTGGGACGACGTTTCTCCCGACATCACTATAGATCATGTCATCTCCAAGTAAACAAAATCAAACACAAATTTATGCAGGCAGGCACACAGTGGCCTAATGGCGTGGCACATTACTCATTGACTCTATTTTAAAACGTATATAGGCTACATTCTGGGTCTGAAAATTGAAGCCGATGGAAAAGTGCCCTTAAGGGCAATACCACTGATGGCCACAAGGGGTTGGCTCCAAAAAACCTCTGGCTCCAACAGACTCTCATTCAAAGGGTGCCAACTTCTCTCATTAAATATAAAGTCAGTCATTTTTTTTCACAAATCATTATAGTGTCATTCACTAAATTCACTCTTTCTGTTCAGTGTTTCTGGTGATCCAGCTGAAAATAATTTCAGATTGAATTAGATATCAAGCCTTAAAGAGAGGTTTGTGTGGGGGATGTCGGGTTTGATTCGACATGAATGGGGTGAAGTAAGGTTTTCAGTATAGGTATGTGGGTTTAGCTCGTCCTAATATGGTCCCATCTGGTTTCCAAGAACCAATATGGCACCAGCCAAAATGCCAAACCCGAGGCTTTAATACGACAGCTTACAAACCAATAGGTGGTGTCACGATGGATTTCTTCTTGGCATAACTACATAAGCGTCCATGGTTTGATTACTGGCCAGCTGGACCTATTGTATGTCACACCCCAACCCCCCGTCCCCATGTTTCCTGTCAGTATCTTCACTGTCAGCACCAATAAAGGCATAAATGCCACAACTACGCACATAAACTATCTGGCAAACACTGGTTTATTCAAAACATATTGACATCTTTCCTAATTCAGTTGATATTGTAATTTTATGTTACATTTTCACAAACTAGTTTTGTAGATTTCCAGTCCATAAAACAGGAGAAGCAGTGTGAACCTGGAGCAGGTGCATGCTTTGCACAGTTAATAATTCAGCTGAGTGGGGTGAGCACTGACTCACCTCAGTCAATACTGTGTGAGATTTGTGGCCAAGCTCAACCTGTTTGAGTTACGAGTTACATAAAGTACCCTATATTTTCAGGAATCTACTGTACCTTCCCATCTGTTTATACTGTATGTAACAGACACACACAAAGTCGAGGTAAACTTATAGCCGTGCCCTCTGCAGACAGCGTGAATGGTGCTTTATAGTGGTCTTCCTGTGACTCGGCAGCAGGGTGGTGCTGCACACCCGAGGAATCTCACACCCAGATAACAGCAGGAGAAATGTCAGATCTCAGAGAGCAGACGCAGATCAGAGGTGTGCTTCCAGCGATAAATGACTGTCAGAGTGACCCAGACTGATTCACGTCCAGACAACAGTTAGACATCATTCTCTGCTGTCATTTGGACTTGAGCAGTCGAGGATTAAAGTGAAGAAAAAAGCCGGCGCTCAAGCAGAAACTTCCTCCGTTCAGAATCCATCCTTGGGCAACTTTCTTCACCAACAAATTATAACTGACCATGACCTCTGACCTTTTGTCTGTAGAGTTGGCCAAAGAAGAAAAGGTCTTACTGATGAAGATCATTTTTGACACGGAAAGCGTCAAATTGTTAACTGGCTTGTAAGAGTTTTTCACCATGTCATCATTTTATCCTTTTAGAAATGTGTAAAAATCTTTCAACATCACAGTGTGAATTCCCAAACAGTCAATCAATCTTTCCTATAGTGTATATCAGTGCAAATTTGCCCTACCTCACAAATGACAAGATTTAAGTGCTTTTCTGCATTAATATATTATATTATACTGCACAACAGGCAGGAATCATAATGGTTGTTGGAAACTTCAAGTTTAGTTTTACTTCGAGAAAGGATATAATTAATTCTTCCACCACTGATGTCAGTGACACATCCTTTCCAGAATGTTTAAAAATAATAATGTTAGAAACAGAGTGGGCTTCACTCCACTCCACTCCCCAGGGTGTAAAATCCTTTGATGCCGGATGAGACTTTACTGATCAGGATTTAGAAAGAGGTTATGAAGACACAAAGGATTTGGTTGGGCTCACAAAGAACACTTTTATCCATATGACTGAACAAAACATTGTTCTAATAAACACAAATTGAAAAGGATATAATTGCAGCTGACGTCTTAATATTTTGACTGACATTTCTGAGAAATCTGATTCTCAACTGCAGGATAATCTCCAGTAACATGTGGAAAAGTGTGCTATGAAAATGAAATGTTCATGTTTTATACAACATCTTACACTATATACGATACAATTTAACTTTTTTTTTTATGTGAACGATATGTTTTCTTTTAACAATTTAGTTAACATGAATATAGGACATGTAAATCAAGAGTGAATGATTCCAAAAGGAAAGGTAAGCACAGCATTTTACGGTCCTTTTCAGCTCCTAACTGTAACATATTGAGGTCATATACAAGAATCCACCGGGAGACGACCAAATTAGACCAAACATAGTCAAACATGCATGCAAGCCATGCCTCAAGACCTGCATACAAGCTAACGTTACATTTTCCAGCAGCCTTCAAACAACCAGCCTATAATTAGACACTATCATTACATTGTAGCTGAGCTTAGATCATCAAGTGAGTCAAGAGCAGCATTCAAACTTAGGTTTAAAGTGCCTTTAGATCCACAGGAGAATTTAGAGCTGTCGTTTACGGAGAGAGGCAGCGAGCGACTACAAGCACTTACTGAAAACAATTGAAAGGACTTTTAATGTAATCAGATTCGTTAGATTAACAAATAATAACACTTCTGCGAGTGAGTTGGACTCTGACACGTGAAGCCTGCGCCACCAGGTGGGACTCATTAGTTCATGTGGCTGAGAAGCAAATGTGACTCAGCTGAAATGCAGAGCACAGCCTGCAGTTTATTTTTATGTATTCCTAATCCTGCTTGAGTCATGTCAGTGGTTTCGTTTATCTGGGTTACCAGAATTGCTGTCAAATTACCACAAAGTAGAAGTTACAAGATGGCCAATCCTTTAACTCATTCTCCCCTGCACGAGCGGAGACTCACGTAAATCTGTGCTTTTGTGTGTGAATGGAAAAAATGAAGACAAATGAAGCAATACAAAAGGTTCCACTTCACCAACATTACACTTCACCTGGCTGCAGCTCCAGACTGAAATCCACACAACACGCATGCAATGGCAGGAAAGACGACCAGCCTTTGAATAATTTTTCCTCCCATAAAAGCAAAACCTCAAAACCCTGTTTCCGCTGACTGGCTGCTTTTATTCCCTCTTGGATGAGGAGCGACAAAGGCAAACTGGTTCAGGAGGAACGAGTCTGGGAAAACTGCTGCATTCATCGACTCCACCGGCCAAACCGACGACTTGCCATGCTTTCTGCATGATGTTACTGCTCTGACCAGAAATTAGGGTCCAGAGAGCCACTGTGAGATTTTGATGCAATTACTCTATCTGTGACACATCGTTTTTTGGGTTGTTTTCTTTTTGTGTCATTTCCTGGCATAGAGGCTAGTTGCTTCACCAGCTGGAGATCTGGCAAGTTAACTTTCAGTAAATCTATACATGTGGTAAACCGGCGAGGAAAAACAGACTTGATGTGCTTTATAGGCCGCCTCCCTCGTATATGACAGATAAATGTAGAGCTGAGGATGAGCTCAAATAAGACTGGGCACTTTATAGATAAATCTGGACATTTATAGCTATAATGGGATGTTTTAAGTGTTTTTTTATGGAATAACCATTATTTTTAAAGTAAGAGGTACAATTTATTCAGGACCATAGTGAAAACCTCAGATATAAAGAAGAAGCCCAAATCCTGCAGTTCAACGCAGTCTACAAAAGTGTAACTCAAAAAAGCCTGTAAAATTTCACAAAATCTTTTCCTAATTTTCTTAACTCGTTCTTTTTTAACATATATTTCTTTTAGGTTTATTTCAATCTCCCTACATTTTGTTCTTAATGCTTTATGACACTCCCAAGATACAACTCTGGTTGAAAATTCCAGAATAATTTTGAATCAGTATCATATTTCATTTATTTATCTAAAGTCTATTTAACATAGTTATTGTATAAATTATTTTTTATATATTATTCTATTATATATTTCCAAATTATATCTAAATTAGTCATCTGCGTAATTACAGACTATAACTTCTCCCCAGGAGGCCAAACTTCTCCAAATATAGAAAACATTTAGTCCTGAATTTAAATGTTGACCAATTATCTGTATTCACATTAACCCACACAGCCATGCAGGTGTTTTAAAAAAAAAAATCTAATATGGTACTAAGCTAATAAAACACTTTTTTATTCTGATGTCATCTCAACGTAACACCACTGCAGCTAACCAGAGGATCTGACTGGTTTGTCTAAACCCCGATTATGTGGCACCGTTGTTGGATCAAAAGTATGGAAAATGTGGGGGAAAAAAACTAAAGCACCATCCCCCTTCAGCAGCTGCTCCAAAAATGTCCTTTAATATTTCAATAGGCCTTTATACTAAAACACAAGTGAAAGCCATAATATTTAATGATGGCTCTGGACCATTAAAGCGTCTCAGTAAACCCTGTGACGGTGAGCCAGCCAACACTGGAACCCGTGCACATGAAGGACATGCCGTACTGATATTAAGTCTGTAGGAATAGTAAGGATGAAAACTTCTTTCTAAGTATCATATGAATTCATTCTTATCAAATTCAAATCAGTTTTATGTCCCCAGAGAAACAATTGCATCTTTTTAAATGCTTTTCCACATTTTAAATACAGTTTACCTTTGAATATTCTTACCTTTCATCTTATTTTCACCCTTAACATTTACTTGTAATCGTCTATGGGGGAGTGGCATGGGTTTAGAATAAGATGTTCAGAAAACGACATGCCTGCTTGGGGCGCTATGGGGTTAATTTTGGGGAATGTTAATGGCTTTATAGGTTGACTATATGGGAATTATACAGGAACTTAAACAAAATGAAAGCAAGTCTAACTGTCGTGAAGAAATTGACAAATTAACCACTGTACTTAGCATGAAAAGAGGGTAAAATATACAGTAATATTCACAGTCATGCTGTAAGGGAACAAACTACTCAATTTAAAGTGATATTTCCTTCTTTTTTTTTCAAATCTTTTTTATACCCGTGTTATTTTCTATAGCGGCTCATAAAATTAATAAATGATATCAAACTTGAAATCTGAAAAACTGTTACACAACACAGGTAAAACACACAGTGCCAAAAGTCAAATGAGGTCAGTGAGGACTGAAAGTAACCGGTCTGTGTCGTCTCCTCCCGAGCCAGTTCTGTCTCCACAGTTTCCCAGACACGTTGGAAAGACCGACTCATTTGTCTAAAGGTTTTTACTTTTGGAGAGCTGCATGTCTGGGCTTTTGTAAAATAATATGACTACTTTCAGCCTTATGAATGATCCAACAAGGCAGCAACCATTACCATTTTTAATCCTGCCAACACCAAGAATAATGTTACTTTTCCAGTTATACAGACTGTGTATATGAAGCTTTGTGCGAACCACTGGTATTGGCTTACTCAACATTGTCATCTCAGTTCAAATGCTGCAAGTTTCTAAAACCTTTCATGTTTTACTCCTGTAAAGTGAATATTCGCATGGTATGGGAGAAAATTTTCATTTTCTCTTCCCAAATTACTGTATCTTGATGTTGACATATCAAATCCAAACTAACTTTCAAAAACTTAAACATGCATTGTCTTATTCTTTGGCAATTGAGGGCAACGAGTTGTGAACAACACCAACATCTGATGTTGATATGGTGAACAAGTTAGTAAACAGTTACGTTTAAACATCCAGTAGACACAGTTGAGTCGAATCCAGGACAGTGCAAGTCCAGTGTTTTACTTTAGTTTTTTACTGTTTTGGTCTCCATTAAGTCCTGAAGGAAATATCTGTCTGTTTAGCTGCTTAATGCTAGATTATGTTCCAACAGGTAGTCTCTTATTTCATCACAGACTTTTAATGAAAATGAGTTTGATGAGAGCATGCAGTGACTGTCAAAACATTTCAGTTTAACCAAGCGTCGACCTCCGGGGCTGAAAAATGAAGCCAACGCAGAGGTGCCAAGAGGCTGGCTGTAAAAGCGAGTCAATCCTCACAAAAAAAAAAAACACAACTAACTTTACAGCAGAAATAAACAGGTTTACATTCGATAGCAAAACACACTTTTGGTCTCTGTAGCTATTTTTTGCCCATACATGAAAATGATGTGGGGGATGACATTTTTTAACAACTCATTCATTTAAATTGGGCATAAATAAGGGCAGGGCAGCCTTGAGTGACAGGCGGGTGCCATCACAGTAAAGTTTCAACCACAGACTCAGCCAGAACCATACAGACAGAGACGCTCCTCTGCGCTGGTTGCAGCAACCAGGCTTCATTCGGCCAGCTCCCCCCACACACAACCTCTTTGCCCATTTTTGGAAGGCAGAGTCAACCACTGCCGAGTTGGCGAAAAACTGCTTCAAAACTCCTCTTCACAAAATTGTGTGATGTCATGGAGGCTACGTCTATTTTTTTAATAACAACAAAGCGATGAGCTGAAAGAGGCGAGAATGATCAGTCTGATTTCACCTTCTCATACTGTTTCTTTAATGTCTTTAATAATTTGTTTGTCGCTACAGTATTTTAAAGTCTATACACCTTCCTCTTGGCATCCTCTCAGTCTTTTTGCGAGTTGCCCTTCAGCTTGACTCCCTCCAGAACAAGGTCTGTTCAGAGTCCCTGTGAAAACTGGACAGCACAATAAGGAGCCTTAATGTCTCTGATTTGCCTGGTCAGTACCAGTAGGACCTTTGGTGCCGCCTGTTCTCCTTGATACCCAGTTTCTCCATGACTTCCTCTTCCAGGGTTTTCAGAGATGGTGCGTACGTCTTTTCTAGAGTGTCTTCGGGGCTGGTATCTTTAGGCCCATCTGTAAAGGCAAAGGGCAAAAACAAATGAGACATTTTTAACAGTATAAACATATAAAAAATATTAAGCTTTTAGCATAACAACTTAAATTTATACACAATGCAAGCAACAGGAATGACATCATGGGAGGGTTGTTCAGCAGTGTCAAAATTGAGCATTTCCCATGTGTCTTCCAGTTTGGATAGAAATATTTCCACTGTAAAACAATCAAACAGCATGACACAGAAAACTATTTTTGGTATCCAAGTCTGCACAGGGTTTACAAATATACAACAGCTGGCTTTAATGTGCTGACTGTCACTTTCACATGGAATAAACTGGTTACTGAAAAGACGACCCCTCCAATCAAAACACACACTCTCACCTTTCCACTGCTGTGGCACGATGCCATCTCGTCGCTCCACAACAGGTTTTGGGATGATTCGACCTGTCCTGGCTGACACTCGAACCCTCTCGCCCTCCTCTGTGAACTTCCACTCCACCTCAGTTGGCTTCCTGCAGTATTAAGATCATTCCGACAGAATTGGTCTGTTAACATATTAAAGATCTGGTGCACGTATTTAGGAAATGCTGAATTACTCTTTAGCATTACATTGCTGTTTACTTTAATGATGATGTGGAGGAAAGCTAAGTATTAAATACAGCACGTGAACATTACAGATGCACAGAGAATACAGACGTAACACAGATGTAACACCTCAAAATATCACTAGGGAAAGTAAGATGTGTCAGACTCATTAAAGACGAGCTCTTACTTTACTATTTTAGGTTTGTCGCTGTTCTTTACCTGGTGTTTTATTGTACGAACACCTGGAGTTCCAGCTTTTACTTAAGAGTTTAAATTACCAATAATTTCAGACCATCTAATAAGAAGGACAAACAATCATTTTGACTGCTAACCTCCGTTGCACCTATTTTATCGTCCTTACATGGTTGTGTACAAGCATATCCACAATTTGAACCAGGACTGTGGTTCAGCTTGCCGTACCTGTCTGAGGGGTCAATGAGGGCGATGTCGCCCAGCAGGATCGGAGCCTCGCTGGCGATGTAGGTCCCACGGTAATCCAGCGTTTTTCCAATATACCTGTGATGCTGAGATGAAAAACGATAGTTCACAGTTCTCCAACTTAAAAGGTAGAAAGGCCAAACAGATCATGGCCAAATGGCTTTCTGTATTCGCTGCACCCTGATCGCAGACATCTGCCTCCATCTGCTGGTGCGAAAGAATAAATACATTGCGTTTTAAACACTGCAAAGTCGTCACTGTTACCTTCATCTTCTGGTGAAATAATAGGTTTGGTAACGTCTTCTCTTTGAAGAGAGTGAAATATCAGAGAACAGATAGCTTTTCATCTTCTCAGCAGCAACATCATGCAGACTTTGATGCAATCAATTCATGCACTTATACAGCCAAAACAAGTCATTATAATCTTCCTGTTGGATAGCAAGACAGCAATCAAAAAAAATTACAGAATCAGAATAATTCAAAGAAGATATGAAACTAAATGTTCTATAAAATTGAACATGTCGGTGCAGTTTCCTTACTATGTTCAGTCCCTCCAGGATGACCCAGTTTCTGTGTCTGAAGACTTGGATCACTTTTCCCTGCTTCCCTTTGTCTTTCCCAGCAAGAATCTCGACCTGAGAAACAGATGAAAAGCCAATACTGATTTCTATGCAAACAAAATTAATTGATGCACTTTCATTACATTATTAAACTGAGATTGACCCCAAAAAAAAAATTGAGTTTCACAGTTGCAACCGGCAGATTCGCTCTCAGTAGTCCTCATGCATTAGTTACAGCAAATGGATCTTACTTTTCATGACACGAGCTTAGTTTTCGAAACACAAAAATAATTCAAGCCAGAATATTACAAGCATCAGCTGTATGTCCTCTTAAAGTTGGATCAGCATTTTAAGTGTGTAGGTTTTAGGGGTTCTTTTGGCAGAAATGGAAGATAACATTCATAATTAAATGGTTGTCAGTCTTTCTGAGGGACTGGCATCCTGTGTCCAGGGCGTACTGTGGCTTCACCTAAAGTCAGCTGGGACTTGACCCTGTTCAGTACAAAGCGGGCATAGATAATGGAAAGATATCATTGTAGTTATGTTTTCATTAATAGTCTATTCTTCTCTGTTCTATTGATGCTGTGTGATGTTTTGTTGTTTTTGTGTGAACCCCAGGAAGAGTAGTGACATCTTTGTGGAAGAAATAAAGAATAACAAGTAAAGACTAACTTTTGCTTGATTGCTCTGAGACTTTACTTATTTAAGACCTTTTTAGACTTAAAAGCAAAACTTCTGACCTGCTGAAAAAAAACCAACACAGTTGCACTTAAACATCTATATACCTTGAATATTTAATCGTTACTAATACGGTGGGGCGGGGGGGAGGGGACTCCGGGTATAAGAAATCACTTATAGCTCTGACAGAAAAATGTACTCGTATCATTTCAGGTTTGCTTGCAAGTCCTGAGTGTTTCTCACCGTGTCCCCTCGGAGCACCGACCAGTCCTGTGGCTCCAGCGGCTCCACAAACACCTTCCTCCTCTTCTTCCCCGGAGGATTCAGCCTCTTTGCAGCCGCCGTCCACGGTCTGTTGGTGCCGTAACGGTAATCTTTGGGCACGACGACCCTGGCCGCCATCGACAGAAGAACGGTCAGCCTCATTGTGCTGCAGGGACCTCATCAAATAAAAAAAAAGCACGTTTTCCGTCAACACCGCCAGGTCACAATAGCAACACCAAGCGAAGCTAACGTTAGCTTCCGGAGACGCTATCTTTAACGTTAGCTCAGAGTGGCTGATCAGTCGCCATTGTTTTCTCAAATACACAAAACTCAAATGAGACTGATATTTATGTTTTCAATACAGCCAACAAGTCAAAATGTTGGAATAAAAAGAAAACGGAGTCATGGACATGCAGAAAGAGCTTACCCCCTTGTTGGTGTCAATGTCACATGCAGCAAGGCTCGACACTCACGCTAAAAAAAAGAAAGAAATCCGCCCGCAGCGCCACCTGCTGGATAGGAGGGTCAGAGCTGTCTTCACGCATGCGCACTGGGAAAATGTAGTTTGTAGGCAACAGCGATGACGGGTTTGATTTGTGGGCGTGATGCAGGCCGCTGAGGGAAAAATGACCTTCACACTACTGTAGCTGTGTACATCAGTGTATTCAAACCATAAAGGATTACTGGGAGGTTTACAATTCACAGAAGAAAAAATTACAATGTTTTACTTATCTGAAATAAACTGCTCAGAAAATAAGATCACTGCTAGAGGAAAATCATTTTTGGATTGGAAAACCCTTTAGGTTTTTCTGCTGTCGCTATATATATTAAACTGTAAACAAAGTAGTTCAAAGTAGCTCTAATTTCAGCAGCTACAACAGTAACATGATGCTTACACACTGATGCTTCAGTATTAATAATCTAACGATGTCATATAATACTACATCAATCGGGAGGTACAAAACCAATCATTTCTCTTTAATATTTTACATTTATTTTGCTGCTATAACTTAAAAACTAAAGTAGGATTTTTAATGCAGGACATTTACTCTTAATAGAGTATGTTTTCATTGCTGTATTGGTACTTTTACTTAAGTAAAGGATCTGAATACTTCTTCCACCACTGGAAACAGATGCACCAGCACCCACACAGATCATTTCAAAATCAATATCAAAAACAAAATGGAACAACAATTTTCCATTCAGCAACTCATGAATAACATTGTGTATATGCACAAACACTATGATTAAAGAACTCAAACTCAACCTAACCTCATGACAAATTCAATGCTGTCAGGACGTGTTGCATAACACCAAATCTAGTTCAGCTATGGCAGCCTTTGGGGCCAAACTGTGCTGTAAGGCTCTCTGGGGAGCAAATTATTTGTGACAACTGCACACAGACACACAAAAAGGTTCCATTGTTAGTGTCATACATTTGCATCAGGGAGGTACTTGGTTTAGGAGGTAATTTACAACTCATGATACTGATTTAAGAAAAAAAAAAAGAAAAAAAAAAGTGATTTCAAACAATGTAGTTGGTAAAATCAAAAACAGTTATTTTGATCTGACTCTTTTAGATTCTTTCCAAAAGTACAAAATGTTTAATCTATATTAAACAAGCAGGGTTTGTTGGATCCAAACATGACAGAAACAAATGTGGTTTTTTTTTTGTAATCAACATGTTTATTAAATGGACTGGCAACTACAATAGTAAACTAAGCGGCAGATTAAGATGAATGGCAGCTTTCAAAAGTAACAGAGAAAGCTGAACCAAAAAGTACACTTTATTAACAAATTAAACGCTTGGATTTAGCTCCAGATCTGAAGTGGCGCTTTGAGCTTTGACCATTATATAATCTGAAATCAGCGGTGTGGTGAAGGAAATGTGGCCGTCTGAGACACAACATTCAGAATTATTTTTGAAAAGCTGTGTTTTCCCTTAAATTCACAACTTGATCAACTGCAGGCTGATGTTTCCAAATACACGAAAGAACACTGAAGCAATGACATTGACATCCAAGTAACATGATGGAAAAGCTTGAACCTTTCAATTCAATTTGCACCAAAATGATCTACGGTGGAAAATAACACCATATTTTTGACCATGTTGTCTCAACAAATGATTGAATGAAACATTAAAACATCACAACTTTGTTTCACAACCAAAATAATAAGACCACTGAAGTAAAACAGACTCATATTCCAGTTAAGAGGATGGGAAAAGAAAAAGTCAGATGGTTCCCTGCACATATTCTTTCTGTTTAGTTTCTCCAAAAAAAAAAAAAATCCCACTTTGTGCAGATCAGAGCCAAGAAAGAAACATATTTGGTACGATCAATTACTGAATGCAATCAAGTGTTCTTGACAATCACATCTCCAGTTTTTAAGCAGCGGTGGCACTGCTGAGCTAAATAGAAATTTATAATAACACGAAAGTAAGAGTTACTTTTGAAAGAATTTGTCAGATAATTTCTTCAGATAAAAGGTAGCAATGACTTACTTCCCCCCCACAGCAGTTACGAGTGCTCTTCCCCGACTCGAGCTCAGACACAACAACATTCAGGAATGTCTTTCTGCTTTCAACGATGCACATCATCAGCTAAATAGAGTTAGAGAGCGGTTTCTTCTCGGAGTAACTGCAAAGTAACAGTGTGAATCCTAAAACAGTTCTTCTCAAATGGGGTTTTACATATTCAATATGTTCAAAAGCCAAGTAGTCCACATGTGGGATCCTGTGAAGTTAACCACATAATTTGGTCACCTGCATGAAGCAATACACACCAAAGCAACAAAACCAGTGTTGCATAAAAATGTCACAGAGCGAACGAGACAACAATTGATGGGGCAGGAAAAAAAAAAACCATCTCGAAGTGCAACTCATCATGTATCCAATGACTGAATAAATGACTTGAATTAGGCTGAGAAACTAGGTGATACAAATGGAAGAAAACCAGTTAATCTTTGAACTAAGTCTGAAAGCGTTGGTGAAAATTTTTTCTTTTTCTGTACAATATCTATGTTTTAAAACCAACAAATGGGAGTATGTCAACTATTTATGTTTTTGTGATTTAACTTTTTTTTTTTTTACATTTATTTAAATTCAGTGTTTATTCCCTCTCAACTGAAAAATGTTTTGACACCTAGCATTCAGTCTTTGTACTTATGTAATTGCACTTAGAAATAAAAAATATATACACACCAAAATCTCATTTATAAATGAGCCCTAAAATGCTCGCTTCAATTGTTTGAAATCAGATTAGCAAACTTTTTGTTTCTGGGATATATGATATCCCAAAAATAGCAAATGAGGACTTGTTTGTCTCTCAATACAAATTCTCTTATTAATGGCTGAAATGTGGCATCCTGCAGGTAATCATGGTGATGCTTAAATTCCAGAGAGAAGCGTCAAAGGTTGTTGGTTTTCTTCTGTGAGTTGACGTTAAGCACTGTCTGTCACAGGCTGCAGAGAGAACACGGAGAAGCAATTAGAGGAAATATTTAATCAATTTTCTCTTTCTCTTTTAGACACTACAAAAAACATACATACAACTCTCACAATTTATTTTTGCATTGCTGTAAAATATGTCCATTTAACATTACTGCCACCCATTTATTTTATTTTTAATTTTTTTTTAAACCATGGCTTGTTATAACTTCCGTGCATCCACTGTTCTCTGTGCAGTGAACGTCATGTTTTTGTTTTAAGTGTTGGTGTGTTTGGCGGTTTGTCTGCAGTTTTCACATCCACCTGCAGAGCATCGGCTGTCAAACACGGCGCTTTTTAAAGCAAGAAATGGCCAAAATGTAACCGGCGGTACGGCGCTTTTATCTCCCCCTTTTGCCAATGGCAAGAGATTACAAAAACATTGTTGATGCTTGCTCGTCGTTGGTTCCTCCTTTGCTTGCTCCATAGATACTCTTGCGAATATGGCAATTTAAAACATTGGATAAATTGTTTTGAGTGCCAATCCCCCCCCCCATCCCCACCACCACCACATGAACATTTGGAAAGTCTAGGAAAGCCAAATGCTTTTATTGGCATTGTGAAAACCTATTTGTCAAGGGCTTGAATACATTCATGTATATGTAAAACCCCCGCACTATAGGTTTAAATTTGGGTCCGAACAGTTTATAGACCTATCATAGATAGATCGGTGTTGACATATGTGCTGGCCAATATAAATCTTTTTTTTTTTACAGAACATTTCAGAAAAAGAAGCTTGGGATAAATTAAAAATTCTTCTATTTGTGTTAGTTGTTTATATAGTTTTTTTTTTATTACTATCAAAGTCACAGTGAAGTTTACCATTACAGTGCACTGATGTCAGTGTGGACAATACACTGGAAAATATGCTGCCTCCATTACATATATTTATCGCAATTGTCAAAACTAAATAAAACATCTGTGTCCATGATAATGTTTATCATTTTTTACTTCTGGTTCTCATTTCTCAACAATTAGAAGATAAAAGTACCATTCTGACTCAAATATACAACAGTAACAATTAACAAGTTTCATTCCTGGAAATCATGTTTGAAAAAGTGAGCTTGTCCATTTATGAAGTTTTTCCTCTTTCAAAGGATTTCAAAGTATTCTTCTAAAAAAAACATTGTCCTAAAATCACAGTCACCTAATTAGCCCAATAAATAGTAAAGTTTTTCTAGACTCACCACTTAAATGTCAGAACTTCACACAAGGACATAAATACAACTAAAGAAAATTAAATGTTCACTGAGAAATATAATACTTTACTGGGATGAACGGCAAACAGTGGCTGCTTGGAAGTAAATGAGGGGGAAAAAAAGTAAGAGAAAAAGAAAAAAAACACCATCGTGGTCTTTTAACACCCAAACTGAGTCCTAATCATTTGATGTGTCCCAGGTAACCAACATTAGTAATCACTGTCTGACCTTATCTGCTGTTAGCTGGCCCCCTGCTGGAGCATTTTCCTGGGCCTCTGGTTTTGACTCGCTCAGTGAGGAAGGAGCTGTTGCCTTGGGTCCAGCCACATCGTTGAGCTTGGCCTCTGTCTTAGACTTGTTGCTGTCTCCTTTAGAATCACCTTCCGTCTCTTTGTCCTTTGGCCGCTTGGGAGATGCCTGTAAAAGGTTGGACCAAGTGTCGGAGGACCAGTTAGCGTCACGATGAACTGACCACGAAGCGCTCTACGTGGACTGACTGACTGACAGGTTGGAACTCACCTCTGTGGACTCCTCCGCTTTTCGTTTATTTCCTCCCCTCTCATTTTTCTCGTCGATGACCAGAGCCCCTTCGTCCTCGTCGCTGCTGCCTTCAGCATCTGCCTTTTCTGAACTGCCTGTATCGCCTGCTCCTTCTGACGCGTTGTCCTTCTTCGATGACTAAAGGCAGAGATTTACATATCGGTGAAAGACAAGCAAACAAAAACAAAAAAATCGACTTCATTCTAGAGCTGTCAATTAGTTGAATTGTGTGAAAACATCGGCAGGACTGCGTATATCATGCATCATGCAAGAAATTTCCCCTCGGGGATTAATAAAGTGAATAAAATCAAAATCAAAAATATCATATCATATATCATGCAAGAAATTTCCCCTCGGGGATTAATAAAGTGAATAAAATCAAAATCAAAAATCAAAAAAAATTTGCATCTTCATCCATGTGCACAAGGCACCCACACATAAAGAATCCCCACAGGAGGTCAAAAACTACACAGTTTACCTGCACAAGCAAAACCTTTTGGGCACCTTTCCTCACACCCTAAATGCATCACGAGTCTGTTGCATTATCATTACTTTCTTGCCTTTGTTAGCAGCTTTGTGCTAACACTTTGAAGTCATCTCCTTCCAAACAAGGCAACACTAAAAATACCATCTTTAATCTGACCCAGACAGACCAATGAGGTGACATATCACCTCATTGGTCTGTCTGGGTGAAAGTATATGTACTCGCAGTAGATCTCAATCTAGACGTAGACATCTACCCACCTCGTAGCCTTCATGTGTGACGGTGGGGTTGTTCTCGATCTCCCAGAGTCCCTCAGCAAAGCCTTTCCTTTTGTTTGCTTTTCCAAACTTCTCCTTGCATTCATCATACGGGAACAAATCCTTGGCCCCCAGGAATGCCCTACAGAGGTCGAAACATTACCTCGTGCTTTTTCGGTAAATGTACATCCAAATATGTCTGTTCTCACACCGAGATAAATGAGCACGCTTTACACTTAAGTCACGATGAAGTTTAGGGATGAAATGGTTCATCATTTGTTACAATAAGTGAAGTTACAACATTTAAAAAAAAGTCCACAGAGAAATCAAGAGGTCACCCAGAACATCAACAACATCATGTTTCATTTCGAGACAGTAAGTATTCACTCTGAAAATGTACAATTTCATGATAATCTGTCCAGAGATCACTAAGATAACTTGTCTTGGACAAAGGTTAGATTCAAGAGTGCCTAAGATAGGTCACGGAGTAACCAAAGTTATTATAAATAATTCTTTGGTTAACATATTTGCAATTAAATAACAGTGACCAGCAGTTGCCAATTTATATTTATCTAGATTTGCACATCACTTTGTCTTAACAAATAAATAAATACTTCAAAGAAAGTACAAGCTGCAATTAAATAACTTTCTTCCTAGAAATGTATAACTCACATCAGTGACTGGCATTTCCCAGATAGTAAAACATTGTTGTTGTTTTTTTTTTTTTTAGCTTCGTTGAATGCTTCATGTTTCTGTAATCTTATTGCATGTGGAATAACACATGAGCACATATTACTCACGTTTCATGTGTCCCAAAAAAGAACACTTGGTACTTGTTTGAGGGCGACTTCACTGCTCCTTCGGGTAACTCGTCAATCTGTGAATTAAGAAGACAGCTTCTTAAAACAAAGGATGTTTATTAATTACAAAAAAATCGGTCAAATGTAAAACAGTAAGTCAAAAGTAGATTCTGACGTGGATGTCCCTGACAAATACAGAACCACAAAGTAAATAAAAAAAATTAAAAACCTATTCACAGCTGACTAATAACTGCAAAGGTTTAAGCCATTTTTTTTTTTCCTGAAAGTGTTAACTGACACATCAGACAGTCCAGACTGGATGGATTATTTTCATTGTTGATTCATCTTTTTAATGACTTCTTTTCTTATAATCATAGCTTCTATGAATCATTGTGAAAGTATGTGAAAATAATGATGACAAGCTCATCACGAGGTGTGAAAGCTCAAGATAACATTGTAAAGTTGAAGAAGAAAAAAAAAAAAAAAAGGTTTACAATTTGATAACTTGAGAAGAGCAGCAAATCTTTGCATTTAAGCAGATATAAGTAGAACATATTTTGCGTTTCTCTTTGATAAATGACATTTACCTGATTATCAAAACTGCGGTTCATTAATTTTCTGTAAATCGACCAATGAGTGAACAGTTTTAACAGTGAGGGTCTTAAGTTTACTTTCAGTTAATGGGACTGGACAGTTACGCAACACAATGGGAGTACTCTCCACAGCTAATTAAAATGGTTTTTGAGATGTTTGATGTAGTGCAACCAGCTGCAGCGTAATTCCCTCTAACTTTAAACTCCCAACGAGGCCGATGGGAGCAGGGGGTCACTGTTTAAACACCCTCGCAGTGCTCTGTTTGGACCCCACTACTCTGCCAATATTCAAAAAGAAAAGAGCGAGACACCGCGGCACACGAAAGCGCTGTTTTTGATGGGCAGGCATGGCGTCCGTTATAGCCTCTGCCAGATGGGCCTTTTGGCATTCCCAGATAGGACCGGTGTCGGGACAGGCGGGGCCGGGGGCCTGTGGCCTGTTGACATGAGGCCAAGCTGATAAGACTGAAAAAGGAGGGAACAGGCGCAGATCAATATACCGACACTAATGTCACTGCAGAGGGCGAAAGTGCAGATTCGTAGGTGTTTGAATTCAGACGTGTCCAATAAAAAAAACAACAAGAGGTGGGTGGAAGTTGTTCATTCAGTTGTAATGAACGGTTGTTAACATCAAAGCTGAACCCGCGATCCAGTTGTTCCTGTTCCAACTGTGCAAGCCAGATGTGGTGTTATTTTTTGGTCGCGCACTTTTCTACAAAGCACTGCCTGATTTCCAATTCCTTATTTTATGTATACGAGCATGAAGTGACAAAAAAAAAAAAAAAAATACAAAAAAAAGAAGATAGAATAAAAACAAATAAAATAAAAAGAGAGCTTAAAAGTCCACATTTCCTGCTGCTGAATTATTAGGAAACACTTGACAGGTGTGTTTACGGAGCCGGTAGACATTACTGTTTTTGTTTTTTTTTTGTTTTTTTATTAGCCCGGAGCAAATTCAATTTCATCGTCTCGCAACAAGTGCGGGAGCGGGCGTGTTTTCCAAAGTGTTATAATAAAAAAAAAAAGTGTGCGGGCTCCACCAGCGGCCGTCGGTCTGTAATCCAAACGGTTCAAAAGGGGAAAAACAACAAAACTTATTAAAACCGCGTGGGTCGGTCAACTCCAACCGGTCCGTTAACCGTTAACGTTGACATCACCGTTCATTGTGTGAGCCAACGTTTTCTTACCGATTTTTAACGGTTACGAAAAAAAAAAAAAAGAAGAAGCTTTAAGTTAACCTAACGGCCCCCCCCTCCCCCTCCCCCCCTTTCTCCCGAAAAGCGGCACGAGAGAAAAAAAAAGCAGCATTTGTTGGCAAAAAAAAAAAAAAAAAAAAAAAGAGACGCTCGCAGGCAGCTTTCGGTGTTTTGAGTCCGCCGGAGCGGAGCGACGACGAGTCTCCGACACGACGAGTCAACCTGGAAGAAAATGTGCGAATGGCAGCAGCTGCGTGGTGCGTGAAACGGGTGACGCTGGCTAACACGACACAGCTAACGCTAACTCATGGTGGCTAACTTGCCGTTAGGCCTCGCAGGTAAACCGAGCAGGGGGAGGCGGGCAGGGAGGGAAGGCAGGGAGGGAAGGAAGGCAGCCGGGCGGACATGAACACCAAAACATGAAGATAGAAACAAGATCTCTCTCTCCCCCACTCTCCCCCCCACCGACGGGCGCTTACCCTCGCAGGCCAGTGTGGATACCCCTTCATTTTGGCAAACACCAGATCTCCAGGTTTGTACTCCTTTTGCCTGTTGGACCGCGGCATGTCTCCGGCAGAAACGGCTGGTTTATTGTCAGATGTGTGTAATTAAAGCACCGTCACGCCGCGCTTGCTCCGGTCTCCGTCGCGGTCACAAACCTGCAGCAAACAAGCCCGAGTGTCGGTTTCTCATCCAAAACTGGAGCGAAGACGCGGCGGGCGACTTTTTTTTTTTTTTTTTTTTTTTTTTTCTCCTTTCCTCCTCTCCTCTCCTGCGGATTCAGTTCCGCGCACTTTCAACAAGAATATTTACACGGTTCAATCTCTCTCCCCGGATACACGCGGTAAAATGCGCTAATCGGCATAAACGTTGTCCCACAGTCAACTGGCTCGTCCCTCGGATTATTTGGGTTTGAAATTGAAACCCGCTTCCCTCTTTGCAGACGCGCCCCCAGCTGCCTGAATCCGCAACCGGCAGCGCCCCTGTTGACCAAAACATCTCGGTGCATTTGCTCAAATAAAACAAACTCATTTAAGGAGGGCAAACTCAAAACTTTCAAAAAGTAACATGTAATTTGGGCCTCGAAGGGATTCACCCAAAAGTAAATTGACTGAGTTAATTTACGGCGATTTAGTCCTCTGCGACCACTTTTTTTTTTTCCCCATGCTGGGGGTCTATATAGCCTATGTTGTGTGATAATGCTTGAATAAACACACACATTTATGAATATTTAAGGTACAAAACCAAAATTATAAAGGTCTTAAAATAAATTGTCGACGCGAAGGCCCTCTTAAAACTGGGACTCAGTGGATCAGTTAAAATAGAAGTGGGATTATATGATGTAGGTTACTTAGGTTAGGTAGTTACTTTATTAATCCCCGAGGGGACATTTTTTTCGCTACAGCAGCATACAGAAGCAACAAGATAATAATAGAACAATAGAAAGCAATAAAATAGCAGTCAAATTATAAAATATAAATATAAAATGCACAGTATATACAGTGTATACAGTACAGTATATATCTATATATATTATATTATATATTATATACTGATCCATAGTAAATGTATTATTTTCAGTAAATGGGGAGGTCAGTAAACCCCTCAGTTTGAGGAACTAGGCAGCTGAATCGGTCATCAACAAATTATATTTTAGCCACCTAAAAGAAGGCCCACCCCAAAAAATAAATAAATAAATAAATAATCTAGATCCGTTTACATTTGGGATGTTTTCACCACTTCACCTTGCTGTCATACAGCCCTTTGTGATGGAGAATGGACTTTGGTGTTTTCGTTTGGATCTGAACATTTCAAAACACCAGTACTCACACAATAACACAAACGTATATTATCTTATTGCTTCTGTATGCTGCTGTAGCGAAAAAAAATTCCCCTCGGGATTAATAAAGTAACGACCTAACCTAACGTACCCATGGAGGCAGTAGTAGGCCGGCAGCTCCTGTATTTTGCGTAGTAAATTCACTGTTTCCATCAAGTGACTCTGGTGCTTTGTAGTAGTAAAATTACATACTGCTGCTTGACTCTCCATAGGAGGGGGATGTAAGTACCTCACACAACCCCTCCTCAAACAAACCAAACTACACCTTTATGGCCCAGGATGTCAGTTAATGTGCTTTAGTGGTGCATTTTTTTTCTAAACAAATTTCCGGCCAACATTGAAACAAACCTTTAGCTTTTGGGTTCTTATTGTGGTTGGCAACTTTGCAATCAGTCTTTTTTTAATCCCCCAAACGTAAGCCCTCATTTCAGTCATATGTAGAATAAACATTTTTAATTGTTTGATGTAGTTATTTCAAATGTTTAATGAGATACAACTGGTTAAAAACAAGAACCTGTGCAATGCGACCCGTCATCAATCAGGGCACACATATCTCACACTTCTTTCATTTTCTTTCTCATGAAAGGGTCTTTTTTTAAAAAAAATTGTTCCCACAAAGTTTGAACAACTATTATTATATGCAGTAACATTATTCTTTTTTTCCTTCCTTAACTTGAACACATGGACAAGTTATAGTTGTCATAATCCCCTGGGGTTTTCGATTTGAACACAGGATATTTCGGGGGAAATAATGTAGGTCTACAAATACAGTATCACTCAGCTGCATTGTCATAATTGTAGAATAATTAAAACAACTTCACTTCGTTTGCTAAAGGTTTGCTACATTTTTTTCCCCTAAAAGATACTGCGATCATGACCACAATGTCCTGAATTGTTGCTACATTCCTGATCATCAAAGGATTATTATAAGAAAATAGATTTTGCAGTCGCTGTAAATTGATGTTTATTTACACTCCGTCCGCTGGGGGGCGCTAAAAGCCCCGAAGTTGTTGACTACCTAACGACAAATAGACGAAGAAAAGAAAGCTGCGCACAAAACTGCGCAGTTGTCGTTTCATTCGTCGCGAAAGATGGAGGCGAATGTTTTGGTGGAGTCCAGGAACTAACGAGCCCAGTTCATCGGCGTAACAACCCACTAAAGTGTGGCATTTTTGTTGTAAAACAATACAGCTGCCGCATCAGGTGGTGCAATTTTATGCGCAATTATAGTTTTGAGACGAATTTAACTTTTCGAAGGAAGAAACGGTGAGTGAGCTGATGCTGTTTGCTGTGGTGGCCTAGCTAACACCAGCTAGCTCTGTGAAGTTGGACAGTCCTTTCAATTAATCGGCTCACCGGGAGGTTCTCCTTTAACCTGCCGTGTTCCCGCGATACTACAGCTACACCGGGGAACTATTTTGAAACCACTGTGCAAAGATTATTATTGGGGGTTTTTTTGGGGGTTTTTTTTTTACCTTTTAATTGAAGCCTGTGTTGAGCACGGCTTCTTGAGACCCAATTCAAGAAGTGCTCATCCATGTCCACGAGTTTCTGCAGAATATTAATCCTCAGTAGAATCAGCAACCATGTCATTAGTCGCCTACGGCAGCAGTGATGAGAGCGACTCGGAGGAAACCTCCATCCCCGCCGCGGCGGAGAGCAAACCGGGCGCCGGGGGGCTTTTCTCGCGCCTGCCTGCTCCTAGAAAGACGGGATCGGCAGGAAGGTCCGACGGACCAAGCCATGAAACGAGAGCAAGCCCTTCAGCGGCGGACAGCCAGACCGCCGACGACCTAGAGCCTCAGCCGTCGAAAGGAGGCTTATTCTCCAGTCTGCCCAAGCCGAGGAAACGAACAGAACCTGTAAAGATAACCGTACCGCAGATCCAGAGACGGGATGTGAGTACCGAGTCAGTTCAGACCTTTGCTGGTAGCAGGTCGTCTCCGCTGTGACAGGAGATCAGGTTGTAATCCATAACCTATTCATTTATTTTCCGTAGTCTGACTCCGATGACGACGAACCAGCAAAGAAGAAAGTACAACCTCAGGTAAGTAAACGGTTGTCGCTCTGCCACTTCCCTCTTTTGTGCTTCTCCGTGATTCTAACCCTTTAAATGAGGCTAAAAGAACAGATAAAGAAGGACTTATAGATTGACAATATGCTATTTTGTTTTGTTTTTCTCCACCAGGGTGCGAGCTCAGGCCTGTCTTCCCTTCTGCCACAACCCAAAAACCTGACGGTGAAGGAGACGGACAGACCTCTGATCCCTCATGCGCTCACCAAACGGCAAGAAGCCAAAGGACCCAAACCCGGAGCTCCTGCTCAGGGTCTGCTTGGTTCTAGTGCGTCTCCCTCTGCTATTAAAGCTGCAGCCAAGTCAGCAGCCCTGCAGCTAGCAAGACAAATAGCCACAGACGACCAGGACGAGGAGGACATAACCCCACAGAACTACTTTTCCCTCGGCGAGAGCTCCCAGCCTCTCCCCGCTGTTGTCCCAAGCTTAGACCCTGAACCAGGAGCCCCCGCAGCCCCCGCAGCCCCCGCAGCCTCCGCAGCCCCCGCAACCTCCGCACCCCCCACGCCCCCCACATCCCCCGCAGCCTCCGCAGCCTCTGCATCCCCCGCGGCCTCCGCAGAGTCCCTCCCCGTCACAGCCGCCGATGAGCCGGGACAGTCTGACGCCCCTCTCGACTTTGGGGGGAACCATGAGGCTGCTGGTGCATGGGGAGGTCAATATCCCCAGGTTCAACAACCCATAGCAGGCCCAGAGGCTTTCCCTCAGGTAACAATGACTACATTCTGCATATGACTTTCTAAACCGCTTCAGGTTCAGGCCACACGTTATATTTAAAATGTCGTCCTCCCTTCAGGTAGCTTTCGGTTCGGTTTGCGGCATGCCTGCACTTGAATTCCATCCAGCGACATACCTTAGACACCGTTTACAGGACAAACGACACAACGGGCTCAGAAATACAAGAGCCACGTAGCAACATGCAGCGACACCCGCACTGCCATCCAGAACAGACACTGTGCTTCTTAATCTATAGTCCCGACTGTGAAAGGCACTTACAACAATTCAGGAAAACCCAGAGGTCTCGCTGTCAAAATGAGATCATCTCCACGGTAAACCAACATGAATGAATTTAAGTGACATTGTACTTTGTCCTCGCCCTTTTGACAGGGATACTACACTGAGCCATACTACCAAGATCCGAACAGCGGACAGGCAGAGGCTGAAGAGCCTGGGCAGTCCGCCATGTTTGACGATGAAGCGGTAAGAACTGCGCTGCTTCTTTGCCTCATTTTGCTAATTGTGCATCCATGATCGGTCCCGTCATCACTCTCGAGTTTAGGCTCAACAGTAGCTCCTGCTTCAACAGAAGTATATGTGCGTTTGTCCAACTGCTCTCGTCTTGCCGTCCTGCAGTTCATGCGGTTGCAGGGGAAAAGAAACAGAGGCAAAGAGGAGGTGAAGTTTCTGGAGATCAAAGGAGACGACCAGCTGAGCGGAAACCAGCAGTGGATGACCAAGAGCATGACGGAGGAAAAGCAGAACCGCCAGTCCTTTAGCAAGGTGACCTGACCAGCTTTGTGTCACTCAGTGTTTTGCATGGAAGCCCAGAAAACCCGACGGGGACGTGTGAAAGAGGGCTCTCGGGTTCATGTTTGTTTGTTGAATGCGAGAGGAAAGAGGTGATGTTGGCTTTTGTGCAACGTGGATTTAAACTCATTTTAGACTGGGAACAAACTGAAGCTGTAAAATATTTGATGGCCTCCAATGGGAACATTTGAAGGGAAAGGCAATGCCTCTCGAGATTCCTACAAAATAAAACAAATTGCCGGTGGGCTTGATACTGGCAGGGTTGTTACGTGAATGATTTGATGCAAGTCAAATAGCATGTGAACTCTAAATATGCGAGGATGTCAAAGCCTTTTGGATAGAAACAAATGATTTAAGTGTGAAGGTCATGAGACTGTCAGGAACACTTTCTGTAATTTAATGCATCTTTTTCTCTACTTTCCTGCAGAAAAAAGGAGAACAGCCGACGGGACAACAGCGACGCAAGCATCAGATAACATATCTTATTCACCAGGTGAGCCGTGCCGAAGTGCGACTTAAATCTTTCAGCGCTTGCATGGTGTAAATTTTAAGGATCGCACCTCATATTTGACACGAGCTGTTTAGTCAGTGATATGCCGCACATATTGTACCACCAAAAGCATTTCTCATCCCTCTGTCATGCGCAACTGTCGCTTCGTGCCGATATTGATTTAACTAACGGAATATATTGCAGCTCGGGGAGAAGAGCTCATAGTCCCGGACTGACCTAACAAATAAATATACCAACACTCTTTGAGCCGGTTTTGAAGGCGATACAGAGCAGGGTGGAAGTCAGGAGTTTCTAGAAGTCCTACGCTCAGTGTGACCCGTCTGCACACATCCAGTTCCAGGTTGCCGGCTGCTTTGCCTGTTTGCACAGAGCTAACCTCCAGCCTTGTGTCAATTACTGTGTGCCAGTGATTTTATACGATAAGCTGCAAGAAAACTTCACCACAACTCCTTAAGTTTACACAAGGCATTCTGGTAAGCTAAAAATAAGTCAACGGTATCTCTTTGCCAGCACTTGTAGATTTCAGTGCAAATGGCTATTTAGTATATCATTTTGAGTGCTCATCATACAGGAGGCGTGATTTGGTGTTATTCAAAATCTGGCTGAGCGCAGTGGGCGGGGATTTATTTACATTGTTCACAACTCGCACACCTGACTTTAGCTTCTCTGAACCAAGATTTTCCCCTTTGTTTCTCTGGTAGTCTGACCCCCATGTTAAACCTGCATACCGATAACAGATCCCATAATAGTGACAAAATGATCACGCCTAAAAGTTTATGAAAACAGATGTGGCTGTTTCTTCTATTTTCATTTGAAAAAAAATGAAAATAGCTCCAAATGATGAAGAATTTTTCTCTTTGTTGTTTTCCAGGCAAAGGAGCGTGAGCTGGAGCTAAAGAACAGCTGGGCAGATAACAAACTGACCCGCCGGCAGACCCAGGCCAAATATGGTTTCTAAATGTCATAACTGTGGACTCTGATGGCATACAGAAACCCTGCAACAGAAATTAGAGTAGAGCTTTCCACATTTACCCACATAAAGGGAAAAATTGTGTTTAGTTTAAGTATACAAACCTTCAAACTGATTATTTTCTTCCTGCCCTTAATCCTGTTATTTGTGTTGAATTGTTAATATTCAGTAGTTCTTTTGGTCAATTGTTTCATATCTTATTTGTGAAAGCAGTCACAGCCACTCCACTCTCCACTCTTCACTCTCCACTCAGTAATTTACAGTAAATATAGGCACTATTCCTCCATGAGACTGAAACTGAATTTTTTTAAAGGTACCTTTTGCGAATCAGTGGCAAAAAAAACCATGCAATTTGATCACCATAAATGTTTTTCCTTTGAATGTTGTTTCCCTCCTGTTCGTGACGTACTTTGAGGTGTGACATTGTTTTGGTGGTCAAACACGACTCTACTAAAAGGTTTGGTTCTCTGGGAATTATACAGTTACAATAAAATGTCGCTGTTGATCATGAGAAACGAGCGGCGGTCAAAAGAAAGCGGTGACGTGTTGCATATTTTTACATCAAATCAACATCTTCGCAATGAATATCAGAATATGTATGTTGCAGTTGGTTGTTTCTCATTAAATTAAAATTTAAAAGTTTTGCATATAAATGTAGCCATTTTCTTCTTTTTTTAATTAATTTTTTTCTATTTTTCATTTCTTTTGGCAGAAAACTGAGTTCACAGGGAACCAAACATTTTCAGCTGCCGTAGCTGTATTCAAGACCAGAAAAACATCTCGAGTTTTACCTGCTGCATCCAGCCAGTGATGCTTCGTTTCAGCATCCTGAACTGGATACGTGCATAATTACCCGTTATGTACCGTGAATATTCTCCAAAAGGGGATGGCATTCATTTTAGGTTGATAGCTTATTCTCCGGTATGCCCGAATTCCGTAACTGCAGTTTTCAATATGCTGGGTCAGCATTTTCTGTGTTCCTGACCTGTCCTTTGCCAGAGAGCCCGAGTGTTTTGAATTACAAAAACCTTTGTTTGAGGAAACGTTCACTGAACTGTGTCAGAAGGTCAAATAAAACACTGCCGTTCTCTTCTGGTTTGGAGAAGACTGCGGTTTTCTTTTCCAGATGGAAAGAGGTCGATCTTCAGACTTTTCCACACTGCAAAGTTGTCTTTTAAATGACTACTGAAGCTTCGATATTTTATTATTATATATTATTATTTATGTGGCTTTTCACCTTTCCGTAAACAACCCTCCATCGGTATTCTGTTCGTTCTCAAAGAGCAGCAATGTGAACCCACAAACCAGCCTGCATCCAAGTGTAGTACTCCCCATACCTGTTGGATTTTCCAAATATGAACTGCCGTGGGCGGCGGCGGCTCGCTGCATTAACACACGCACAACCTGATCTGCCTCAAAGCTTCGTGTGTTGGGCAGAAACATAACGCATCCAAATGTTATGCAAACGACTGCCAGCGCTTGTGTAAGAGTGCATTTACGCACTTGGCACGGAGCCGACGGTCAGATCACATATCCTCACGCGTAACTTTAACAGGAATAAAAGTCACAAAGCTTAAAACTCTTTGACTTCAGGTCTCATGTAAAGTCTAGCAAAACACACACACACACACGAGTGTATTGGCACCCAGATTCTAAATTTATTGACTAATGTAGTTAATGGCGTTGCCAGGAGTGCCCAGTTTTGTTTCACCTTGTTTTTATTGTGCAGTTAAAATCGATGAATAAATCTTGGATTTTCTTGTCTCCGTACCTGCAGGGCAGTTTACTGTTGTTTCACAATAATGCAGGGAAAATAATAAAAGATTATATTATCCCACAGTTCCCTACCTACCCAGCAGCTAACTCTGTCCTTCGATGTAAAACCTTAAAAAAAGATCCTCCCACTATCAAACGGCCGATGACCTTTTATTTTACTGCACAGTCTATTTTTTTCCCTCTGAATTCTAAACTGGATCAAAGTTTATTCTTACATTTGTTCCGACACATTTAGATTACATTATTTTAACGGCGCACTAACCAGCAGGAGAACGCACCGAGAGCGACGGGCCAGATTGTGTTGACTTTCTAAATATTTGTCCGGTGTATTTTCTGAGAATGATCGCACAGACACAGTTGTTTTATGCACGCGTGTTGTATTACAGACAAAAACTATCCACTGCAGTTTTACGGACGCGTTCATTTGGAGTCCCTCAATCTTTTTTGGGGCCTTCGCCCGGTGGCGCCGTCGTGTCTTGCTCCGCCCGTGTGGTTGCTGCGGCTTCCTCTGCGGCAGAGCTTCCTGTTGAGGTTGTAGCCGGACTCTCGGCGTCTCCACCGGCCTCGGCCTCCGCTGCTGCGTCAGAAACGGCCGTCAAAACAGCGTCCCGCTCATCAGCGGCTTCTGAATTATCTGCGTCTGCCTCCGGATGGCTTTGTGCTTTCTGCTGCCGCTGGTGGCTGGCGGACGGTTCTTCATACTGCACCAACGACATGGGCACGCGAACCGTGTCCAGTCCGTTGACCTGGAAGAATACAGTGTGGAGAATAAGCGGTCTGCTTTTTGGTAAACAACAACCGTATTTGAACATTAGTCACTGTTGTGCTTTAGTAAATGAAATACTTAAGAATGGAAGAAAAAAAAAAAAAAACGAGGAACACATATTTGAACGTGAAATGAGTAGGTGCTTTTGGTATTATTGTAAAAACACTAAGAAAAGGTAACTCCGTCCCAAAGAAAAATTAAGTACTTGTAAAACGCAGCTGCTTTATTTTGCAGTAATAACGGAAAAACACGTATTTTTGTGTGCAACAGCGTGAAATACACAGATATATTCTTACCGTAACGTCACACCAGTAGTCGCCCAATTCCTTCACCGGCTCAAATGGCAGATTCAATGCATGAGGAGGCACAACGACTCCCAACTAAAGCAAGGTTATATTAAAAAAACAACAACAATTGTATTGCTTTTGTGTTCATCAGAATCACTTCATATAAACAAAAAAACAATTCAATTCTATTCGAAATAGAAAAGTAAAGAGGATAAACGCAGAGATACAGAGCCATACCTTCTTGGCGAACTGTCTACAGACACCTTCTTTAGTGAGCTGGAAATCAGGAGAAGGCATTTTGATAATCTTCAGCTTGGAGCGTTTAAGGAACTCCACCGTCTGCAAAAACACCAGGAAACATTTGTTAAAAAAAATTAAAAAAAACCAAAAAACCTGACATCTGTTAAGTCTGTTGTTCCTTTTACTACTTGATGATTTGTGACTCAGGGACCCGAGTCGTGAGGAAAATCCTGAAAAAAAAAAAAGAAATCTCTCCAGTAGATCAAAACTCACCATTTCTCCAGTGCGGGTTTGGATTCTGTCTTCTGGCCTCCCCTCGCGCAGGAGCTGCGTGTAAAAGAGGGCACGGTGACGAAAAGCTACACGTTGTTATCCAACCCGCGTGAACTAAACGACATCATTTAAAAGCAGCACGTACTCTTAACTCCTCTGCGAACATCTGTTTGTTCTCCGGCGATGGATACACTGCGAGGCCTTGGGGCAGCAGCTTATTTCGGCCAACGGCCTTCCTCACCAACACCGTGTCCCCTCGTCCACCGAGCTCTGTCAACAAAGTTGTTTCCATTATGTAAATCATTTAACCGGTGCAAAAAAAAAAAAAAAAAAAAGAAAAAGAAAGAAGAAAAAGTTTCTTAACTTCCTGGGACACTGAAGCTACTCACTTGGTACCGTCTGAGTCAGTATGAGCTCCATCTGGTCCTTGGGAGCATGTTTGGAGTCTTCCACCAGCTTGTAGATCCTGTGCCTTGGAGGGTGAAGCCTCGGCGGGCTGCCCACTTTGGACAAGGGCACCTGCCACCATCGCTCCACCACCACGGTGCTCTACGGAAAGATGGAGCGACCGGAGATGAGTTCACAGACCTGTAAGTTTGCTGTTGTGGCAAAACACACGTAGTTAATGTAATTGTTGTTATAGCTCTGCGGAAAAAGAAAACGGTTATGAGGTGGGGGTTTTTTTTTGGATCGTTCTACTTTATATTTATATTCTTAACCAATCTGACCAAAAATCTATCTTACTATAAGATGCATCGGAGAGGACATTTGAGCTTCCTTTATAATCAAAAATGGCGTTTAAAATTCTTCCCCTAATATACAAAGCCCTTAAATGCATAGCTCCATCTGTTAGTACAGATCTCAGTGTACCTTAGTATCCTGTCTCTCTCTGTCTCTCTCTCTCTGCTGTTCTTTTCTCTCTCCGCTCTCCTCACCCAAAACCTCCCGACACGACTTTCGTATTGTCCTTAGTTAGGCGTGTCCGATTAAAGCTGTCCATTAATACGCCGGGACCCCTCATCATGTCATCCGTCCGGTTTGACCGAGCGGAGACACCGACTGACCTGAGCAGCCGTCACGGAGAAGCTCCGGACAGCCGGCTGGCCGAGCAGCTCCTGAAGGACACGGCGGCCCGAGCTCCACATGTTCGTTCGGCAACCGCAGCTCCACCACCTTCAACAGTTTTGAACCGCACCAGTCGTTTCAAGAGGTCCAGCGCAAAAAAAAAAACCAAAAAACAAAACAAAAAAACCCTCGCTTGGGCACCGCCACTATTAATTTATCCCCGAACCACACTGTCGATTCGCTGCACGCACGCCAGCAACAAAGATAACTTGCGACGCTTGTTGTGTGACGTAAAAGGACCCCACCGGTTGCGTAGTCGTCCAAAAATAAAGCCGGAATCAAAAAGTCCTGGCATTCGAAAGTCTTACAATCTATAGTCGTAAACTTCGTTTCGAGCGTCAATATAAAATAGAATTTGCGGCGTGTATACAGATAGATTTGAATATAGGTTGAATGTATTTCATTTAAGCAGTTAATGTCATATGTATATGTCTATGTACATACACGTGGGCTCTATATGATAAATGTTTTGTCTTTTATGCTTTCTCGTTCAGTTATAAAGTAAAAATCTATGTTATCTGTACAGAAAATGCTGTGTATAAAAATGTCAACAAACTCGAACCTTTATAGCAGAAAGAGTATCCGAAGTTTTAGCAGACTATTGGGGTACAGTTTTTTGTTTATGGTCATTGAAACCTTTTGTGAAAAACTGTTACAGAGCATTCATTTTCAAGTGTCAATACATAATACAGAGGCAAAAATAAACATTTTGTAATCATCACCTCAATCCAAATTTGGGGATAGTAAAAACACAACCATAAAGTCCCTCAGTGCTTAATTTTAAACACTGAAATATCATTAAAAAGAAGTTATGTAGGAAATAGTTTCTTTTTTTACACAATTTATTTATGCAATAAAACATATTCATCTTTTATTTTTAAGCAACGCACTTCATTATTACTGCACCATCTTAAATGGTACAATTAAGAAATGTTATTCCAACTGCAGAAACACATTTGACAGACACATAGCAGAGTTGACTATATAAACATTTATAAACAAAATTAATTTCTTATATATCTCAATACTGAATCAATATTAGCTGCCACAAAAGATTTTACCGGTCGTTGTCTTCTGGCTCAAAATATTGACAGTTTTACAAGAAGCACAAGTTCTACAAGAAGCATCTGATCTGACAGGAAGTTGATGTTTCAACAGCTCTTAGATTTGAATACATCAGCTTGTTAAGCAACTAATGTTGAATTTATGTGGAGTGCTGGTGCCATGACATAAGACAATTTCAGGAAACCCCCTTTCTTCAAGCATTTATAGGAGGATTGCAGAAAAGAAAATCTATCTTGTAGCAGTGTTTAGATTTGCAGGTGCCTGCTGCGTTAATACCTAGTGTACAACTTTAATAACTACCACAAATAATACAAAAACAAATATCCTTAGCACCAAGAGCGAAATCTGTCAAAAAATTCCACACTTTTGAAAGCCAGTGCAAAGTTAAATTCCTGGAGATATGACCCAGGTGTTAAGTCACACATCACCATAATCACTTGTCGCACCGTAGAAAGAATTGCGGCCGGGTATCAAGTGGCGTGTCGCAACTACAGTCATACAGCAGGTCAGCAGAGCGAAGCAACAACCAAATAAAACCAAGACCGCCAGGGTGACCCACACCAGTGTCGTGATAACAAAGGCAAACTGGTAGGTCGTCCTCTGGCAGTACAGATTTGGTCCGTCTTTTGAGTAGTTTGGAGGATACACCGAATAAATCCAGCTGGTGCCTACAGGGTGCAGACAGACAAGGCATACAGGAGAACATTTCAGTTCAGTTTAGAGTTGAAACTGTCACTGGACTGAACTTAAAGGCCGAGAATATCTGCTTTATACCATGACTGATGGGGTCCAACTTCAACATGAATTTTCCTTCCAAAGTTAGAACAGCTTTGCCTGTCTGATTTCCATCTATGTTGCTTTCATTGGGTGAGGTTTGATTAGATATCATTGACAGTGACCAAAAAACCCACCAGATGTCATCTGATTCTGACTCAAATAATGCTGGATCCTGATTGGTTGCACGGAATTAAGTGACATCACTTTTTTCTAAATGAGCTTCACCCACTTCAAAACATTAAAGGGTGCACAGAAAAGAAAAGGAAAGTATTGAAAATGTTAAATGACGAAAATTAAAAACGCAGGATCCCATCAATCATGCTAACACAGTAGGTATTTTTTGATTTTTGCTGCAATATGTTTCCAAGTACAAATACCTAAGGCACTACACTTAGTTTCTTTCCATCACTACCTGATTTTAAGCAAAAATGTAAAATGTGTGGAAAGATTCATTTTTGTGCTCACCTGCTATGAACCAGCAGAAACTGAAGATGTGCAGGCAGGTCATGCAGACCGTGCTCAGGATGTAGACGCTGCCGTCCTTGAACATGGACATGGTGTAGGTCATACACAGAGCGAGGATACTGCTTGCTCCCAGCACTACCAGGTAGATGGGGATGTAGGGGTGCAGAGGACAACTTCCCAGATGTGTGATCCCTATGCAGCCGAACAATATCAGATACAACCATGGTAAACATGAAAAAACATACTGAAAGCTGCATTCACAAAATATTTAAAAATGTAAGTTATGGTACTAGTACAAAAGTAGACCTACCCAATCCAATGGCTGCTATCATGACGATCCACCAAATCATGTTCACCACAACTACAAAAAAGAAAGAGGCAGAGGGTCAAGGATTGGTAAAACAGCAACGCAGATTCAAATAACGTAAAAGCAAGGCATGAATTTGATGAAGAAAAATCATCGAACCAATTGTTGCAATCAGCGTGGCTCTTTGAGGCCTGGGCTCCATCTGCAGCGATGGATTCATATCTACAGTCAAGACAGAGGGAGTCCTGTCACACTTATACACAAACAACTACGAGTAGAAGAGCTGCAGCAGCACTGCTCCGTACTGTACCTGTCCAGCTGTGAATGGAGACACTTTTAAAAGCCGTTTTCCTCTTCCAGTATTCACCAAACTAGAGGAGCACCATGCGTGAGTCAGCGTCAGTCACTTCTTAACAAAGTGATAACTTTGTGAACATCCTTTGCCGTTTTGACAGGATGTTAAGACATGCAGCAAGCGTTTCAACAACTTGTGCAATCCTCTCTGAGTCCAACGAAAAGGAAACAATGATAAAATCAGCCACCGTTATCTGAGATAAACAAACTGCATGCAATATAGGCTGAACAGCTACTGTACATCCCAGCTATAACTGTTTTGTTCTAAAGAGGGTCTGAGAAAATTATGCAATGACCTATCAACATTTTCAGCGGGTTTTCAGGCTTTTGACATAATTCATCGGACTTGTAGTGTAGTTCCCTTTTTAAAAGTGATAAAAATACATTTTAAAACCAACAGGAAACCGCGCAAAGATAATAAAGCCGATGTGCAATTAGTTTTCATTAAGACTGTGGTTCTGTTGTGACAGCTGCAGTCATTTTGTGTTGCAAATGTTGACACTGCATATTTCCTACAAGACAGCTTAAGATCAGGATGTTCGTGCCAACTATAGAGGTGCCAACACAACCTGCTCCCATGTGTCTCTGCAGCAGCACTGCCACCCTGTGACGAACATAAACATGACTGTTCACATCAGTCCTGGATAAAACATGACTCTTGACAGCCATTCAAAGGGGTAAAGAAACAAAGACAGCGACCTCTGCCAACGTCAATATCAGCTTGTTGTTCATTTGGATTGTTTCAGGTTTATCACAGCTACCAAATTACCTGACTGGTTTTTAACTGACACAACGTGTCATGACAGCACTTATTATAACACACTTCATCAGTTTTCACAGCAGTTTATTGCTGCACAAAACTCCACATGTTGCCATTTTTGTTTGTTTTTAATCAACATTTATTTTGTTCTCAGTATCTTTTGTGAGTGACACAAAGAGTTATAATTTAAACCATATTCCTTTCACTATGGTTGAATCTGAGCTACAACGGCTGTCTGGCTCAGACATCAGCAGTAAAATGTTTGATCATCCTCTTTGTAAGTGAAGTGAAACCTGCGTTGCTATGTATCGGGTTAAAGGCCTGTCCTCTCTTTATGACCACTTTTAGCTGGAAGTCAATGATCATTTGAATAATAGGCGCGGCAGGGAAGTCCATGCATATGATTCCAAAGCGCTGGTTCAGGTCTGTCTTGGCTCTCAGGTAGTCGTACAGTTGTGCATTGATGCGCTGTGCGACGGCTCTGGGGTACGCAAACAAACCAGCTCCACTGCTGTAGGTGAGAAAGATCTGCGCATTGTTTCCTGCGGGGGCAGCCTCGAGGTGTTCGTAGACACTCTGCCATTTCTCCTCCACATGCAGGAGTGTGGGTACCTACAGGGAACAGCAAAAGGTTTTGTGGTTCAAAAGCATTTTGGGTCAATTCAGAAAATATTTCAAGCATCACAAACTGTTGTACAGATTACTTTAAAAGAGAATGGGAGGTCGATATACAACATATAGATGATATTATATCAGAGGAATCACATTTACTGTTCTCAGCTTAAATATTGTTAAAGACATGAATTTACAATACCACAGAGGCTGTAGTTTAAACATGTTACTGAGAAGCATTTTTGCCTTAAACGCTCTCGAAATGTTCAAGGATACTTATTAGATAGACATTTTGAAAGGTGAAGAAGCAATCTTTAGTAGAAATGATTCGTACACACAACAAATCAAAAAAGGACCACAATACAAAACTAGAAGATCAGAAAATTGTTTTTGACCAGAAAGGTCATCACTTTATCATTTTATCCTACTAAACATTTGTGTCAAATTTTGTCACGATTAGTGTATGGGTTTTTTCAGTTATGGCTATAAACATGTTCTATGAGGTAACAGTGACTTTGACCTTTGACATTTCACCACCAAATCTAATCAATTCATTATTGGAACCAAGAAAACGTTCGTGCCAATTCTAAAGACAGTCCCTGCAGGCCTTCCCGAGATATCACGTTCATGAGGATGGGACGCATGTATGTACGGTCCACCAAAAAAAACATAATGCCTCCGGCCATGGCTCTCACCAGTGACAAGGGATTAAAAAAAATTATAATAATAATTTGTTATACCTTCCAGTCATCAGCTATGTCCAGGGAACCATACCGCATCCCCAAGTCTGGCCCAGAAAAGTCTTGCAGGATAATGAGTTTCCCTCGGGCCTCGCTCATGGTCGGCACGAGTCGGCTGTGCCATAGCAGGTCCCAGTGAGCGTAACGATGGATGAAGTCCACCACAGCACCGTAGATGTCGTACGTCTCACTGAACTCCTCTTTCACACGCATCAGCACCGTCTCACTTGGATACTCGCGCAGGAAATCAGCCACACCCTCCAGGACGTGACCAAAGTGCGCCCGCTGGTAGGACACCCCGTGATGGATGGTGAGGTTCCCCTTGACGTGACGCACACGGACGTCTAGAAAGCGAACACCGGCGCGGAGCTGAGAGGCCAGGCTCCAGGTCTGGCACTCAGCGTACACACCGCCATACAGGGCCATGGTGTTGTGAGTCCCAGGCATGGTGACCTCAGACAGCGGCTGATCATCAGGGATTTTGGCCATCCAGGACGGGTTGAGGAACTCCGGGTTGGGAGTGTCATCATAGTCAGGTCTCTGAATCGCACCGGAACTCAAACCAATGATTCTAAAAAAAACAAAAACAGACAAATATGACATATTTAGTTTATCAGCCTTTAAACATGCCAGACGTTCATGTGACTTTTTTTTTCTTTACTCAGGCACGATTGGAGTCTTACCATTCTGATGTGGGTGCTTTAAAGCTCTTTGATACTAAATAGCTGTTAATTGTGATGGCAATAAATGTTTTTATAGGTATATGTAGAGAACAATATCTCTAAATCACAGTAATCGTATGGTAAAGAATATAAATACAACTAATAAAAAAACAACAACACAAGTGCGTAGGCAATTTGTTCAGAGGTGCCAAGAGCTCAGTGCGCTGTGACGTATGAAAACACATGCGAGTATAAAACATTATGAGAAAACACTTCCTCTAATTGAACCTCATATGCACAGCATTTAGAAAAGAAGTGAGAAAACACACCTAAAGATTGAAATGTGATGCAAATACAGCAAACGAAACCACCATAGTTGTTGTTTTTTCTGCTTTTGTACAGCTGCGTTATCTTGTATGGGTTTTTTTTGTAGAATTTTTTAGATATCTAAATTTACTTTTCAATGCATTGCACACAAAGTTGCTCTTCAGCTTTTGATTGCTTCCCTTTGTATTCTCTGATTCACCGTTTGTACTTGTTGATCTGAACTGTCTGTGCAGGAAGAAATAAAAGCTGAATTTAAATAACCTAAAACGGGAATTTACAATAATATATTGGCACGCAGTGTGTTAGTCTGATTATGTGTTTAATGTATATGCAGCATGTTTTTTGTTTTTTGACATACTCACCCCAACAGGACAGTCAGGTCAGTTAACAGCTTGTCCATTTTTACTGGACCTTGTCTTGTGTTGCTCCTCATGTCTGACTTTCCAGTCCTGAGAACAGAGAATGATTTAGAGGCAAAGGAAAGAAAAAGAAACAGAAAAACAGAAAATGTTATTTAGTTTAATGTACTAAGAGCAACTGGCTAATGAGACGATCATTTAGATACAGTAAGCAGAGCATCAAAAGACAAGAGATCAAGTGACAAATTGCCAGAAAAGTGAAAGAAGTTATCCAAATACTGTATCTATCCTGATGATCATAAAAACAAAAATCATTTAAAAATACTGTAACAAACAGGCAGTGATAAAACAAATGAAATTTTTGTTCTGGTTCAGTGAATGTTATTCGGTATCTTGCACTGTTATAATGGCATTGATGCCTACACTCCTGATTACAGATGGCAAGTTTAAGCTATTGTCTCAAGTTTACATTTATCGCAGAAAAACAGCAATATTTAAAGAAAGGTTTTTAAATCAATATTTGTTCACTTTTGGTTGAGAAATACATAAAGTTAAGAGGAAACAGAAGCTAAATAAATTTTCAGCTCTTGTAAAATTCACTTGCTGACAAGAAAAATAAAGAACACATTAATTTCATGAGAGTATGTCAGTCTATCAATTTGATTGTGGTCGGGCCTGAGGTCGACCTCACCTCACCCCTCTGCGCCAATTCAATGGCGGGCTTAAACCCATTTAATCCCAAAACTGAACTAAACCATCCACCGCTGCTTTATCGAACCTGCTGATGTGCTGCTCTGTTCGCTTCATACCTGAAACCAGAGGGTGTTCGTCCTCAGTCCAGTCCGGGTGCCTGGGAGATGGACGGCGGGCAGAAAGAGAGGGAGAGAGAGGAGCGGAGGTGTCAGAGACAAAATGACAGCCAGCGTTTCGACCTGGGATGTTATTGTGGGAAATACCAGAGAGACGCAGCTGAGCCCTACACTACAGATCTGGGGTGGGAGTGCAGGGGTGTGTATGCATGAGGGGGGAGAGAGGGGTTAAGGGGGAGAGGGGGGAGAGGGGTATTCATCGGATCACGTCCCTAACCTACTGTGGTACGGAAACATCAAATATCCACGAGTCACATCAAGGAAGTAGATTAAAAATCCAGTATTTAATAACTTCCTTCAGTTTATGTTGGTGATTGCTTTGATATAACATATATACCTCATTCTATTTGAAAATAGCATGCAGACAGTGATTAGAAGGTGAAAGTCTGGTAAAGTCAGTAGAATCTTCTTATCAACACTTAAATAATGAGTCACTTATTATTGAGCAAAAGCAGCAAGTGGATCCTAAATCTGCAGCTTTTCTGACAACAAACAATAAACAGAAGTGAAACTGGATCACAGTGATGAACTTGTGCTTCAGCTGGACTTCAAAAAAGACACAGTGGCTGTTCAGGTATATGCAAGGCAGACATTGCATTCCAGTTTCTCCCCTTTTCTCAGGTTCAAATCCAGTTAAATACCTACAGAAACCTCGACAAATGTCTCTCTAACCAGTTTTAAACAAAAGTTAACAATACTTTTCATTACAAAATGTCCTCTACGATGTGCGATTAATGTGGTCATGTATTTTGAGGTTTACGCTGAAACTCTTTTGTGATGTGTGGACTTAAGTTATCATTTTGCATCGCATTCTGCATGTGTAATCGATGAGCACTTGACATGTAACTTTGCTGCCTTTCTGGCCAGGTCACTATTAAAAAAGATTTTATTTCAAATGTTTTTTTACCTGGTTAATAAAGGTGAGACATATTTTTTTAAAAAGCTGCTTGAAACCTCCATAATTCAGTAAAATTGCAAGAAAGATGGTTTCTGTATTTCTATTATTTTGATGTGTTAAACTATAAAGTTGTGATCTGTTAGCCTTTTATGGCACAATGTAGCGAATGTTATGCACAATCAATCAAATAAAACAAAGTTGAATTGGAGGTGTTTTACAGGCAGAGTGGAGGGTGAATAAAAGCACAGCCTCCTGGTTCGAGTAGCAACTGTCACATTTCAAACATGTAACTTCATGTAACTGTAATTGTCTTTCTATCATCGGTAGAGCGTCACCAAGAAGGTCGGCAACGATCTACAAAACACAAAATGAATCTTTTTACACAAGCATCCCACACAAGAATTCATCTGGGTCCCGCTCGTCCCTTCAGAGGGCGCAGGCTGAGAGGAGTGTGAAGTCCTGAGTAAGGAGGGGTCAGGGCAGTGTGTGTGTGTGTATGTGCATATAGTACTTGGAAAAATCTGCAGATGTTTTCCAGTTTTGTCTCATATCACTACGGGGGAAGTCAAATATTACACAACAGCGTTGTCCTTGTCCTGTTGTATAATGTTTGGTTAGCTGTTCCTACAGATTGTATACCCAGAGGGTGCACGATAGAAATTCCGGCAGTTTAAAAATAAATAAATATTCAGGTCAGGTGGAATCCAGGAAGCAGAGCAGTTTTTCTTTTACTTCCCTAGTGAACCACAAACTGGTAAAAACATTTACAGTTTATGTAAAATACAACTAATTAATGGAAGTGTGTGCATCTGCATCTGCCAATCGGCTTGTTGCTCCCTCACTGCGAGTTAAACACTCTATAAAATCACGACTGTTTGCTGTCCCGGCTCCTAAATGGTGGAATGAGCTCCCCAACGACATCAGGACAGCGGAAACTCTGTACCTCTTCCGCCGCAAACTAAAAACACACCTCTTCCGACTTTGCCTTGAATAGGTAGCACTTTAGTAGCGCTTAAAATGCCACTTACTTATAGCACTTTGTAGTTTGTCTATCTTGAAGAAAATTGTACTTTCTTAATTGTTGTTGTTCTGAATTTGTACCCTCATGGTTGAAATGCACTTATTGTAAGTCGCTTTGGATAAAAGCGTCAGCTAAATGAAATGTAATGTAATGTTGTTGATGCCTGTATCAACAGTAATGTAGTTAATTTAACAATTGCTGTCTAAAATGTCTGAGATATGATTGTTGGAAACTGGAGTTTGTTATTCAGAGAGAAAAAAACAAAACAAAGCCAACCCACCACTTATCTACCCAGCCTAATAATAGTCTGGGATGATAAATGGTGAGGGAGGTGTTCAGATCTAAACACTGCAATATAAAAGTACTCAATAAGAAGCAAAGATATTTGAAATATCTAATAATGTATTTGGTGGAGGTGGACCTATGTTATTTTAGATTTTCCTGTAACCTGCAAGACTAAATACTGTTTTAGGTGCTGATTTTTATTCAGTCTATTAGACTTTGTAAGGGGAATGGACACAGTATTTGACATCTTAGCTGGTTTGTTGTACAATTGGCATCACTATGGGAACAATTTTTAAAATTCTTTTAAAATCACTTGTCAGTGCTGATGTGGTTACTGAATGGGAGCATTTTTATTTAATGTGAGCTCACCAAATCAAATTCCTATCTGATATGTTGAAGTGGCAATGAATTGAATATAATATATTCCGTGCAGAAGCTCATTCTCAATACGACCACCTGATGGAGCCAAAGTAAGACATTTTCAAGTGTGACGCTTTAAAACTCCTTCTAATGAAAATTTAAGCTTCTAACCTTGTTAACATGACAGTCAGAGTTTCATCCATCACATGCACTGTGAGGCCTTCCACATCATCGAGCTGCAGGCGAGCCATTGTTCTTTTAATTCTGTTGGGGCTGCTGTTAGTTTGGCCATTTTCCACAGCAGAAATCCAGATTCATCTTAATGAGAGAATAACATTTACGATGCCTCCGTTCCACTCCCAATAAGCCGAGTTTGTATTGTATTTAATATTTCATTTCTATATCAGAACTATATTGTAGTATTTCAGAGACGGCTGTGAAACTGCACTTGGGATCTTTTGTATTGACAAGTCAAAAATGTCTTTAGGTGTTGGGGAGTCTCATGACGTCCATATCTCTAATGCTGTATATGTCTATGCAGCTTTTGGTCATGGGATTTTATATCATGTGTGTGGCCTTTTTCTCTGTTGGAGCATTAAGTTTCAGGTAATTTAAAGGGCCAGCTCACCCAAATGTATTCAGATTTTCTCTCACCCCCAATTGTGTCTAGCTGCAAAACTCGTCACTTTCTGTCATCTTTGAACTGTTGACAGCATTTTCTGTCAAGACATTTTTCTTCCTATATTTTGAGTTGAAAACAAATATGTATGGATATTTTATACAACCACTATAGCTACCTGAAAAGTGCTGGCAGCTTTTTCTGTGATACTGTATCTGCAAAGAATTGCTGAAATTTTCTTTTACACTGGCAAACAAAATAAACAAATCTATCTCTTTGGTAAGAATAGGAACAGACATGTGAATAAACACTTTCTTTTGTAATTTGGGTGAAATGCCACTTCAATGCTCTGTATGTGTCTTTTCAAAAAAGGGTTGAATATGCCTGTCTTCACGGTTTGAAAATTGTGATTAAAAATAAATCAAAGTCTTCTCAGCAGTATCGGTGATACTCACATGAAACCACAGACAATATGAAGTAGTTTGTTTCCTGATTTTTAAGTATCACATTGTCAATCACCTACGTTTCCTAAGCATTTCTGTGGTATCTGGTCATCCAAACTGGCTAGGTGGTGTGGAACTTTACAATTAAAACAAAAAGAAACCCACTGTCAGTGTTGCAGCAGCCTGTGGTTGGAGCTTCAGCCACAATGGATCTGAAAGATCTACCCTCATCCAATCAGCACAGGGCATACCTGACTCACTTCCTGATGTTTAATCCCTTATTTGGCAGGAAGGGGCCGTCCTTATTTGACTAGGGTGGAAAATGATGGAAAGGAGAGTCAGAAGGCTGCAGTAAACAGAGGGATACCAACAATTTTATCTTTGGTGAGTAGACATTTGTCGCCTCTGTGCTTTATAATCTCTCATCTGAAGGATGTTTAATCTCTGTGTGAAAGCTGAGTCAGCTGTATGGCCCTGATAGGAGCACGAGTGGCTGATTCATGTGAGTGGCCCGGAATCAAGAAATGAGAGAAAGATGCCTGAAAGCAAACAGAAAAACAGCCAGAATTTAAGATAAAATACTTGCTGGAGGTTATTTTAGCTGTTACAATGATACTCTGAAGGGCAAGACCTGTAACCATTTGTTTGTGTCCAGTCTTTCTTGTGTTACTACAAAATGAAGACACACCTACTGTTGTCCCAGAGTTAATTTTCCAGAAGGGCAACATTGAGAAGGATGATTAATCGCACAACTATAAGACCGATGAACTACAATTAGATTTGGGTCTGTGGTCGTTGATTGCTGCGTGTCATCAGAAACACTCCTTTTAAGTGCTTCATTAATAACAATATGTCTTAATTGAGATTATTTACTAAAACACTAAACAAAATTCAGTAAAAAAAAAAAAAAAAAAAAAAAAAAAAAAATCTAAATTTGAGAAATGTTGTTTTGCATCAATTAATTGAGTCATTGAAAAAAAAACAACTTTTCTTTTATGATGATTGATTAAGTCTATTTTAAAGCTAAAACATCAAATTGTGGTGGTTCCAGCATCACAAATGTATTGGCTGTTCTTCTTTGTGTTCTGTCAGAATGAATAAAATATGTTTAGGCTTTGGAATGTTTTACTAATATCATCATGAGCTTTTTTCTTCCTTTTTTCTTTTCATATTTTATGGATCAAATGAATTGAATAATTGGGAAAACAAACAAACAGATTTATCAATAATGGAAACATTGTTACCTCTATGCATAGTTATTGAAGGTCTGTGTGTAACATAACATGACCCCTGTTGGTATCATCTTACAAAGTATGGAGTACAAGCAGCAGCTGCTGACATGTGGTGTGTATGCTCAACATTATGCCTTAAGCTTGATTTTTGGGGTCATGGTAGATGAGGCAACATTTGAGATTCTCTGTGACCAAGTTCTAAGTAAAAGATCTTGTTTCCGACATCCAAAACAGTTGTGTTTTACGGTGCATTTTGTTGCTTTTTTTAAAAAAAATATTTTTTTATCTCTTCAGCCTTCAGACTCACTTTGTGTCGACCTTACCGTGGCAGCAGGGATGGCTGACGCAGAGCAAATCAAGAAGACTGCAGCCAAAGTGCTGTGCTGTGTGGAGAAGGTTTCCTCCTTTGCCTCCTCCATCTTCCCCATCTTTGGCATTGTCTCCTCCTTGGTTGGGGTGGCTCGCAAGGGCCTGATAGATGAGGAGGATCACGCTCTGGACAAGGACTTCAAGGAGATCCAGACCAAGCTGGAGACCATCTCTCAAAAGAACCAACAATGCCTGAGGAAGATCCGCATTGATGAGGTGAACGAAACTTACGGGACGCACGAGGAGCGCATCAAACACCAGTACACTGCGTTCAACAGCATGGTGGCCCAGGTGAAGAAAGATCCAGACAACGCACCGCGCTACATGGAGACCTTTGAGGAAAGTTACAAGAGAGACAAGCTTGACATGAGCCTGGGTGTGTTCTACAGCGGTGTGGTGAGTTCAAACACGGTGTTTGGAAGATCTCTGCTGAAGGTGTATCTTGACAACTGTGACGGCGACCGTGAAATCATGGAGCGCCGCTGTTCACACATCGTCCACCTGTTCCACATTGGCCTCATCGCCCTAATGGCCTACACAGCTGTTACACAGGATGACGAAGACGACGTTCGGGTGAAGTGGGGCAAGAGGGTGGAGGAAATCCAGAAGAAGATGGAGGAGGTGCTCAGTCAGTGCAAAGACAAATCGTCCTGAACGTAGACCTGCTGTGAGAGGACGTCCTGCGGGTTTGGTGGCGACAACACGACTAATGATCTGCGCTCTTAGCTGTGGACCAATGAAAAAACGATAAATGGTGAGGGAGGTGTTCAGATCTAAACACTGCAATATAAAAGTACTCAATAAGAAGCAAAGATATTTGAAATATCTAATAATGTAGTTGGTGGAGGTGGACCTATGCTATTTTAGATTTTCCTGTAATCTGCAAGACTAAATACTGTTTTAGGTGCTGATTTTTATTCAGTCTATTAGACTTTGTAAGGGGAATGGACACAGTATTTGACATCTTAGCTGGTTTGTTGTACAATTGGCATCACTATGGGAACAATTTTTAAAATTCTTTTAAAATCACTTGTCGGCCCTGATGTGGTTACTGAATGGGAGCATTTTTATTTAATGTGAGCTCACCAAATCAAATTCCTATCTGATATGTTGAAGTGGCAATGAATTGAATATAATATATTCCGTGCAGAAGCTCATTCTCAATACGACCACCTGATGGAGCCAAAGTAAGACATTTTCAAGTGTGATGCTTTAAAACTCCTTCTAATGAAAATTTAAGCTTCTAACCTTGTTAACATGACAGTCAGAGTTTCATCCATCACATGCACTGTGAGGCCTTCCACATCATCGAGCTGCAGGCGAGCCATTATTCTTTTAATTCTGTTGGGGCTGCTGTTAGTTTGGCCATTTTCCACAGCAGAAATCCAGATTCATCTTAATGAGAGAATAACATTTACGATGCCTCCGTTCCACTCCCAATAAGCCGAGTTTGTATTGTATTTAATATTTCATTTCTATATCAGAACTATATTGTAGTATTTCAGAGACGGCTGTGAAACTGCACTTGGGATCTTTTGTATTGACAAGTCAAAAATGTCTTTATGTGTTGGGGAGTCTCATGACGTCCATATCTCTAATGCTGTTTATGTCTATGCAGCTTTTGGTCATGGGATTTTATATCATGTGTGTGGCCTTTTTCTCTGTTGGAGCATTAAGTTTCAGGTAATTTAAAGGGCCAGCTCACCCAAATGTATTCAGATTTTCTCTCACCCCCAATTGTGTCTAGCTGCAAAACTCGTCACTTTCTGTCATCTTTGAACTGTTGACAGCATTTTCTGTCAAGACATTTTTCTTCCTACATTTTGAGTTGAAAACAAATATGTATGGATATTTTGTACAACCACTATAGCTACCTGAAAAGTGCTGACAGCTTTTTCTGTGATACTGTATCTGCAAAGAATTGCTGAAATTTTCTTTTACACTGGCAAACAAAATAAACAAATCTATCTCTTTGGTAAGAATAGGAACAGACATGTGAATAAACACTTTCTTTTGTAATTTGGGTGAAATGCCACTTCAATGCTCTGTATGTGTCTTTTCAAAAAAGGATTGAATATGCCTGTCTTCACTGTTTGAAAATTGTGATTAAAAATGAATCAAAGTCTTCTCAGCAGTATCGGTGATACTCACATGAAACCACAGACAATATGAAGTAGTTTGTTTCCTGATTTTTAAGTGTCACATTGTTAATCACCTATGTTTCCTGAGCATTTCTGTGGTATCTGGTCATCCAAACTGGTTAGGTGGTGTGGAACTTTACAATTAAAGCAAAAAGAAACCCACTGTCAGTGTTGCAGCAGCCTGTGGTTGGAGCTTCAGCCACAATGGATCTGAAAGATCTACCCTCATCCAATCAGCACAGCTGGACTCACTTCCTGATGTTTAATCCCTTTAATTAATGTTTAATTCCTGCCAAAGCAGGAAGGGGCCGTCCTTATTTGACTAGGGTAGGGAAAGGTGGGAAGGAGAGTCAGACGGCTGCAGTAAACAGAGGGATACCAACAGTTTTATCTTTGGTGAGTAGACATATGTCGCCTCTGTGCTTTATAATCTCTCATCTGAAGGATGTTTAATCTCTGTGTGAAAGATGAATCAGCTGTATGGCCCTGATAGGAGCACGAGTGGCTGATTCATGTGAGTGGCCCGGAATCAAGAAATGAGAGAAAGATGCCTGAAAGCAAACAGAAAAACAGCCAGAATTTAAGATAAAATACCTGCTGGAGGTTATTTCAGCTGTTACAATGATACTCTGAAGGGCAAGACCTGTAACCATTTGTTTGTGTTCAGTCTTTCTTGTGTTATGTTGTATCCCCAATTGTTTTCCCCGAGTCCGTTGATAGAAGCAGTCTTTAGGCAGTTTCCGATCTTAGCTTATTTTTATTAAGCATAGAATACAAGATATCTTGGAGAGCCCAACATCAACCAAAGGTCTCTTTGTTGGAGTCTGACACATACAGATCAAGCACACACTTTTATACAGTCCTGGGCATGTTTACTTAGAACTAATGTATAACCTCTCGTGCTGAGCCTGTTCTACTTACTTCCTCCTTTCACTTACTGATTTACTAGTCTCATGTCTGGGTCATTACTAGTTCAACGGTTTTCTATACCATATATACAGTTGTTATCCTATACTTGGACTCTTGAACTCTCTCTTCCCTGTTTTGCAACAGGTACACCCAAAGGTCAGTTACGCTGTGTATGTGACTTCCGTATTTCGTACACGTGCTAAATTCCTGCATAAGCAGTGTTCTACCATGATTACAGCCAACATATATTACAAGCAATGTGTTATACAATGATTACAGTCAGTATATATTTTGAACGTACAACATGTGAGCCCTCATATGCACTAAGCAGATCTATATCCCACAGTTACTACAAAATGAAGACACACCTACTGTTGTCCCAGAGTTAATTTTCCAGAAGGACAACATTGAGAAGGATGATTAATCGCACAACTATGAGACCGATGAACTACAATTAGATTTGGGTCTGTGGTCGCTGATTGCTGCGTGTCATCAGAAACACTCCTTTTAAGTGCTTTATTAATAACAATATGTCTTAATTGAGATTATTTACTAAAACACTAAACAAAATTCAGTAAAAAAAAAAAAAAAAAAAAAAAAAATCTAAATTTGAGAGATGTTGTTTTGCATCAATTAATTGAGTCATTGAAAAAAAAAAAAACAACTTTTCTTTTATGATTGATTAAGTCTATTTTAAAGCTAAAACATCAAATTGTGGTGGTTCCAGCATCACAAATGTATTGGCTGTTCTTCTTTGTGTTCTGTCAGAATGAATAAAATATGTTTAGGCTTTGGAATGTTTTACTAATATCATCATGAGCTTTTTTCTTCCTTTTTTCTTTTCATATTTTATGGATCAAATGAATTGAATAATTGGGAAAACAAACAAACAGATTTATCAATAATGGAAACATTGTTACCTCTATGCATAGTTATTGAAGGTCTGTGTGTAACATAACATGACCCCTGTTGGTATCATCTTACAAAGTATGGAGTACAAGCAGCAGCTGCTGACATGTGGTGTGTATGCTCAACATTATGCCTTAAGCTTGATTTTTGGAGTCATGGTAGATGAGGCAACATTTGAGATTCTCTGTGACCAAGTTCTAAGTAAAAGCTCTTGTTTCCGACATCCAAAACAGTTGTGTTTTACGGTGCATTTTGTTGCTTTTTAAAAAAAAAATTTTTTATCTCTTCAGCCTTCAGACTCACTTTGTGTCGACCTTACCGTGGCAGCAGGGATGGCTGACGCAGAGCAAATCAAGAAGACTGCAGCCAAAGTGCTGTGCTGTGTGGAGAAGGTTTCCTCCTTTGCCTCCTCCATCGACCCCATCTTTGGCATTGTCTCCTCCTTGGTTGGGGTGGCTCGCAAGGGCCTGATAGATGAGGAGGATCACGCTCTGGACAAGGACTTCAAGGAGATCCAGACCAAGCTGGAGACCATCTCTCAAAAGAACCAACAATGCCTGAGGAAGATCCGCATTGATGAGGTGAACGAAAAATATGGGACGCACGAGGAGCGCATCAAACACCAGTACACTGCGTTCAACAGCATGGTGGCCCAGGTGAAGAAAGATCCAGACAACGCACCGCGCTACATGGAGACCTTTGAGAAAAGTTATGAGAGAGACAAGCTTGACATGAGCCTGGGTGTGTACTACAGCGGTGTGGTGAGTTCAGAAATGGTGTTTGGAGGACCTCTGCTGAAGGTGTATCTTGACAACTGTGACGGCGACCGTGAAATCATGGAGCGCCGCTGTTCACACATCGTCCACCTGTTCCACATTGGCCTCATCGCCCTAATGGCCTACACAGCTGTTACACAGGATGACGAAGACGAAGTTCGGGTGAAGTGGGGCAAGAGGGTGGAGGAAATCCAGAAGAAGATGGAGGAGGTGCTCAGTCAGTGCAAAGACAAATCGTCCTGAACGTGGACCTGCTGTGAGAGGACGTCCTGCGGGTTTGGTGGCGACAACACGACCAACGATCTGCGCTCTTAGCTGTGGACCAATGAAAAAACGATAAATGGTGAGGGAGGTGTTCAGATCTAAACACTGCAATATAAAAGTACTCAATAAGAAGCAAAGATATTTGAAATATCTAATAATGTAGTTGGTGGAGGTGGACCTATGCTATTTTAGATTTTCCTGTAATCTGTAAGACTAAATACTGTTTTAGGTGCTGATTTTTATTCAGTCTATTAGACTTTGTAAGGGGAATGGACACAGTATTTGACATCTTAGCTGGTTTGTTGTACAATTGGCATCACTATGGGAACAATTTTTAAAATTCTTTTAAAATCACTTGTCGGCCCTGATGTGGTTACTGAATGGGAGCATTTTTATTTAATGTGAGCTCACCAAATCAAATTCCTATCTGATATGTTGAAGTGGCAATGAATTGAATATAATATATTCCGTGCAGAAGCTCATTCTCAATACGACCACCTGATGGTGCCAAAGTAAGACATTTTCAAGTGTGACGCTTTAAAACTCCTTCTAATGAAAATTTAAGCTTCTAACCTTGTTAACATGACAGTCAGAGTTTCATCCATCACATGCACTGTGAGGCCTTCCACATCATCGAGCTGCAGGCGAGCCATTATTCTTTTAATTCTGTTGGGGCTGCTGTTAGTTTGGCCATTTTCCACAGCAGAAATCCAGATTCATCTTAATGAGAGAATAACATTTACGATGCCTTCGTTCCGCTCCCAATAAGCCGAGTTTGTATTGTATTTAATACTTCATTTCTATATCAGAACTATATTGTAGTATTTCAGAGACGGCTGTGAAACTGCACTTGGGATCTTTTGTATTGACAAGTCAAAAATGTCTTTAGGTGTTGGGGAGTCTCATGACGTCCATATCTCTAATGCTGTATATGTCTATGCAGCTTTTGGTCATGGGATTTTATATCATGTGTGTGGCCTTTTTCTCTGTTGGAGCATTAAGTTTCAGGTAATTTAAAGGGCCAGCTCACCCAAATGTATTCAGATTTTCTCTCACCCCCAATTGTGTCTAGCTGCAAAACTCGTCACTTTCTGTCATCTTTGAACTGTTGACAGCATTTTCTGTCAAGACATTTTTCTTCCTATATTTTGAGTTGAAAACAAATATGTATGGATATTTTATACAACCACTATAGCTACCTGAAAAGTGCTGACAGCTTTTTCTGTGATACTGTATCTGCAAAGAATTGCTGAAATTTTCTTTTACACTGGCAAACAAAATAAACAAATCTATCTCTTTGGTAAGAATAGGAACAGACATGTGAATAAACATTTTCTTTTGTAATTTGGGTGAAATGCCACTTCAATGCTCTGTATGTGTCTTTTCAAAAAAGGATTGAATATGCCTGTCTTCACTGTTTGAAAATTGTGATTAAAAATAAATCAAAGTCTTCTCAGCAGTATCGGTGATACTCACATGAAACCACAGACAATATGAAGTAGTTTGTTTCCTGATTTTTAAGTGTCACATTGTTAATCACCTATGTTTCCTAAGCATTTCTGTGGTGTCTGGTCATCCAAACTGGTTAGGTGGTGTGGAACTTTACAATTAAAACAAAAAGAAACCCACTGTCAGTGTTGCAGCAGCCTGTGGTTGGAGCTTCAGCCACAATGGATCTGAAAGATCTACCCTCATCCAATCAGCACAGGGCATGCCTGACTCACTTCCTGATGTTTAATCCCTTATTTGGCAGGAAGGGGCCGTCCTTATTTGACTAGGGTGGAAAATGATGGAAAGGAGAGTCAGAAGGCTGCAGTAAACAGAGGGATATCAACAATTTTATCTTTGGTGAGTAGACATTTGTGGCCTCTGTGCTTTATAATCTCTCATCTGAAGGATGTTTAATCTCTGTGTGAAAGATGAATCAGCTGTATGGCACTGATAGGAGCACGAGTGGCTGATTCATGTGAGTGGCCCGGAATCAAGAAATGAGAGAAAGATGCCTGAAAGCAAACAGAAAAACAGCCAGAATTTAAGATAAAATACCTGCTGGAGGTTATTTCAGCTGTTACAATGATACTCTGAAGGGCAAGACCTGTAACCATTTGTTTGTGTTCAGTCTTTCTTGTGTTACTACAAAATGAAGACACACCTACTGTTGTCCCAGAGTTAATTTTCCAGAAGGACAACATTGAGAAGGATGATTAATCGCACAACTATGAGACCGATGAACTACAATTAGATTTGGGTCTGTGGTCGTTGATTGCTGCGTGTCATCAGAAACACTCCTTTTAAGTGCTTCATTAATAACAATATGTCTTAATTGAGATTATTTACTAAAACACTAAACAAAATTCAGTAAAAAAAAAATAAATCTAAATTTGAGAGATGTTGTTTTGCATCAATTAATTGTGAGTCATTGAAAAAAAAATACTTTTCTTTTATGATGATTGATTAAGTCTATTTTAAAGCTAAAACATCAAATTGTGGCGGTTCCAGCATCACAAATGTATTGGCTGTTCTTCTTTGTGTTCTGTCAGAATGAATAAAATATGTTTAGGCTTTGGAATGTTTTACTAATATCATCATGAGCTTTTTTCTTCCTTTTTTCTTTTCATATTTTATGGATCAAATGAATTGAATAATTGGGAAAACAAACAAACAGATTTATCAATAATGGAAACATTGTTACCTCTATGCATAGTTATTGAAGGTCTGTGTGTAACATAACATGACCCCTGTTGGTATCATCTTACAAAGTATGGAGTACAAGCAGCAGCTGCTGACATGTGGTGTGTATGCTCAACATTATGCCTTAAGCTTGATTTTTGGGGTCATGGTAGATGAGGCAACATTTGAGATTCTCTGTGACCAAGTTCTAAGTAAAAGATCTTGTTTCCGACATCCAAAACAGTTGTGTTTTACGGTGCATTTTGTTGCTTTTTAAAAAATTATTTTTTTATCTCTTCAGCCTTCAGACTCACTTTGTGTCGACCTTACCGTGGCAGCAGGGATGGCTGACGCAGAGCAAATCAAGAAGACTGCAGCCAAAGTGCTGTGCTGTGTGGAGAAGGTTTCCTCCTTTGCCTCCTCCATCGACCCCATCTTTGGCATTGTCTCCTCCTTGGTTGGGGTGGCTCGCAAGGGCCTGATAGATGAGGAGGATCACGCTCTGGACAAGGACTTCAAGGAGATCCAGACCAAGCTGGAGACCATCTCTCAAAAGAACCAACAATGCCTGAGGAAGATCCGCATTGATGAGGTGAACGAAACTTACGGGACGCACGAGGAGCGCATCAAACACCAGTACACTGCGTTCAACAGCATGGTGGCCCAGGTGAAGAAAGATCCAGACAACGCACCGCGCTACATGGAGACCTTTGAGGAAAGTTACAAGAGAGACAAGCTTGACATGAGCCTGGGTGTGTTCTACAGCGGTGTGGTGAGTTCAAACACGGTGTTTGGAAGATCTCTGCTGAAGGTGTATCTTGACAACTGTGACGGCGACCGTGAAATCATGGAGCGCCGCTGTTCACACATCGTCCACCTGTTCCACATTGGCCTCATCGCCCTAATGGCCTACACAGCTGTTACACAGGATGACGAAGACGAAGTTCGGGTGAAGTGGGGCAAGAGGGTGGAGGAAATCCAGAAGAAGATGGAGGAGGTGCTCAGTCAGTGCAAAGACAAATCGTCCTGAACGTGGACCTGCTGTGAGAGGACGTCCTGCGGGTTTGGTGGCGACAACACGACCAACGATCTGCGCTCTTAGCTGTGGACCAATGAAAAAACGATAAATGGTGAGGGAGGTGTTCAGATCTAAACACTGCAATATAAAAGTACTCAATAAGAAGCAAAGATATTTGAAATATCTAATAATGTAGTTGGTGGAGGTGGACCTATGCTATTTTAGATTTTCCTGTAATCTGTAAGACTAAATACTGTTTTAGGTGCTGATTTTTATTCAGTCTATTAGACTTTGTAAGGGGAATGGACACAGTATTTGACATCTTAGCTGGTTTGTTGTACAATTGGCATCACTATGGGAACAATTTTTAAAATTCTTTTAAAATCACTTGTCAGTGCTGATGTGGTTACTGAATGGGAGCATTTTTATTTAATGTGAGCTCACCAAATCAAATTCCTATCTGATATGTTGAAGTGGCAATGAATTGAATATAATATATTCCGTGCAGAAGCTCATTCTCAATACGACCACCTGATGGTGCCAAAGTAAGACATTTTCAAGTGTGACGCTTTAAAACTCCTTCTAATGAAAATTTAAGCTTCTAACCTTGTTAACATGACAGTCAGAGTTTCATCCATCACATGCACTGTGAGGCCTTCCACATCATCGAGCTGCAGGCGAGCCATTATTCTTTTAATTCTGTTGGGGCTGCTGTTAGTTTGGCCATTTTCCACAGCAGAAATCCAGATTCATCTTAATGAGAGAATAACATTTACGATGCCTCCGTTCCACTCCCAATAAGCCGAGTTTGTATTGTATTTAATATTTCATTTCTATATCAGAACTATATTGTAGTATTTCAGAGACGGCTGTGAAACTGCACTTGGGATCTTTTGTATTGACAAGTCAAAAATGTCTTTAGGTGTTGGGGAGTCTCATGACGTCCATATCTCTAATGCTGTATATGTCTATGCAGCTTTTGGTCGTGGGATTTTATATCATGTGTGTGGCCTTTTTCTCTGTTGGAGCATTAAGTTTCAGGTAATTTAAAGGGCCAGCTCACCCAAATGTATTCAGATTTTCTCTCACCCCCAATTGTGTCTAGCTGCAAAACTCGTCACTTTCTGTCATCTTTGAACTGTTGACAGCATTTTCTGTCAAGACATTTTTCTTCCTATATTTTGAGTTGAAAACAAATATGTATGGATATTTTATACAACCACTATAGCTACCTGAAAAGTGCTGGCAGCTTTTTCTGTGATACTGTATCTGCAAAGAATTGCTGAAATTTTCTTTTACACTGGCAAACAAAATAAACAAATCTATCTCTTTGGTAAGAATAGGAACAGACATGTGAATAAACATTTTCTTTTGTAATTTGGGTGAAATGCCACTTCAATGCTCTGTATGTGTCTTTTCAAAAAAGGATTGAATATGCCTGTCTTCACGGTTTGAAAATTGTGATTAAAAATAAATCAAAGTCTTCTCAGCAGTATCAGTGATGCTCACATAAAACCACAGACAATATGAAGTAGTTTGTTTCCTGATTTTTAAGTGTCACATTGTTAATCACCTATGTTTCCTAAGCATTTCTGTGGTATCTGGTCATCCAAACTGGTTAGGTGGTGTGGAACTTTACAATTAAAACAAAAAGAAACCCACTGTCAGTGTTGCAGCAGCCTGTGGTTGGAGCTTCAGCCACAATGGATCTGAAAGATCTACCCTCATCCAATCAGCACAGGGCATGCCTGACTCACTTCCTGATGTTTAATCCCTTATTTGGCAGGAAGGGGCCGTCCTTATTTGACTAGGGTAGAAAATGGTGGAAAGGAGAGTCAGACGGCTGCAGTAAACAGAGGGATATCAACAATTTTATCTTTGGTGAGTAGACATTTGTGGCCTCTGTGCTTTATAATCTCTCATCTGAAGGATGTTTAATCTCTGTGTGAAAGATGAATCAGCTGTATGGCACTGATAGGAGCACGAGTGGCTGATTCATGTGAGTGGCCCGGAATCAGGAAATGAGAGAAAGATGCCTGAAAGCAAACAGAAAAACAGCCAGAATTTAAGATAAAATACTTGCTGGAGGTTATTTCAGCTGTTACAATGATACTCTGAAGGGCAAGACCTGTAACCATTTGTTTGTGTTCAGTCTTTCTTGTGTTACTACAAAATGAAGACACACCTACTGTTGTCCCAGAGTTAATTTTCCAGAAGGACAACATTGAGAAGGATGATTAATCGCACAACTATGAGACCGATGAACTACAATTAGATTTGGGTCTGTGGTCGTTGATTGCTGCGTGTCATCAGAAACACTCCTTTTAAGTGCTTCATTAATAACAATATGTCTTAATTGAGATTATTTACTAAAACACTAAACAAAATTCAGTAAAAAAAAAAAAAAAAAAAAAAAAAAAAAATCTAAATTTGAGAAATGTTGTTTTGCATCAATTAATTGAGTCATTGAAAAAAAAACAACTTTTCTTTTATGATGATTGATTAAGTCTATTTTAAAGCTAAAACATCAAATTGTGGTGGTTCCAGCATCACAAATGTATTGGCTGTTCTTCTTTGTGTTCTGTCAGAATGAATAAAATATGTTTAGGCTTTGGAATGTTTTACTAATATCATCATGAGCTTTTTTCTTCCTTTTTTCTTTTCATATTTTATGGATCAAATGAATTGAATAATTGGGAAAACAAACAAACAGATTTATCAATAATGGAAACATTGTTACCTCTATGCATAGTTATTGAAGGTCTGTGTGTAACATAACATGACCCCTGTTGGTATCATCTTACAAAGTATGGAGTACAAGCAGCAGCTGCTGACATGTGGTGTGTATGCTCAACATTATGCCTTAAGCTTGATTTTTGGGGTCATGGTAGATGAGGCAACATTTGAGATTCTCTGTGACCAAGTTCTAAGTAAAAGATCTTGTTTCCGACATCCAAAACAGTTGTGTTTTACGGTGCATTTTGTTGCTTTTTAAAAAAAAAAATTATCTCTTCAGCCTTCAGACTCACTTTGTGTCGACCTTACCGTGGCAGCAGGGATGGCTGACGCAGAGCAAATCAAGAAGACTGCAGCCAAAGTGCTGTGCTGTGTGGAGAAGGTTTCCTCCTTTGCCTCCTCCATCGACCCCATCTTTGGCATTGTCTCCTCCTTGGTTGGGGTGGCTCGCAAGGGCCTGATAGATGAGGAGGATCATGCTCTGGACAAGGACTTCAAGGAGATCCAGACCAAGCTGGAGACCATCTCTCAAAAGAACCAACAATGCCTGAGGAAGATCCGCATTGATGAGGTGAACGAAACTTATGGGACGTACGAGGAGCGCATCAAACACCAGTACACTGCGTTCAACAGCATGGTGGCCCAGGTGAAGAAAGATCCAGACAACACATCGCGCTACATGGAGACCTTTGAGAAAAGTTATGAGAGAGACAAGAGTGACATAAGCCTGGATGTGTACTACCGCGGTGTGGTGAGTTCAAACACGGTGTTTGGAAGATCTCTGCTGAAGGTGTATCTTGACAACTGTGACGGCGACCGTGAAATCATGGAGCGCCGCTGTTCACACATCGTCCACCTGTTCCACATTGGCCTCATCGCCCTAATGGCCTACACAGCTGTTACACAGGATGACGAAGACGACGTTCGGGTGAAGTGGGCCAAGAGGGTGGAGGAAATCCAGAAGAAGATGGAGGAGGTGCTCAGTCAGTGCAAAGACAAATCGTCCTGAACATGGACCTGGTGTGAGAGGACGTCCTGCGGGTTTGGTGGCGACAACACGACCAACGATCTGCGCTCTTAGCTGTGGACCAATGAAAAAAGACAAATTATGTTATAATATAAAATATATATAAAACCAAAGCCATGTTGATCTGTATCTGATGTTTGAATTGCAGCGTTTTAGTTCTTGGGTGTTTGTTATTTTCAAAGTCGTTATCATAGCTTTCAGCTGCTTGTCACACGTCAATAAAAGCTGAAGTTTTATACAATCTTCTCTTCAATAAAATGCATAAATGATTACGATGTCAACTTGTATATTTGTGAATTTCTGTCACTTTATCTACGCTAAAACCAGCCATTTATATATAAAAAAGTTATGCATTCCATAGATATCCACTATACAGTACAGGCCTCAGGTTTTATCCACTCTTCAAGGACATGAGTTGTACTTAACTTAAGGAAAATATAAATATTATTGAGCTCAATAAAACATTCATGTCAAACTAATAACCCTCAGTTCAGAATCAAAACGTAAAAAAAAAAAAGTGTGGATAAAACCAAATATTTATACATAATATAAAGGACAAAGTAACATTTGTAATTAGACCCATGAGACCTTAATTCAATTTGTATTAATACTCACATAACTTATGGCATCGATAAAGACATGAACAAAGCTGATCAGTGTTGAAAGCATTATTCTATTGAACAATTAGTCACCAAAATAATTTTTATGGCAAAATAAAAATCCTAGCTGTTCTTCTGTTCCAGTTTACATGTGATAGTGTGTGCTAATGTTTTGGCTTCCTCAAGTCTCCCCTGGTTGCCAAGCAACTGCGCATTTCTTTAAGAGGAAAAACAAAAATCAGGAAATAGTACAAAACCATTCATGTAAATGTTTCTGTAACTGCAATTAAACCCTGAATATTTTTAAACAAATAAATATTTTTATTTTTTATTTTTTTCATTTTGTTTATTGCTTGCGAAATGGCTGCTAAATTGTTGCTATTGCTTGCAGAGTTACGCAGCGAGTAGTTCCGGGCTCTGTTAGTTAACATCGCACCGCCGCTTGGTTGCGGCGCACCGGGTCCCCCTCGCCGCCAGAGTCCTCTGTTGTCCAACCGGAGCTGCTGCACTGAACGTAACGTGATTCCTCTGTTCGTCTCTGCTGCCCTGCCCCGACTCAAAAGGGCCCGAAGGATACTTCAACCCATGCTCGTGACGGTAAACCTTGGAGCAGCCTCCGGGCTCCGGACTCTTCATGTGACGCGCTGAAGACCATCGGGAAGGCGACGGAAGGTGCGTTTGGGTCTGTTTGAGACGCAGGTCGCGTCGCTTTCGGTGAGTTTCGGGCGGCTCGACGAGCGGAAAAGCGGTGATGATCAGTGTAGCATCCCGGCTACTGCTGCTGGTTCAAACTTCAAACAAACAAAACAAAAAGTTGACCATGTTTACTGTGGACGCGAATATATAGAAACACCGGACGTACACGGCAGCACGGCGTGTACTGCAAAGTACAAGTATGTAAAAGACTTCGTGTAATAACTGTTTAAAGACGGCTCAGTCTGGTTTCCGGGGCGTGACCTTCCTTTGAACTCAACAAGTTGATTTCTGAACTGAGCGTTATGAATGTTGATTATAATGTACTGTATATTAATCCTATTTCACTTCATTTGTGTACAACATCCCTATTTAAATATAATTCGATTTTAAATGCACTAAAACCATTCATATGTGCCCCAATCTTTGTTTTGCTGCTTCTTTCAAGTTGCATTACAATCAAATAATGCCGTTTTTACAGGTTAATTGAACCTTCAAAGTAAGAGAAATGACAAGTGACTTCTTTCACCATTTAGACCTGCAGTGATTATTCAATATATTTGAACGGTTAATAGATAATCCGAATAGTTGCAGACACATTTCTGTTGTTGAACTACTTCATTATTCTAATTGCTTCAGATCTTGTTTAGCTCATCCCAAATGGTGTATAAAGGATTTAAAGATATCATAACATTCCTGGTATTTTTCTTAATGGGTGAAGCTCTTATTTTGTCAGATTTGTTGAGCTTAATGATCAGTGTGAACTAGCTGCCTCTCAGCATTAAATTACTTTTCTCAGCAATCACGATAATATTTTCCCTCACCTGCGATCTTGTGTTTCAGGCATGCCTCTCCACAGCATCTGGCCCCTGTGTAGGATACTTTCTCGGGTCTGAGGAAAAGAGGACATGATGGGCAACGAGGACGGCCTTGAAGATGTGTTCGTTGCTGTCGTTCGTCCGAAGAGTCAAGTCAGCCTGAGCTCGAAGGAATACAGAGCCAAAGCCTACGAGGTATGAAGAGAATCAATCACGTTCTTGCCTCAACATCTAGTGCAGAAAATGTTATATACAGAGGACAATGTGATACAAAATATACTATGAATAAAAACACTCGTACAAAATGCCCATTAAGTAAAAAAAAAAGCTAGATGGGTGCTAACATAATTACAGTTAGTTGTCACGGCTGCGTGCGTGAACCAGTTAACAGCTCAAACGAGAACAGCTGCATCTAACCAGATCAAACTACCGCCAGCACAGAGCTCGTGACTCACTGTCAGTTTTCATGTGTCCTGTGTGAAGATCCTGTTGAAAGAAGTTCCTTTGGAGGGGAAGGAGAAGAAGAGAAAGAAAGTCCTTCTGGCAACAAAGATCAAAGCAGGGGGAGACAAATCCAAATCCATATTGGATTACGTCGACGAAACGATACGACCGATCTACAATAACCAGGGCTTCATAGGTGAGACTGACATCAATACGAGTCGCAAGCAGTGCAATCAAAGACTTGATATGATCTGACGGATTGCTTTACCCTCATCGTTTTTCGAGTCTTGGGAAGCACTGATCTAAGCACAGTTTTGGTTTGCAGGAAAGCGCGTGGTGTATATGAAGAAATTCACTCTTGAAGGATACAATGAAGGGAAAGAGGCCTCACTTTTTGTTGTGCCAGTCAGTGTTAAAGGTGAGCGAACTGGCTCTGTAGATTCTGTAAAACACAGTTTGAGCCGTACATGCGTTCGATTAATGAGGTGTTTCTGAACAGACAACAGTAAGCCGGTCCACAGCCCCGGGAGCCCCAGCTTTTACTGCTTCCAGGACATCATGCGGGTGTGCAGTGAGACCAGCGCTCACTTCTGCTCCATCACCTCCAAGATGCTCCTGGCCTTAGACAAGTGAGGATACGTCCGCAAACGCTGTCTTCTCATTCCCAGGAAACGACACCGAGGTGAGGTTTTTGGGGGTGAAATGGTCTTGAGCTCTGCCTCTTTCGCCTCCACAGATGGTTAGCGGAGCAGCACACTGTGCCTCACGCCATCCCCGGTCTGTTCAGGCCGGCACCGGTGGAGCGGGTGAAGACCAACGTCAGTAACCCGGCCTACAGCAGCGAGGGCAAACTGAGTGACGAGGGTCTGCACATGGGCTATACTGCTCTGGAGATCAAAAGCAAGATGATGTCCCTGGAGAAGGCAGACATGTGCATCCTGAATCCCCTCTATGGCTCTGATCTGCAGTACACTAACCGGGTGAGAGACCTCGTCATAAGACCGTCTATATACAAAGAACTATTTCTGTCAATGCCTCTTTCTGTACCAGGAGACTTCACAGACTATAAGTGTATTTGTTATAAAACTTATATTTATAACTACTTGAACTTAAATATTTCTTTTCTTTTATCTTTAGGTAGACAAAGTTATCATCAACCCCTACTTTGGGCTTGGAGCACCAGACTACTCCAAGATACAGATCCCCCAGAGGGAGAAATGGCAACATGGCCCCAACTGTGTGACAGAAGACAAGTAAGAGTTTGTTTCCCACACGAATCACACTGTCATTTCTGTCATCTGCCATCATTTGGGGATTCTTGGATCGTCTGGATGGACAGTGTGGATGCTCTGAATTGAACTCACGACCTTTGGCACACATTCACCCACTCTTTTTCCCGCTTTTTGTTTCCGCATCATAAAATGACCTTGAAACCACTCACCACTCACTCCTGTCTCCACAGGGAGCGCCAGTGGGTGGACGACTTTCCTCTCCACCGCAGTGCCTGCGAAGGAGACACGGAGCTGCTCTCTAAGCTTCTGGACAGTGGTTTCTCAGTCAAGCAGCAGGACAGTGATCACTGGGCTCCCATACACTATGCCTGCTGGTGAGTCTGACAATCGTCTCGCAGCCCGAGAAACTCTTAAAGCTGATGTGTGCAGTTTTCTGGAAAAGGCAAAAACAAAACAAAATTAAAACTGCAAGCAGTAATATGCGGGCCCTCGCACGCTGCGCATCGGGGAGCCATCCCCAACGTGCATATTGCATTTCCCAGCTTGCAGTTTTAATTTTGTTTTGTTTCCTGTCTCCAGCAGGGGGCACCATGACTATGAGCGAATCTTACCATACAGGTGTCTTCAGGGCGGGACTGTTATCAAAGATGTAAATGTTTGAGGAAGATGGGAATATGTACATAAAAGTTACAGTCACTTGTAGTTTCATGACGAGACGCTCAAAATGGCCGCCACGCCACACCGACCGACAAAAACAAATTCATGATGCCGAGACACTTTTTTTGTACATCTCGTTGTGATACACACGTCCAACGAATTTGGTGCATGTAGGTGAAACTAGTTGCCGGGGAAGCAGTTTAGGAGGCGCTGGCGAGCCGTTTGGCCACGCCCACTCACAAAACACATATCAGATGTATCGTCTCACCACACCGGATGTATTGTGACACGTTTCATGAGCATCTGTTGACCTGAAACGTCAACTTCCTGTGTCACAGCAACGCCCTTTGACAAAGTCGCATGAAACTTCTCAGTATGTCATCATCAGTGTCTGAAGGCTATTCTGACCCGACTTTAGGTTCATGTGATCAACCAGCTCCACGAAGCATGTGAAAGTATGAAATATTTCATTTCCAGTTGCCAGCAGGGGGCGCTATGACTGTGAGGGGATATTACCATACAGGTGTATTCAGAGCTGGACTTTTATCAGGGAACGTTTGAGGAAGATTGGAATATGCGCATAAAAGTTACAGCAACTCGTAGTTTCACGGCGAGACGCTCAAAATGCCCGCCACGCCACGTGCACACCGTTGGACGAAAACAAATTCCTTTGATATATTTTCATCTCCCAGGTGTTAAGATAAGACACAGAACTTCAGGTCGGTACGTCAAAGTCTGCAGGAGGAGTTTGTTCAAATACGACGCACACGAACCATCGGTGCTCGGGGCCCTAAAAATACCCAAATTTGAAAATACAGAGTTGCCTCTTCCAATGCTGGGAGAGCAACTTTACTACCGCTGAATCATGGTTAATATCTGAAGGGAAGTGCAGGCACATCTGTATCTGTAGGACAGCCAATAGAAACGCCCCTCACTCTGAGCTGATCCGTAATCGGCCTCAAGTCTCCGTCATCGGCCACATTTTCTCTAAAGCCTTAAATACAGAGCCGAGAGTCGAGCGTTCTCTCAGCTCGCTTAAGATAAAATATACTTAAAAGGTTACTGTGGAGTTTTTGACCAACGGTGAGAAAGAAAACCCTTTTTACCTCAGTTTTTTTTTTTTTTATCAAGTATCAAAAAGTTCTTATTTCTTTGGACTTTGTTTTTCCTTGCTTATGATGAATCGTGGTAAAGTTTATGCGGTTCCATGCAGGCACGGTAAAGTTGAAGCGACCAAGCTGTTGCTGGAGAAAGGCAACTGTAACCCAAACCTGCTGAACGGCCAGCTCAGCTCCCCTCTGCACTTTGCAGCCAGAGGAGGTCACGCAGAGATTGCGCAACTCCTGCTGCAGCACCCCGAGATCGACCGGGTACGAAATATGACGCGGAGTTGTGTTCATACTTTGTTTTTTCATCTTCTTTCTTCTGCAGCTACATCAAAATGATTAAACAGACGGTAGAATTTGAACATGATATTGATCAAATGTAGCTGCAGCTACGTACAATATTTTGCTTAATAAAATAATGTATTTGCCTGTTTGATCTGTAATATTATTAAGCCATTAAAAAAAAATATTTGTCAGATTACAGCATAAATCATAAAACATATCTGTTGCAGAAAGGTAGAAAAACATTTCCTGTTATTTATTTTTTTATGTTTAAATTTGCGAAAATTTAAGCTGGACATTTTTTTTTCAGTAAAGTACAAAGAGTGAGGGTATATTTGATTCATGACTCTGAACTTTGTGATAACTGTGTTAAAAAGTTGTATGATTTGTAAATTTCTCTCATCTAGTTGTGGGTTTATATTTAGACGACACAATTGTTTATCATTATAAAAACCTGTAATTCATTTGACGTGGTAGATAAGAATCAGTCATTTCTGGTATTGACTCTTCCAACTGCAGCACATGGAGGACCAGCAGAAGAGATCACCTCTGCAAGTGTGTGAGGAGAACAAACAGAACGAATGGGAGGAGACGGTGAAACTTCTGCAGCAAGCCAACAGCAAACCAGTGAGTCTCACAGTTACTTTATTTGTTGTATTGGAAAACAAATTGTGATGGAACCGATTTGATTTTGTGAAAATAGACGAGTTTCACTGAAACACATACCATCAAGGTAATCATGCTGCTACTCATCCCAGCACTGACATATATACTGAAAAGTATGCATTAATGTGTGTGCCTTAAAAGTCTATTAAACTGGCCTATTTTTATAAAAAAAAATTAAAAAAAAAAAAAAGAAGTAAGAATGCAAGAAAATAGAAGTGCTTGAGGTCAATTGGCTTTGGATGTTAACTGAGGTATGAATTTCTGTGGCAGTTCAGTCCGATGATCACTAGATGGTGGCGTTTCCTCAAGCGTCGTCCCAGGTGTGAGGCAGATTTGAATAGCGAAAGACTGTATTTTACTCTGGGTTTTTTTTGTGTTTCCCAGTATGAAAAGGTCCGCATCTATCGCATGGACGGCTCATATCGCTCTGTGGAGCTAAAACACGGCAACAACACGACGGTGCAGCAGATCATGGAGGGCATGCGTCTCTCTCAGGAGACCCAGCAGTACTTTACCATCTGGATCTGCTCAGAGAACCTCCGTGAGTCCAAATGTTAAACTCTCAAATACGTCCAAATGGACACCTGCTCAGTCAGGGTCGAGTCAGGTGTGAAATATTCATTTGAGAACAAGTCTCAGCAAATGTTTTGTGCTGCTTTTCTGATTCAGTGACTTTAACAGAACGAAGCCTTAGTTTTGTTTTTGTTGCAAGATCCCGTGAAGATTTGTGCGTATTTTGTGTGTCAGACCTGCAGCTGAAGCCGTACCACAAGCCCCTGCAGCACCTGCGGATCTGGACAGAGATCGTTACGGACCTGACGGTGCTGGATCCCCAAAGGGAGACACCTCAGCTCTTCCTCCGCAGGGACGTCCGACTGCCTCTTGATGTCGAGAAAAAGGTCGTTCGTGTTTACGAGAAGCTTTTTGTTTACAGTCTGTATGTAAGAAAAGCCAGAGACTGACAAGGTTGACTGTAGATGTTGGCTCCTGATGTTGCTACTTACTGTTTTGAAAAAGGTGGAGGATCCACTGGCCATCCTTATCCTGTTCGATGAGGCCCGCCACTGCCTCTTGAAGGGCTTCTTTCCGGCTCCGGACAGCAAGCTGATCACGCTGGCCAGCCTCCTCCTGCAAATCATTTATGGCAACTATGAGAGCAAGAAGCACAAACAAGGCTTCCTCAAGTAAAAGACTGTTTTCAAATCCCATTTGTGTTCAAATATGACTTACCAGACTAACATTTTTCCTGAAAATTAGGGAAGTGCATAAACAATTTAAGAATGACATGAGTATTTTGAACAATGAAGCTACTTTTAATTGTTTTATTTCAACAGTGAGGAAAACCTGAAATCAATTGTGCCGATATCCAAAGTAAAAAGCAAAGCATACCACTGGACCAACAGGATTCTTCATGAATACAAAGTACATTCATGTTTTTATTTTTTTTAATTTTTATTGTTTTTAATCCTTTAAATAAAATCCCATTGCTGCCTGAGGTGACTTCTGCCCCTCCCTCCCCCCTCCCAACAGGCCCTGAGTACCAGTGAGGGAGTGAGCAAAGAGATGCACCACCTGCAGCGGCTCTTCTTGCAGAACTGCTGGGACATCCCGACCTACGGAGCGGCTTTCTTTACAGGCCAGGTCTACACCAAAGCCAGCGCAAGTAACCACAAAGTCATCCGCGTCTACGTCGGGGTCAACACGAAGGGGCTGCACCTCATGAATATGGAGACCAAGGTGTCCCGCCATCTTTCTTTTATGTTTGAAACTTCTGCCGCACGCCGCATTTTCCTGTCCGCTGAAGCTTTCTGTTTTCTGAACCACGACCAGTTAACGACCTGTCTTGTTTGTTGATTTTAATATGCGGCGTCTCACTTTTGCATGCAAGAATTGACCTAATGCCTTCCCTCGCAGGTCCTTCTCATCAGTTTAGAGTATGGCACTTTCATGTGGCAGCTCGGCCATGCTGACCAGTACTTCCAGATACACAGCGGCGACAACAAAATGAACTTCATTGTGCACACAAAACAGGTAAGTGCTCCAGGATACGACCCAACGCTTTGCGCTTCCGTTTTTATATCTGAAGTAGAACGATCCGATCCAGGCACGAATAACCCTCGAGTCCATGTCTAGAACTTTTCTTGGGGATGCAGGCTCAATTTTAAATGCTGCTATGTTCAATGTCCATGACTTTTTTTTACAGGCTGGCCTTATTGTGAAGCTTTTAATGAAACTGAGTGGACAGATGACTCCGAATGATAAAGGTGTAACAGACAAATACGCATACGGCTGAACACTGTTGAAGGAACCACAGCTGCCAAAGATCCCAGTGGAGGTTCTTTGTACTGACCATCATCTGACTGCAACAACTCTGGATGGGGAGTTGGCCTCACCAAAAACGCCTCATTTAGTTTTACAGGCTTCGTGATCTTTTTCACAACTTTACATTGTTTATTTTGACGAGTCATATATGTTGATTGCATGTAAATAGGTTTATTATTTAATGTTTGTTTTAATAAATGGATGTAAGAAAGAGGACGTGTCTGTCACAAAATATTTTCAAAACAATATTCATAAAAAGTGTGGTTTTACAGTGATACATTTTTATGTTATTAATAAGAAGCAACCATGCAGCAGTCTGGTTCATGTTAGAAACCGGCAAATGTTTGAGTTTTCTTTCATGGCATTAAGTACTAAACAAGATACTGCAGAAATACGACATGAAAGACTTTAAAGCAATGACATACACAAACAATATTGTGCATATATATGTTATGTACGGTCTTAATACAGAATAGGACTCGTGAGGTTTTTGAGGGTGTTAATGAAATACACTTAATATCTAAGTTAAATGATATGTTCTACCTTATTTACTAAATTAACTCAATCCATACAGCTGTAGCCTTTTTAGCTAATAGTATTATTGTTTTTTTTTGTAAATAGCTTTTGATGTTTTTACACTTAATTTAAATTTTTTGTTGAAACAATCTTTTAAAAATTTTGCAATTACATTTTTTTTTTTCGATGTCTTGGTACTCAGAAATATTCCATTACCTTGAAGGGAAGGTAGAAATAAGTGGAACTTTTAAACGCGTGGAATAAAGAGTTCTAAGGGAAAGTAAAACGTGGAAAATTAAGATAAAACTAGTTCAATTATGAAAAAAAAGGAAATCAGAAGTCCTGAACATCGACTTGGCCGTCGTTGTCCTGCTGTGGTGACATCATATAGCAAGACATGGGTTCAGGTACCGGCAGCCAATCAGAGCGGCAGTTCCTTGACTGACACGCGGCCAACAGCCAATCAAAAGCCAGCATCGGTCAGGCGGGGGGGCAGGACCAGTATTGACAGGTAGAGATGTCGGGGAAATGAACCAAGGGTCCGGACCCCGGACAGGCACGTCAGAGCCTCCTGTCTTCTTTACGCGTTACGACCGACTGCTAAAAATCAACCGCACACGTCTCCCAGCTGTCGGCGGGTGAGCGACTCTTTTTGTCCGGGAGGGTTAGCGGATCCCAGCCGGTGAAGTTAAAATGTCGATGTACATATATCAGATGAGCAGCAAACTTATCGGGGACACCGTCGGGACAATGAGCGACAACCTGACCTCCGTGGTGCTGGCAGCCTCCGTCGTCACTCTCGCTCTGGGATATATCTTCAAACACTTCTCCGACGAGGACCCGGTCAGTTTTCTTCACATCAAATGTGCAGCAAGTGCCAGTTTTAATTCGTCTTAATTCATTCTTGTCGTCGTCACGATTCCTCTCACAGAAACACCCTCCTTACATACCGTCCTGCGTCCCCTTCCTTGGACACGCCGTTGCATTTGGAAAAAGCCCGATTGAATTCCTTGAAAATGCTTATGAAAAAGTGAGTAACAGAAAATCAACACGCAGTGATTTTTTTTATTTATTTATTTATTTTTTTTTAACAAAATCGTCTTACTCTTTTTTTTTTGTTGTTGCAGAAATGGCAAAATATGATCAGATCCTGCTTCTAAAATATATATATATATATATATATTTAATGTTTTACCCAGTTTTCTACTTACTAGATGAAAAATCTTTGGATTTGTACTTTATAAAACACCCAACTTGGAAAATAATCCTGCGCAAACCTGTGTTAGTTTGCACTCGTGCATAAAACCCATCTTAACAGTTTAAGATGGGTTTTTGGAGAAGCTTCACACACTTCCTGACATCCCCTAAACTATTTGGCTTGTAAACCCTTAAAACAAAGCAAACAAGCGTCAACAGTGATCCAGTGGAGGAATACATAAATATAGATTATAACCAGGTTGTTGTTTTTTTTTGGATGCAAGTAGTAGAGATCTAAAGGGACACAATTATCCACTGATTCACAAGGAAAAAAAAAAATGTAAAAAAAAAAAAAAAAATAAAGGCTCCATGTTTGACCTCCTGCGTCTTGCGCGGCTCTCCCCTTCAGTACGGCCCCGTGTTCAGCTTCACCATGGTGGGCAAAACGTTCACCTACCTGCTGGGCAGCGAAGCAGCGACGCTGCTGTTCAACAGCAAGAACGAGGAGCTGAACGCGGAGGACGTCTACTCCAGACTCACCACTCCCGTGTTCGGCAAAGGGGTCGCCTACGACGTGCCGAACCCCGTGAGTCCGTCAGAAGCGACACAAGATCATGTGATATTGAACATTTACAAATAAGGAAATTAAATCGGCCGCAGTACACACTTATTTTTATTTAATTTTTCCTTCCCCCCCCCCCCCCCCCCCCCCTCATGCGCGTGTTGCAGATATTTCTGGAACAAAAGAAGATGTTGAAGACTGGACTGAATATTGCCCATTTTAAGGATCACGTGAAGATCCTCGAGGCGGAGACCATGGAGTATTTTCAGAGATGGGGAGACAGCGGGGAGAGAAGTAAGATCTTTCACGAATAACACCGTGACAACGCCATCACCTTACAAAGTGTTGTTCAGCCATGTAATTCAATCGCAAACTGCACAATCTGAAGACGCTAAACACTGAACATATTTTGAAGTGATAAGGAGACGCTGCTCGTGTATTTGTGCAAAGAATCTGCAAAATGCCTTTTAGTTTATTTACCAACTAGACCTAAAAGAAATGTACATTGTTTATCCGTCTGATTGTTTTTTTTTTGGATTTCCCTGAAAATTGCTGAATCTTACTCAATGAACTTTCACCTGCGTTCAGACCTCTTCGAGGCTCTGTCCGAGCTCATCATCCTGACGGCCAGCAGCTGCCTCCACGGGAAGGAGATCCGCAGCATGTTGGACGAGCGAGTGGCCCAGCTCTACGCCGACCTGGACGGAGGGTTCAGCCACGCTGCCTGGCTCCTGCCCGGCTGGCTGCCCCTGCCCAGCTTCAGGTACAAGTCGGTCTGCACCTGAACACGACCAGTGCTGCGCCTGCCACGGTTTACGACACCCGAGTAAACAGCATCCGACTGTTTTGTTGTTGTTGTTGTTGTTCTTAGGAAGAGGGACAGAGCTCACAGAGAGATCAAGAACATCTTCTTTAAGGTGATCCAGAAACGCAGGAGATCTGGAGAGAAAGTGGACGACATCCTGCAGACGCTCATTGATGCCACCTACAAGTAAGCGGGCGTCAGTCCGTCACCGCGGGTATGTCCCGAGACAAAGTTCGGGAGCACCAAAATTGTGTTTTTTTTTTAGCCAAGAGACTGTCCCATCGTGAAAGCGTCCACGCAAAGAAACACCGGATACGTCGTGACGTCTCCGCTGCTGAAACGTGGTGAGATTTATTCAAACTTTCCAAACTCGTCCTCCCCTCTTCAGAGATGGACGGCCGCTGAACGACAGCGAGATCGCGGGGATGCTGATTGGTCTCCTGCTGGCGGGTCAGCACACGTCCTCCACCACCAGCGCCTGGATGGGGTTCTTCCTGGCCCGAGACAAAGCTCTGCAGGAGCGCTGCTACGCCGAACAGAGGACGGTCTGCGGAGAGGCCCTGCCTCCACTACACTTTGATCAGGTAAGAGTCGCGTCATTGATTGTGATTTTCATTATTATCGGGACGATAACTTCATTCCTAAACAAGTATTAAATGGAAAATAAAGGAGCCATTTTATAAACTCAATACACCATGACAACAGCGGTCTACTTCAACACGGATAAGGAACAAAACGTGAGAAAATAAAGAACAAATAAATTGTGCATGGTTTTATTGTCTTGTTCTTGACAGAAAATCAGGAGACGCACCTTCTTCTGGCTATAGAAATCCAGGACCCCTCTTTTTTTTTTCAGACAAATTCACTTCAGCTGCGCTGACCACCGAGATTTAGGTTTAGCGTGAGAACAGCTGCATTACGACTCCCGATTGACCTTCACCCTGCGCACAAACAATTAAGCAAGGAGACGGGAACATTTTAGCCCTCAAAACAGACCGACAGGCATGCATCAAAATATTTTCTACACTTGGTATCCTCTGGGCTTTTTTTTTTTTTTTTTTTTTTGGTGTGATCACAAAGACTTAACTTAAGTGCTAATTCTGTCGCGCCGTCGTCCTCAGCTGAAGGATCTCAGTTTGCTGGAGCGCTGTTTAAAGGAAACCCTGCGGCTCCGCCCACCCATCATGACCATGATGAGGATGGCTCGCTCTCCTCAGGTGAGGCCGGCCCGGCCAAGCACACACACACACACACACTCCAGTCTTACTCCACATTCTTCTGTCAACTCGCGTCACGATATTTACTGTATCCGCAGTACACTACAGCCGACGTGTGTGTGTGTGTGTGTGTGTGTGTGTGTGTGTGTGTGTGGTGTTCCGCTTCCTCAGACCGCCGCAGGGTACACCATCCCTGTGGGCCACCAGGTCTGCGTCTCCCCGACTGTCAACCACCGTCTGCAGGACACCTGGGCGGAGAGGATGGAGTTCGACCCCGACCGCTACCTCAACGATAACCCCGCAGCGGGAGAGAAGTTTGCCTATGTGCCGTTTGGAGCCGGTAAGAAGAAATATTTCACTGTTCGTTGTTAAAAACAAAACAAAATTACCACGTGAACCAAATTATTATTTAACTGTATTAAATGAAATAAAAAATAAAAAAAAACCTGTCCTCTTCCATCGTCAGGCCGTCATCGCTGCATCGGGGAGAACTTCGCTTACGTCCAGATTAAAACGATCTGGTCCACCATGCTGCGCTTGTACGACTTTGACCTGGTGGACGGATATTTCCCCACAATCAACTACACCACAATGATTCACACCCCTCACAACCCCGTCATCAGATACAAGAGGAGAAAGCAGTGAGAGACGGGAGGCAGACGCCAGAAACGGGAAACATCCCGAGTGTTTGAAGTGAAGCTCTGACTTCATGGGACTTGAATGGAGAATGATTTTCGATGAATGCACTTTTTCCTCTCGTGTCAAACCTGTGCTTTTACACCTTCTTTTATTTAGTCTGGAGTCCAGCTCTTATTCTGAATGTCCGCTAGGGGTATGTTATATCATTTCATTCAGTCATTTTTACCATGACAAAACAAAATTCCCGTTGTGATGACGGCAATGTTCCGACTTGTTACGTGCACAGCTCGCACAAAGAAACAAAAAGCCTGGCTGAAAGCGCCTCAAATTTATTTTTGCTGCAATTGTATGTTCTTGAAATTGATAATAAAATATTTGTCAGTGTTTTGTCATATTATCAGGAATATTGATATTGCAGAAATACCCTAAAATATTGTAATATTATTTTAGGGCCGTATCGGCTTTTATATGCTTGTATCTCCGGAGGGAAAAACGTGGCTCAAACTGCAACGCTGATGCTCATATTCACAATGTGAATTTAAAAAAAAAAAAAAAATTTTTAAAGTAAGATTGGAGAAATATTTGTGTGCCTTTGTGATGGGGGAAATATGCCTAGAAGACTTTGAGCCCATCACCAGAAGAATCCCAGAGATCTACATTGTTTATATTGTTTGTCCAGTAATAATGTAGTCCTCAACCATCTCACCAGCTCGTCCATTTGCAGCTTTCTGTCGGCTAAAGCTTTCGATTCCATGACGTGATCTTCCTCTGCAGATGACAGAGCAGCGTTACATCAGGACTTTTACTTGTAAAAGTAGTATTGTAGTACTTTTACTTTCAAGTGAAGGTCTGAGCTGTTCTTCCGCCAATGCTAGGGGTCGCATGAGGTCACCAAACTATCTCCTATTAAGAAAGGCAACGGTAAGTCCGGGAGAAGTCAAACTGAACATCTGGAGGAGACATGAATCGGGGAAAATAAGGGAAGACACGTATTACACGTTTAAAACACGTTGCAGAAGCTTTAATCAGAGAATTAAATGCTGTTTGAAGTTTTGAGTGAACAAGCGTTTGTAAGAAAAACGAGATTTAAAGATGAGTCAAACTGTTAACAAGTTGTGGCTTCATATTTACAGAAAAAAGTAGTTTAACTTTTCCTTTTTTAGTTTTTATAAGCCCCCAAAAAACTGTTGTTAATATTCAAATGTTTGTGCTTAATATTTTCTTTGAAAAATAAACTTTCTTGGAAACATTTTTGATGTCCTTTGCAGAAAAATGTGGATTTTCCTCCAGGAATGCAGTAAAAGCAAAAAAAAAAAAAAAAAAAAAAAAAAAATCCAGAGCTCTTTCAAATAATGTAGTCCTCTTTATTTCAGTTTTTGACAAAATACCCAGAAAATTCAAAGCTCCTACGCTTTACAAAAATACGTTCTTTCTACAAATGTCCTCCGTAGTCTGTCCGCCCTAAACAAAACACAGTGTAGTGTAGAATATCCAGTAGCAGCCTCCTGAACAGTAAACCCAAACATTCTCTACATAACGCTCCACCCATACAACACAAACATATAAATTAATCACAAAGTTTTAAATTAGCATTAGACAAATATACATGATTGTTTGTCATCCACAACAAAGAGGCAGATCAAATTACAAACATAGCTGTTTTTCAAGTGCTGGCGACAAAAAGCCTGAATACAACGTGTTGTACACTAATAAAAAAAACAACGTGTTTTGGTCCACATGGAAAGATACAGTCCACACCAGAATGATAGAAAACAGCAGAGCGCTCAGCACGAGAAAAGGCAACTGAGTTTCTTCAAGCCAAAGGAATCGGCATCTATCGTCTCAAGCCAAAGTGCAATTGAGCGTATGAAGAAGCACCTGGGGGAGAAAGTAAAAACAGCGTTTAACATACAGCAACACAGCAGCTACAACACTGTATCTGAAAGAGATGGCGCCTTCAAATGTAGTTGTGTGTTTTTGAATGATTTGCATAAATGAGCCGCAGCTCTGAGGCTATTTGTTCCGAAAAAAAAATCGCAAAAGCAGTAGCAGGTAATCCTTTTTTTTTTTGTTCTTGACATGACATTGAAATACCAAACTGACCCCTTTCTTCAAAAGTTAAACACAAGTTCATATGCTACTTTCATCCCACATCTCTGAAGTCTTTGCCATGTTTATATTACAGAACCTGGTAGTGTGCATATACATGACGGCACGTATTGTTTTTCCCCAGAGGAAGACGAGCTGGGAGGACCGGCCGTGACCCGGTCACTGTGGTGTTCGTGTACGCGTCACCTGATGTCACGCTGCCCAGCCTCCTCTGCAGGGCCTCCAGCCTGGAGATGTAGTCCGTGAGCGCTCGGTCGGGGTCGTAGCTCTGCAGGTGGGAGCAGGTGAGAGCTCCGTGGTCTCCAGCCACGTGAAACCTGCAGAGTGAACACTCGGATTGAACAACTCTGTAAGAGCGGTTGACACTGCGACATGGCTGGTTATAGTCGGGGTGTCATGAGCATGTTTAATGAGGATGTCACTCGTTTTTGTGTGTCATATAATATGCTCTTTGCTCTTCAATATGCTATGTACAGTTCTGACTCGTATATATCGGTGTTCTTGATGGATCAAATAGAACATTAATTATCGATGAAACTACATTAAACGTTTTCCGACAACAGCTTTTCAAACATGAGGGTTATGCTTGCGTTTACCAGTTTCATGTGATTGTTAACACTATGTTTATATTTTGTATTGATCAGACAATGTTTGCAATTTTAGTTGAATTATTTCTGGTATTTTCCCTTTTACCAAATGTTTTAGAAGCAGAAGAGAAAGAGGCGTCAACATGATCGGTGGGTGTGTACCTGTGTTGTGCGGACATGGCCGATCGCGGGGATTCCCGTCCACTCCTCCCCCGGCTGCTGGAGACTCCTCCTCCTCCTCTGTACATCTCCACGCTGCCTGGATGAAGATAGGGTGAGTCCCTCGCCTCCGTACCTGGCAGAGATGAAGAAAAGTGTGCTGAGCATCCCTTTTGAATGACAAAATAAAGCACCTATAAAACACGCTGCGCTCTGGCTACCTAACGTCTGTCCGGCTCCGTTCTTGTTCACGATGCAGGCGGTCGTGGAGCTCATCCCCGTCGCCTTGTGCCACCGCTTCACGAGGAAACGCATTCTGGAAGATCGGAAACGATTAGCTTGCTAAAAATTCAAAGACATCAACTCTGTTACTTCTGATGTGATCGATAAACCTCCCTGCACCGACCTGGAGAGGGCGATAGAGACCCGGACGGCAGAGCGGAAGCGCATCAGCCCCCGGCGGCGCTGGCTGAGGGACTCCAGGCTGGAGAGCGACGGCCGACCGCCCATCCTGGTCAACAGCGTCAGCGTGGCCTCCTCGCACTCCTGGAAACCGCCCAGCAGTAACAGCAGATACTTCTTCTGGTAGATCAGCGCTTTGCGAAAGCTTTCTGACCTCAGGTACTTCCCATACATTCTCTGGAAGTGGCGACAGAGAAGAGAAGAGCGGGAGAGGATGAGCTTTTCTGGACAGCGGCTTTAACTTCGGTGAACAAAAATCGAAAGCATTTAGGTCATGTTTGCTGGTTTTCAAAGGGAATTTAACACGGGTTGTTTTTGAGCTTCTACCATTTACAACGCCTCAGGAGACATGTAGATTTAAAGTGGTTATTAATTGATGCTCGCTGACCTTCAGCGCAGCATTGTCGGCCTCCGGTCCGGTTATTTCTCGCAGGTTGTCGGACCTGATTTCTCCCCTGAGTCGGGCCACCTGGGACTGAGCCAGATGTAGAGCTTTGTCCAGACGGATCTTCTCTCGGGTCCAAGCTTCCCGCTCCTGAGAAAGCAGCATACCTGCCGTGTCCGTCTTGGACACTCCTCTTCTGCTGGACTGTAGTAGGGAAAAAAAAAAAAAAAAACTCTTTAGTTGCTGTAATTCTTTTCTTTGCAGTAACATTTGCATGAAAAACACAAATACCACGTCCCCAGTAAACAAATGAGATTACGGCAGATTACTATTGCCGATTAGAACAGAAATACATGACACTGCACTGCAGTCACCGCCTGATCTCAGAACTGTTTTCAGCCTCTGTTGAAAGACTATTTTTCTGCGATGTACTCACGCCGTCGCCTGATCCCAGTCCGGCCTGCCGATAGCGTCGGAGCTCTTCCTCCAGACGGAGCGTGTGGTTCCTCAGATCGTTCTTCTCTTCGGTCAGACGGCTGACGAAACCCGTCAGCTCGGCGTTCTGCCTGAGCAGCCGCTCCGTCAGGGTGTTGGAGGAGCTGGAGGAGCCTCCCGCCAGCAGGGACACGCTCTGAGGGGAAACAGACAAGCAGTCACAACAGACGCTGTTTGGAAAACACCAACATGAACAGCCGAGTGCAGCTCATTACGACACCCGGGCACCTTCTTTTCAATGAAATATGCGTCTCGCGTATGTTTTGCTTCCGCACGTCATCTATTCAAAAATAAACACAGCAAAGGGATACCGCCGAAATCAAAAGCTGCTGACCTCTGGGATGGAGGGTAGACCCGGGGATTGCTGTAACATGGTGATGACCTCATCAACGTTGGACTGGACCCAGGACAATTCTTCACTGTCGACCTCTGCGGTCGGCCTGTACAGAACACGTGTACAGATTATTAATCAATGAATTTCACTACGTCTGTATGAGAGAAGACCTACATTTCAAGACAGGCGTGTGTTCTGCATATAAACACAAATATGGCTTTAATAAAGCAAATGAAACAATCTGATATTATAAACAGCAATTTCAATTAACATTAAAAAAAATGACACTGATATATTATCATGTTTAAAGCTGATATAGAGAATTTGATTACACATCCAACAGACATATAGTACATCGTGATATATTTGGAGATGCCTTTAAGGTCGGTAAACAAACTTAAGTCTAAACTTCAAGCTCCTTTTCGGTCCATTTTCGTCTCCACCAATTTATATCTGATTCTCTTGTACCTGAAAACTTCACTGTGTTTACCAGCAGGTCACTAACTTTGTCTTTCGGGGCTGAACGGGTACTGAACAACAGGTTTTTTTTTAGAAGTTTGTCACCAAGAATAGTTGTTCAAAAAAAGATACTGATATGATTAGAGTGAACCTGAACAGTGAAGCCGTGCAACCAAAACAAATGAGCTGAAAGACGTTAAATTACTAAAAATAGTTGAGGGAAGCTGCAAAGTCAGGTGATAATTCTTTGTTGGTTCACTCTCACATACAAGTAGTCTTTTGATACATTAATCGGTGTGGAAATATTCATTAATATCTGCTGCGATTACCTGTCGGTGGTCTTGCTGGCCATGCTGCGGATCTTTGAAGAGATGAGATGGAGTTTGCTCACAATCTTGTCCACCGTGCGCCAGGGGCCGTGGTGCGGCCCGCCGGTGTGGCCTGCTGCCGGACCCTCGAGGTGGGGAGACGTGCTGGAGCTCGCTGGCTGAACGTTCCCACTCTTCTGCTGGAACACCCAGTCTTTGGTGCGGTCGGTGGACTCGCTCTGCCGGACGCTCTGTTTAGAGAATAAAATTTGTTTTAAAAAAAGCCGCAGCTTTAATCCTCCTGACAACATGAGATTAGACGAAAAAAATATGTCTGATCTGGGAAAAAAAATAAATATTATAGTTACTAAAGGTCACTGAATCGTAAACATGGCTTGACAGTAAAGGTGACCGTTTTTGTTGTTGTTGAAATTCCTGGCCCTTGGTTGCCAACAGTGGCCAACGAGCTGTTGCAATTGTTGCATTGGTGATGTCTAAATATTTCTGTCTCACATGCGCAGAGTTTTAGATGGTGAAGCAAATGAAGTTGTTTTAACTGTGCGGTAAAAAGTTTTGACTTACTCATCAACATCACGAAAGAAACTGTCGATTGATTCATTCGCAATATCGAAATTATTCCAAATTTACGGCGACTAAAATAGCAACTGTACTTTCAATTTCTGCAGCCACCAGCTGATGCAAGGGCAGAAGCCCCGGTGAAGAAAATGTGCTTTTCTGTGCCACTCACACTCTGGCCGTCGGCCTGCAGAGGTCCACTGCCGTCCCTCTCTCCTCTCTGCTCTCCAAACTGGTTCAACCTCTCCTCCAATCGCTCCTTCTCTTCTTCCAGACACTTTCTCCTCTCCAGCTCTCTCCCCAGCTGCTCCTGGACCTCTGACATCTGTGCCTCCAGCCTCTCCAGCTGCACCCGAGCCTCCAGCAGCGCCTCCTGCTCTCGTCTGGACCTCTGACTCGCCAAAGTCAGCTCCTCTTCTTTTCGTACCACTTCAAGCTTCTGGACCTCGACCTGGCTGAGGAGATGTACCACCTGGAGAGAGAGAAAAAATAAAAATCAGGTTCAATTAAGATAAAAAAAAAAAAGAAAAAAAAATGCAACATTTAGACACAATACTGCAATGTCACATTCCTGCTACATTATTTTTTCAACAGTGAATTAACATTTGTATTTGAGAGGAGTGCGGACACCCATAAACATCCCACCTGTGCGTGTTTGTCGTCCAGCTCCCTCTGCAGTCTTTCCAGCAGACTCCCTTCCTCTTCAGGGCCCCGCCCGTCCTCCTGTACCCGCCCCTCATTGCTGGGGCCGCTGTCGGATGAGACGCCGGTCCGCAGCTCCCTCTCTCTCCCCAGTGCAGTGCTCATCTCCTGGGCCTTGGCTCGCTCGGTTTCCAGCTGGACCTGGAGCTCCTGCTGGCGTCTCTGGAGGCTCAGGCGCTCCTGTTCGGCCTGCTGGGAGAGGTGAGAAGAGGCCTGCCGCTCCTGCTCCAGGGTCAGGGTCAGCTGGGCGACGCGGGTCTTTTGCTCCTCCAGAGTCAGCTGCAGGTCCTGGTGGGAAAACGAAAATAGAATTGGTTCTTAACCTGGCCATTACATTTCAGGGAAAAGCTGACATGTTTGAGCACTCCCAGTGCAAATTAACCGATAATTACTTCATTTAAAATACAGCCGTCTTACCTCCAGCTCCTCTCGTTTACTCTCCTCAGTCCTTCCAGTCCGACACTTCTCCTTCTCCACGGACCACTGAAGATCTCTGCTCCTCTTCCTCTCCTCGGTCAGCTCGTCAGTCAGTGCGTCCACCTCTGCAGCTTTCTGCGATACCTCGGCCCTGATGACACGTTGACATCATTTTATTAAACTGAACTTCAGTCATATACTCACTTTTGAACTGCTGAAGGAGATTTCTTCACACTGAACATCACCTTTGCCTCGTGTTATTTCTGATGGCTAATTTGTACTTTTGGTCACTTGTTTCTTTTGATAGTTTAGTATAATAGTTCAACACTACGTTGACTTGTTTGTTGTTTGAGGGTTATCTTCACTTTATTTTTTACAAGCAGTGTTTCCCCTGGGTTGGCTGCTTTGCGAGTGTGTGCAGGTTTTTTTTGCAGAGCCAGGAGTATTTCCTCTCTGACAGCCAAGATGGATCAAAGTGTTTCCTCCTGTTCTTGTCAGAAGTGCAGCTTTACCAGCAGGAAACCTGCAGGTGCTCGGGACAGGACGAGTAGCAAAATTGTGAAACTGTATAATAAATGAAAAAGCTGCAGTTTTTCCAGTCTTGTGAGACATAAAGGGAACTGCAGACTCCTCATAAATACTATCATTACTACCATTGTTTCACTTTTTAATTTTTTTTTAATTTATATTATGCCAACAGCAGCTGAATAAGGTCTCATAAAGATGAGATTTCAAATGTTTATTTAATGCGAGATGAGTTATCTTGTGCTCGATAAAAATCAGTATTAAGTGATAAATCTGCAGCTTAAAACAAATGCATATATTCTTAATGCACCCCAAACATACAGTGTTGTCCGGTTACTTAAATGTGTTGGATGTCTAACCTGAGAGTGTCCAGCTCTTTGATGTTTTTGTGTTGAGCCTTGAGCGTTGTCTCCAGCTCCAGTTTAGTCTGGGACAGTTCACCCTTCAGATCCTCCACCAGCAGCATGTCGGCCTCCGCTGCTCCGGCGGCTCTTCCTCCCTCCCTCTGCCCCATCACCCTACAGTCACTGGCCAATGGGAGGGCAGAGTGGCCACCTAAATAAGAAATATTTCAAAAACAATCAATATCAGGCCCTCGTCCTAATCAAAGCAACTGTGTGAGTCAGCCGGTTATTGGATAAACAAAATGTGGAATTATGCTTTTGATATTTACAAGAGAGATGTACAATAATTGCAGTGAAATAAAAACAATATATCAAAAATAAAATCGAGGTGTAAAAAGTTTTTTTTAAACTGGTTTACCTTGATTAAGTTGTTCTAGTTGACCACGCAGCTGACGAATCTCAGAGAGGAGACTGGATCTTTCTGCAGTGTGGAGGGAACCCATGGCCTCTCGGTGTTGGGCGTCCTGCCACAGGAAGACAAAAACATCTGTTTGGTTCAAATGATTTTGAGCCTTTGTGCATCACAAATAAATGTTTACTTACTTCCTTTTGTAGGTTACGAGAAGAGAAAACTGTCTGGATTTCGGAAAATATATTTTCTAATAGAAGTCGTAGCATCTATATAACATTTCAATAATAAAGGAATAAATAAATGACAGTCACTAGAATAAAAGTCTTTTTCTCTCAGCTACTGTACATTTATCTGTACAACAGTGAACACTATAGAGTCATCTTAATGAGAGAGACTCAGTTGTAGTTATCGACCTGTTCAGTCAGTCTGCGCTCCAGCTGATTGAGGTGAATGATGGCATCACTGGTGTCCAGCAGGTCCAACTGGCTGTACAGAGCGTTCTTCAGCACGCTCCTCTCCCTCACAAACACCTGCCGCACTGCTTCCAGGAGCTCCCCACGCCAGTCTGAGCTGCCCGACGTCTGCAGCAAGTCACAAAGAGATTCACAGAGATTAAGAGATGAGCACAAAGACAGAGGAGGCAGTTTCTTCCATTTTCTTCCATGAAAAGTTTTTGTTACCCGATTTGAAGAGTTGTACACGATACAGATTTCTGATATTGGGCTATATAAATAAATCTATTTGTCACCCCATCCAACATTTCTGACTGCTTGAGCTTCAACAAACTCTGGTCGTGTTTTGTGACGAGGCCTTCTCTCTACCTGTGTTTCCCTGTGTGTCTTCATCTGGGTGATGAGGCTTTTGAGAGACTCAACAGTTGCCAGCAGGTCGTCTCTTTCCTTCACCCAGCCTGGGACGTTGAACTGGCCGCCCGCTTCTCCTTCAGAGAAAGGGAGCTCCGACAGAGAGAGAACCTGCATGCCCTCCTGGTGCACCTCACGGAGCAACGTCTGGGTAAACAAACACCACACAAACACGGATGAAATTAGTTTTCCTCTTTTCTATTTCTGTATGATAAAGCCATAAAACACAGAAACACTGCAGGGATGCATCAGTAAATATTTCCAAAAGTAATGCAAATAAAATCAGCCTCGTGATATGCACATTTCCCTGCATGAATCTGCTTGGAAAGGCCACAACATACAGTGCAATTATGTCACTCAGGACTCATGAATAAGTGAAAGTTGTACCTTGATCCGGTCGGGCAGCGGATCATCAGTTTCTCTCCTGGCGCCCTCTGGAGTCGTCCTGAACTCCGGCTGTAAGCTTGGCAAGTCATATCCAGTCCTCTGGCTGTAGTCTGAGCTGCTGTCTGCAAAACCACAAAAACTCTCTTTATTTTTTTTATAAACAAAAAAATGAAAGTAGTGGACAGCAAAAGAGGAAATGTGGGTACCCGACCAGGTAAACTGAAGGATTAAGGAGCTCTATTGCTACATAGAGTAAAATACTGGGGCTGAAGTGGTTTGTGGTTTATAACAAATTATTTCTGTAAATTCAAACAAAACACACGACAAAGCTTTGTTAGTTTAGGTTCGCCAAAACAAAAGTTTGACACTTCAGACGGAGCCGTGCTTTCCGTTTCATTCTTTTCAGTCTTTATGCTAAACTAAGGAAATCACTTCCTGGCTGGAGCTTCCCACTAAACAAATAGATACAAAACTACTATCAATCATCTCATCAAACTCTCGATAAGATATACATCTCCTGAAACCTCTCCTGAAAGGAGAGTGGCTCATAGGAGAGATGAACGTGCTGTGTCTTACCACTGGTGTAGCCGTCTCTGAACTGTGATGTAGGACGGTCTTGTCTTGATATCGGAGCCTGGAGAGAATGAAATAAACATTAAAATCAGTCTCTCTCTGTGTCAAAACAGAACGATAATACTACGAAAGCGTCAAAAATCTTTAAAACAACATTCAAACTATAGTTCATGAAAATGTAGAACCAGCTTCTGACGGCCACAGCAGTGCAAACGTGTATCGACTAAAACAGTCTTTAAAAGTCAGTACAGGTTTTCAAACAAAACTAAAAATGCAGCTGTTCATGACAAACATGCATTCGAAACAGAATGTATGCAACCTGTCTTACACAATTAAGCGGTTACTGCAGACACATTAATACAGTTCAACATGTTCCTTCTTGTTTCCTGGCCTCACCTCAGCAGTGCGTAGTTTGTCGATAACGGCCTTCAGGGCTTTGCACTCGTCCTCCAGTGCCTGCGTGTCCCTGCGGAGGTTCTCGCTCTCCGAAATGTGCCGAGCCTCCATGTCGAGGATTTCTGCTGCGTGGAGCTCCTGCATCTGTACAATCTTCTCCTGGAACTCTACGATCACTTCCTCCACCTCCTCTTTGGTGGCAGACTTGCTGTCCGGGCTGAGCTCGGACATCTGGAGAGGTTCGGTCTGTGTGAACGAGTCCGTTAGGGCCACGTGTTGCTGCTCCGAGCTGCTGTTGATCCGCTGGCTGTGCGATTTGTTGGAGGACTGGCTGGAAGTGGCAGAGGTTTTCCTGGACAGAGACTGTTTCTCTTTGGCGCTGCTTCCCTTAACAGCCGGCTGTTTGCCTCCTTTCTTTTTGGGCTGTGCGGTGGAGGAGGAAGAAGCTGAGGAAGGAGGCTGCGGAGATGGAGAGGGAGATGGAGTAGGAGGACCAGAGTCTGCTGTCTTCATCAAGGCTGTCTGCACCTCCTGGAGCTCCTCTTTAAGCTTAGAAATGGAGAGTTCCCGGACATTCAGCTCCTCCTGGAGCTCCTCTTTAAGCTTAGAAATGGAGAGTTCCCGGACATTCAGCTCCTCCTGGAGCTCCTCTTTAAGCTTAGAAATGGAGAGTTCCCGGACATTCAGCTCCTCCTGGAGCTCCTCTTTAAGCTTAGAAATGGAGAGTTCCCGGACATTCAACTCCTCCCGGAGTTTGTCATTGTGTTGTCTGTAGCTGTTCAGTTCCTCTTTGGTGGTATCCACATTTGTTCTCACCTCCTGGAGCTCCTCTTTGAGTTTAGAAACGGAAACTTCACTGACTTTGAGATCCTCTTGAAGTTTCTCACTACGCTCCCTGTAGCTGTTGAGTTCTTCTTTGGTGGACGACGATTCATTTCTGACCGCCTCGAGCTCCTGGATAAGCTCCGTCATGCCAGCTCTGTCATCTTCAGCTTTTACCTGGAGGAGAATTAGGCAGGCCGTCAAATTTTATTATACAGCCAGGCATGATAAAAGAATATTTTCAGACAAATCAACATCTGCATCATATTTTAATGCACAAGAATTAGGTCAAAACATTTGTGACTTACTTGGAAAAGTTCTCCTTTAAGCTGAGCAATGGTCATTTCCCGCTCCTAGAAAAAACAATCACGTATGATTAAACTTACTTACACGCAAACAGTACAAATATAATATAAACTCTTTCTCTGGGAAATATGCTCACACTCAAAATGATTGATGCCATTCATGTCTGCATGTTAAGTATGAAGCAACTACCAGCAGCCAGTTAGCGTAGCTTTGCAGATAAACTGAAAACAGCAGGAGGTAACACAATCCACCTATCAAAAGATTATTGTCTAACGTGGATAATATTTTCACTGGCTCTGTACCTGCAGTAGCACCTGCAGCTTCTCCAAACTTTCCTTGCAGCTGTTCAACTCTTCTTTGGTGGCAGCTGCCTCGTTCTGAGCCTCCGTGAGCTCCCGTTGGAGCTCAGACACTTTTGTCTCTTCACTGGCGCTAGATGATACCTAAAGTGACCAGGTTGAAGCATTAAATTTGACTTCCCAGTAAGCAGGTTTGCTTCTTTTAAAATGACTGTTTTATATTCTGAGGGATGACATTTTTCTTCTTACCTTTTGAAGTTGGTCCTGCAGTCTCTCTATTGTTCCTGTTTTCTCCTGCAGACATAAACACGGGTTTTTCAGTCCCACTAAATATCAGAAATACTGTACGAGTGAACGCTGGGAAGTTGTTTAACAACACATACTCGGAGCTCCTCCTGAAGTTTGCTGCAGGTCTCCTTGTAGCTGTCAAGCTGCTCTTTGGCGGCCGAGACCTCGTCTCTGACCTCCTGCAACTCCTGAAGAAGGTCCTCAGATGAGGCCTGATTAAACAATCACAAATATTCAAACTCATCCGAGCAGTGTTAGACAACAAATCATAATCTCTCAGTTGAATAAAGATTTAAATCCAGTGCACCACAACAAACACAGAATTTAAGTTTATTGCCTGTGTATTGTCTCCAATATGGTCTTCCAGTGTAGCCTACAGTACATATCAAGTGTAATCACTCCCTTTTTTTTTTTATTATTATTTTTGTCCAGATGGAAGCCCTCAATTGTCTTTCTGTGACAATTTTCTTTCATCTGTAAGTTTACCTGAGCTTATTAAATGTTAAACAGATGAAGCCTTTTTTTTTTTTGCACGTGGAAGCTCAAATTGATCATTTTTGGATGGATAAAATGTTTTAAATACTTCAATTTCTTTTGTAGTTCCAAGGATTTGATCATTTCCCCTTATCTTTAAAAGCCTGGGATAACTGGGATTCCAACTGGTATGGTTGGTGACCGTAATATTTTACACATTAAAAACAATTATGAACAAATAAGATTTATTACCTTACAAATGACCTTTCGCTAACATGTCCTACTAATTTCAGTTTCTTTGCTTTACTTCTATAAATAATAAACTAACAGTTTAACTTTAAAGAGGCCTGTGTGCTGCTCTTTAAACCAATAATTATAATATTTTGGGAAATATGCTTATTTGCTTTCTTGCTGAGAGTTAGATGGAAGGATCAACACCACTGTCTCTTTAACTCTAACACAGAGACTGCAAACGGGGGAAAAAAGTTAGTCTGTCAGTCACAAACTCTGTCTGCCGTCACCTCTGCAGCAACAGCTATAGGACTACTGGATATGTGGGACTATTTCTTGGCCCAAAATGTTGGAATATTCCTTATAAAGACCTGTTGGCCGAACTCTCACCTCCACAGGCGACGATGTCCTCTCATGTTTCCTGGCCTTCATCTGACTGAGCAGGTCCATGAGCACAGACAGCCTCCTTTCATACTCCAGCACCTCCTCCTCAGAGCTGGACAGCAGCTGCTTCTGGAGCTCCTGGTCCCTCTGCATCCCGTTCAGTCCGACCTCCAGCTCCCGAAGCTTCTGCGTCAGATGAACCACCTTCCCTGTGGAGACTTGTTTCGATTGACCTGTTCCACTGAAACCCATCCGGGGAATACCAAAGTCACCGAACTCGTAAACATGTGGCTCAGCGTGTCCCTGCAGGCCCTGGTCTTGATGGGATCCCCCTGGCTGCTGCTGCTGCTGTTGGAAGGTCTCCAGTGTGGCCTGACTGACCGGCGCTGCAGCCACGTTTTCCTTCAAACCTTCCTCCAGATGGGAGACCTTCTGTTTGAGACCATCTGCATCGCTCTGAGTCTGCTCCACAAGCAGGCGACAGCGGCTCATCTCAGAGTCTTTTTCACCGACCAGGTCCTCAAGCTCCCGGATTCGGAGACCCAACTCCTCCACTTTGGATGATGCGCTCTGCTCGAGAGCTTGCACTTGGGCCTGCATGACTACAAAACCTGCAGTTTTCTCTCTGAGAACTTCCTCCAGCTCGCCCTCAGAGCTCTCTAGTTTTTCCGTTTCAGCTAAGGCTTCCGCGCTCTCTTTTAAGCGCAGATACGTCTTCAACAGCTTAGTGTGCTCCGTTTTCAGCTTCTCCAGCTCTTTGGTGGCCGAGTCCATTCTCTGCTTCACCTCATCGTATTCCTCCTTGCTTGGCCCCCACCCACCACTCTCGGCCTCACCCTTAGTGTCCTCGTCTTCATCCGCAGACTGCTTTCGCTCGATGTTGGCCAGTTCCTGTTGGAGTTTGTCTATGACTGCATTCAGTTGCTCGAGCTCCTCCTCGTTATTCCTCTTCAAGCGCTCTTGTTCGCTCCGCAGGCACTCAACCTGAGACTCTAGGTCTTTTATCATCTCATCCCTCCCATCAATTTCCTAAAGAGTAAAACGTGGTGGTTATTACACCATACAAATATCAGACTTCACGAGTCCATGGCCAACCCGCGATTTGATTAAACATCGGAGTCTCTGCTGTGATTCGAAAGATTCCTTTAACCCCAGATAATGTCGTTTTAATTGCCATCTTCAATTAAAGTTTCTAAACTTGATCAGATTGTAAGCACTTCATAGACTCAGAGGTTTAATAAGCCACCTCACACGAGCAAATGATCACCTCACAACAAAGGATGATGTTGTGGATCTACTTACCGAGACACAACAAGCCAACACCAGCAAAAAGTACAAATGAGGGAACCAAATGGAGCCAAATAAAATAAAAGCGAACAGGGTACCAGAGAACACACACACTGATGCACTTCCACGGAGCCATGCGTATTCGAAATAGACTTTGGTCCTATTTCGCATAAGCATGTTACGTTACCTTGTTATCAGAGGCTGTTTCCATGTGTTGAAGCTTAGTGATCTGTTCATTAAGAAGTGCTATTTCCCTGTCCTTCTGCTCCATCACCTTCAAAAGTCAGAGATTATAATGTAATGGCTATTAATAAACATATTACGCATTAATCTGTCAGCCTTATGGCGGACGAGTGAAAATTCACTAATTGAGAAAAGAGATGTGTCGGCAGCGGCAGTGAGTTTAGCATCGGAAAATAATGGTCAAAAAAAGCCAAAAAAATGCGCGAACATTAGCAACATAGAGCAACGTTTTTTTGGAGTTTGTGAGCAGATATATTAGCGTTTAATAGAAATGATAGTGTTATAAATGTATTGATCAAAACAACTGTCCTGGTTGGGAGCCTTTTTAAAAAAAAAATTTTTTTATCATGTGGTTAATTCCTCTGTTGTAGCTGTACAGTTTACATTAAAGCTAATCGCACAATTGTTACACATAAATCAGTTTTATGTCAGCAGTAAGCAGCAGTTTAACTTAATTAACAGTTTGCAAGCGGAAAAAAGGAGACGTTAAATGAATCAATCAGTAAAATACTATATAGCACAGTACTGTAGTATGAAGACTATTTTTAATATAATATGTGGTGAGTCTCCCAGACAAACATTACAGGTTGTGTATTTACCTGAAGAAAGCTGTCCCTTGTTTCCAGGTATTGCTGCTGGCTGCTTATCTCCTTCCGCTGGATCTCCAGCTGCATGTGGAGCTGCTGCACCTCCTCGCTCTTGTTCTCCAACTCCTCCCTGAACTGCTCCAGTTGCTCCTCCAGGTTACAGATCTGAGGCCACAAATAAATGTCACGACATCTTTTAGAGGAGACGCGACGACACTGTGCAGAATATGGATTGACGTCACTGTCAAGGACTGAAAAACGTCCACAGCTTTTTTTTTCTTAGCAGCTAAAAGTTAACTATTCCTGTAACTGAAGAAAAAAAGGGCAGACTTTAATATTGGAAAATATAACAGCACTAATGTTTTTCCCTGCAGGACTGTTTTGTTTATGTTAATGCTCTAGTCCTTTGCATGTTGAAATAGTAGTTGATTTGAAATTATTTTTTTTTTTTTATCTGCAGTATTGCTCTTAACATATTCTTTAACATTTACTATGAATTCAAACAAACAAAACATCTCTTATGATAATGACATATTTGTATTTCTATATTACGAGTATCAGTGTTTACAATAAGTAACAATGAATATTAGATGTTCAGTAAATACGTTATGTACTGCATATCTGGTCCCAATCACTGGTATACTGAAAACTGATATAAAATAAGCACAAACTGAAGAGCCCACTACCTCTTTCTCTTTCCGCTCCAGGGCTTCTCTCTCCGTTTGTAACTGATTCTCCAGCGTGGAGTGTTTCGCCTCAGTGATGGATGCATGCTGCTTTTTTTGTTCAACCTGCGAAATAGACACACACCAAAAAAAAGACTCTTTAGCTCAGCAGTTATTTGTAACATGCGCAGAAATCAGTGCACAAATCAAATGGATTTTCAAAGCTTGTATGTTGTCCTTACTGACCCCTGTATAATTGAACTTGAACTCTGGGTAAACCTGCAGCACAGCAAACAGGAACCTTTCCTACACTTCTTTTTGTTCACTCACCACAGCCGTCCACGAACACTGGGGGGCAATCTTGACAGTTGCTAGCTATAGCTCAGCAGCATCATCACCACGAGCAGACTGCCAGGGCGGCTGAAGTAGACCCACCCACACATTGTTCTCCCTCTCTGCACGTCCCAACCCTCCTCCCATTACTCCTCTAGCTGTCACCTCATCTCCATGCTCTCTCACACACACTCTGCTATGCAGCTATTATTCAGGCTGGTTTTTCTCTGTTGCCGTCTCTGCTTCGAGCTCCTTCATATGCCCTCTTCCCCCTCTCCCGCCCCTCCCTCACCTTCTCCAGGGACTCAGCGCTGGCCAGCAGGGCCTGCTCCAGCTCGCGGATGCGGCTCTCCAGCTTGTCAATCTCTTCGTCGCGCTCTCCCAACTCACGACGCAGCTGCTCGGAGCTGAGCAGCAGCTCACTGCACCAATCCGCCTTCTCCTTCAGCTGGGAGGTCAGCTGGTCCACCTGGTAGTGGAGAGAGAGACAGAGAGAGAGAGAGAGAGAGAGAGAGAGAGAGAGAGAGAGAGAGAGATATGACAGGCGAGGGGGAGAGAGAGGAGTGGGTCGTTTAGCGAGATCCGTTCTCAAGACACCACTCACAACAGCATAGCTGGTACATGAACAGCTAGCTGGGAGGTCAGCTGATCCACCTGAGAAAGGAGGGGGCCGGGAGTGAAAAGAGGTGCAAGGACAGAGGGGAGAGAGAGATTTCACTCGGGGTGACACAGACCACAAAGCAGTACATGAACCAGGGGGACGGCTGGCAGGTAACTGATCCACCTGTGAGATGGGAGAACATCAGCAGATCAATGAGGAGGAGGAGGAGGGGTCAACGGGAGGAAGGTTTGTTTAGGATGAACTGAGAAAGCTATTCATATATTTTTTTTTATCAGGAAAAGCTAAATGTAGATAATAAACAGTTCCCTGTTTGGTTAGGTACAAACAGAGAGAACAACAATCTCCTTCATTAAAGACTGACTGACTTTCAAAATGCATTTCTAAGGACCGCACGTCACAGAAAACTGATTCTAACCAAATCAAAGTGGAACTGTAGTGAGGCAGATGGCGCACATCTCTTCATAGACGTCCCATCATTAAATATTAATATGACTCGAGCGTTGGCTGGACTCTTCATGAAAGCATTTCAACACAGAATAAGCTATTTATATAGGTTGAGCTTTATTTTACAAAAATGTTCCATGTGGTTCATACTTGGGTGGACGCATTTTTTTGGTGTGATTTCTGACAAATTTCTTGACAGTTTGGAAGAATCTGGCGAGAGAGCTGCTAGTTTTTCCTGCATTGATGCCATAACAGATATTTAAAGCTACACTGAAATTTCACATCAGAGTAACAGATAGGAAAAGTTGTTGAATGTATAAATTAAATGTTTTCATTCAAATATTGTAGTTTTACGTAACATACTGAAGTAAAAGGTAAAACAAGGAAGCTTTATTCTGAGAGGCTAATTAACGCTGATCTATATTAAACTCAACAGTCCTTTAAACTGTTTTTTAAAATTGATTTTTATGCTCGGAGGTGGAATTGAGACACAACAGGATGGAGCACAGGGAGGTTTTGGACAGGAGCAGCAGAGGCAGATCAAACTGGAGGACGGAGAAAGAAGGGAATAAGAAAGATGGACAAGCCATTAATCGCTAAGGGGGTTGGCAGGATTACTAAAATGCACTAATTGTTCTATGAGGGAGACTTAGTTTTACATGTAGCTACAAGCAATACCTTAAAGGTTACTCCATCCACCTGCAATAGCCATGGGAGAGAGAAGGCGGCGGCATAAAGGGTCACAGCATGGAGAGTTTATGGGCGAGAGGGAAGCAGAGGAAGAGAAAGCACTTAGTGATAAAAAACGCTACAGGAAGTTCTGAAAATTATAAGATAGAGTTAATCATTGGGGTTTTTACCTGCGAAGTTAAAACTATGTGCAATAAACACTAAAAAACAAAACACTAAGAGCACAATTAAATGCCGCAATAAGAAACTTGCTGATTATTGAGGTCAAAGACTAACAAACAGCAGCAGCAGCAGAACAGGGACACTTTAGTTACTGCTGATGAGAAGGAAATGACAGCGAACATTATAATACCACGAATCATCAGTGTCATCCTCCCCTGAATCAATAACTGACTTATCTTGTCATATGATTTTCAAAGAGGTGAGTGAAATGCACCGAGGGCCTGAATCTCGGCAGCTAATTGTGTTCTTTCATTTTATCTAATGAAGAGTTAGATGAATTTAACCGTGCAAGCAAGTTGCCCTCACAAAAGACAAATGCTGGCAAATAAGTCTGAGGTGTGCCATAATTCAATCGACTGGTTTGAGGACATAATTAACGTTTCAAATGTGCTGCAGTTCACAGTGCTGATCACAATTACATTTCTCCTTGCCCGAAGTAATGCACAAGCCAGATGATGAGCGGATGAAAGATTAGGATTAATAATGAAATTCTTGAGGTGCCAAGCAGCTGAAAAACCACAAGCGCAACAAATATGCAGCATGAAATGATGAATTTGAGTGATGTACAAAAACAAAAATCATTCAGATATTTGTGCCAACAAGGAGCAATTAAAAAGTGCAAGTGAAGCATTTTCGTAAGACCATCAAATATTGGACAATATCTCCCACACGTGCATCATTTTAGCATCAAAATTCAATGAATAATTCAGGACAGGAACAAATGCCAGAAGGTAAACAAAATCAGCTATTCATAGCTGTGGAAGACTAGAAACTGTATCTGTGGAAAATAATCAGGATTTTCATTTTCATTTGATTTTAATCTGATGATTACGCTCTATTACAACTTTAAAAAGTCGATGTGACAAACATGTCAGCATACAGTTGCTCAGTCACACATGAAGCAGATACAGTGCAGCACCTAACATTCAGCCCAGTACTCACAGTCCTGCTCAATCTGTTTTGGTTAATCTGCTTAGGTTTCCATCAACCCCTGAGGGAAATATCTGGTTCTTTAGTTGCTAAATGCTCCACTCTGTTCACCAGTTAGTTTCTTACTTCGTCTGCCAACTGTTTTGTGCTGGTTGAGCAGCATTACAGAAGATCTAGCACAGTTTTTACTACTGAAAACAGCTGTGTGCTGAAATAGTTAAAACACTGTGGAGGTGAAGTGAGTTAGGTGACAGTTCTCACTATGAGCCATTTGTTTCACATTATGCATAGTTGTTTGGTCCATTTTAACATGAAAATATTATAATTTGGCCTATAAACTGTTGGTGCTGAGCGACATTGACCCACCAAATGTAACTGACCCATGATGTCACAAATAGATGTCAAACAAACACATGGCCTTATTTTTAACAACATTCATATGTTGTAAATCACAAACTTAACAGTTCCGTGATTATTAACAGAACGAGTTATTATCTAACTATCATCTTGTTGAAATGTTACTGCATCTTGTATTTCATGATCGTGAAAATAAAACCTACTATTACTCAGCTCGGCTGAATTACGAATAGTAAGTCCTCTCTCACTCTTTCACCTTCTCAACACTCCCACTATTTGGTATCATTTTCGAGGCAGCACAGGTAGTTCTACTGGCTCTATTGTTCTGCTGTGTGACTCTGGGCCCAGTGTTGTCGCCACAACAGGGTTATGTTCAGAAAACAAGCATCTCTCTTACAGCCTGGTCCTCTGGGAGAGAACAGAGCTTTCTCCTGTTACCTCGTGGTTTCTTTGCTCAGAGCCGGTCTGAAGCTTCTGTGGATTCTTCAGCTGCTGTTCCAGTTTCTGGATCTCCTGCTGGAAGAAATCCCTCTCGTGTTCTCGGTCCACAGCTTGTTCCTGGATACCAAAGTAGAGACAGAACGGACAGAAATAGACAAATAAATGACGAGGAAACAGAAAGATGTCAAAGTAATTATTCGATGAGCCACTAAAAATAATATTTTTGACTTTAATGCAGGTTTACAAACTACACAAATTTGGTTTTATTTACAAAGAAATATCGAATCTGCTTGTTGGGAGATGTGTCCTGGCCAAAGTACTGGTCAATAAAACATGAATGATTCACGGCTGTGAGGGCAAGCATTTATGGGCAAGTTGTTTCCTCTCTTCTCATCAATATTGTACAACACAAGTCAGAGCTGAAGGAGGCAGAACAGCTGAAGGAGGCAGAATAGCTGATGGCCTTCTTCAGTGATTCCCAATCAGTGGCCCGTGTACCACTGATGGTACGTGAGGCTGGCTGAAGGTTTTAATTGAACTCCAACTTGCCCACGTCCAAAAAGTTAATTAAATTATTTTTGATTACGGACAACTAAATATATATGCATATCACATTACAATGATGTAAAAATTTGGTGGTTAATAATTTGAATATTTTAGATATAAAATGTGCCTGTGCTTAGCCACATAGGGTGATGTCACATAATGTTGGATATAGCATAATGCAAACATTAGCCCGATGCTGTTGAATGAAGACTCCTCAGTCGTTGATTTCAGACAGTGACATGTCAGATACAGTGTTGTCACCTGCCAGAGGGAGACTGAGTGCTTCGAGCTACAAACAGCTGTTTCTACAAACTCATAAGAACTGATGATTTCAGGAGGCACAAAAAAAAGATCACTTTGTCACTGATATCCCAATATATAGAAAATATTTACTAAAGTAAATCGGACAAACTGCACAGCTACATGATGTTCAGAGTCTTTTTCTGTGTCACTTACATCGAGGAACCTCCTGTTCTTATCCAGCTGTTTCTCCAGGGCTTGGATCTGCTGTCGCAGGTCTCCGCTCTCCATCGTCTGAGCGTGCTCCAACTCGATCACCTTGTTGACCTGCTCCTCCAGCTCCGCCTCCAGCAGCTTCACCTGCTTCAGGAGGTCAGTGTTCTCCTTCTCCGCCTGTCGCTGGACCTCCACCTTCTCCTTCATCAGCTTCTCTGTCTCCTCCAGCAGGTCTACAGGATACGACGAAGGAAGGAGGGGAGGTTACTTGCTATGTCAAATAAATGTGGGTAACTTCAGTAAATTAGTCGCTCTGGTTTGATTTTGACAAAGAACAGGATGCCGAGATGGAACTGAAGAGTCTGAAGTCTGTGAGCCGTGTGATCAGATTCAATGCAACTTCTGCTTTTTGCTTTATTGAGCCTTTGCCATACTGTGGTTTCACCATTATAATAATCAACTTTCTCTTTGACAAACTTGTAATATATTGTGTCCACTTTTTAAAAATCTCCAATACAACACTGAATAAATGGCCAACATCAGGCTCTTCCACCATCTCAGTCAATTTCCCAACATGTCACCCTGTTACCAAACATGATCGCCCATCACGATGTCTTTTCCGCCGCCACCAGTGAACAACCCACCACGGTTCACCCAAGATCAAACCCCGCAGGATTAGTGCAAAAGTAACAGGGTGGGAGAATGCAAATGACGATCAGACAGATGGACAGTCAGGACATTGCAATATCCATGCCCAATAAGCACTTACAGCAGGGGGGGGGAGTTCCTGAACAGCCAATCATCTCACTCAAAGACAATACTGTAAATACAGCATCAACGTATCTAATAACAGCAAAATCAACTGAGAGAGCAGATGATTGGAAATTAGGAATAATGATTACATATAAATGTCTAAAGATCAATATAATTTCATCATGCTAAAATGAGCACTAACATGGACTCCAAGACATTAAAAATGACAAACCAGGACAAAATCAATCAAAATGAAAAGCTGAAGCGAAGGTTAGTGGCTGGACTGAGTGAGTTTGTGAGCCCATAGCAAGCAAGCTCCAAGCTTTGTTTTTTTTTTGGTGAGTTGCTGGAGTAGGGTTAGAGAGATACAGTATACTGTCACTCAGCTAGACAATTAAGAAGAACATGTAGACACGACTGAGCCATGCTCAAAGTGGACACACCTGCTTCAGGTGCTGCAACCATTGCAGCTTCAACTAGGCCTACAGGAGGATGAGAAAGCACAGGAATTTAACATGCGCTTGTTTTTCGTCACGAACAGGAAAACTGTCAGATAAAGAATGGAAAAAGGTGGAGAAAGGATGGCAGTGCTTTTCTGTCTGTTTCACAGAAGTAGGTTAAAGCTGCAGAAAGGATGCTGTGAGAGGAAAAGTCCCCGAAATAGACCCCGTTTACTTTTTTTAGATACACAATACTCACCATTTTTATTAGAGATCGAACTAATGGAATACCTTTTTGACAATACGGGTGTAATCCAGCACAATATTAGCCGATATGGTTATAAAGCTTCATGTTTCTGGAAACTTTGTGGCGAATACCTGTAAATGTATGACCTAAAACAGCAGCAAGTCTTTAATAAATGTAGATAAGTGTTTCCTCAGTTTCGTTACACTGAAAAATTAAACAGTTTATTTTGCAATAAATAATCAAGACTGACGGCTGAAAATGACTCCGTGTGAATGTTTCACACCAAATCAAACTTTGTAATTCAAGAAACACTTTACATTTTAATGTCGGAGAGTAAAGTTTGGCCTTCTTTTATTCCAACCATAGCAAACAAACTGAAACCTGAGCCTTGAATAAAGAAAATAGAAAACCTTTATACTGCTACAAAAACGGTTTAGTTGGTGTTGTTACCTCACCTACGCTTCTTTTAGCTAGAGCAGGGGTGTCAAACATACGGCCCGCGGGCCAGATCCAGCCCGCCTGGGGGTCCAGCTCGGCCCGCCGGATGACTTTGCTAAGTGTGAAAATTACAGAAAGCCATAAATTGCATTTCTATGAGAATATGGAGGTTTATGAGTACAAACGTAATTGCTTCAAAAACAGCGTAAATGCGATGTCTGCTCCGGAGGCAGCAGCGCTCGCTGCTCGCTTTGTGACGCGTTTGACGTCAAACGCGTCACAAAGCGAGGGAATCTGCAGAGGAGAGCCCAGGCAGATAAACAGTGGGCTGATGTCTGAGTTTTTGCTCTTTATGTTTCTAGTTTATTGTAGAAATACCTTAAATTAGGGTTTATCATCCAAAAACCTTCACCAATGATTTAAACAGAAATATTGTCGTTATGTATGCGTTATTATGCTATGAATTTACTGGTCTGGCCCACTCGAGATCAAAGTCGGCAGTATGTGGCCCCTTAACTAAAATGAATTTGACACCCTTGAGTTAGAGGAACTGACAATACTTCACAAAATTACTGCACCTTTCAGTGACACAAATAATAACCACCTGTGACTGAATCCATATTTTTTTCTTCTTCATTAAGGGAACTCTGGGATACTCACGCAGCTCACGGGGCCCTGCATTCTCCCTCATGGCGTCTTGTTGCCGTGACAGCAGCTCACGCTCCTCCTGCATCTGAAGCCTTTCCTGCTCCAGCTCGTGCAGTCGACAACTTGTTACCTGCAAAGAAAAAAAAATCCCGTTCGTGTCAGGGCCTGATATTTACATGTATGATGACACTTAAAGAATGATGATGATGGCTAGGGTCAATAAATCCCTTAAAAAGACCTCATTACTTTTTGAGCCTCAAGCATATTCATTACAACTGAAGATGCAAATCTTTGTTGGATCATGGATAAATATTTTTATTATGCATGTTTTTTTTTCAAAATATATAATAGCTGGGTGCTGTAGTTTTTATTATTTGTCTCCCAATTCAATTTTAAGTGTAAAATCTCAATGCAGCATGGTCTCAAAACACTTTACAAAAACACACAGCAAGGAAGCAAGGTAACAAAAACCACATCAAAAACATCAGTGGTAAAAAAGTAGCAACCCAGGCCTGTACCAGCTTAACTAGGGGATAGTTCAGGGTCCAATGAACCAGTCATAACCATAATTTATCAAAAAAGGGACGTTTTAGATCTAATCTCAAAAGAGGAGACTGTGTCTTTCTCCCGAACTGGAGCTGGTTCCACAGAAGAGACGCCTGAAAGCTGAAGACTCGGCCTCTTGTTTTACTTCAAGAAAATCTAGGAACCCCAAGTCAGCCTCGATGATATGGTACCATGAGGTCTTTAAGATGTGATGGAGCTGGGTGAGTAAGGGTCTCTGTATATCCGGAGAAGGATTTTATATTCTATTCTTGATTTCACAGGGAGCCAATGAAGAGAAGCTACCATGGGAGAAGTATGATCTCTCTTGTTAAGTACAATCAGTACTCTCACTGAGGTATTTTGTATCAACTGGAGGCTATTCGGAGAGTTTTTGGGGACATTCTGATAATGAAGAATTACAATAATCCAGCCTAAAAGTAACAAATGCATCTATCAATTGTTGAGGGCTCTTTTCAGCTACACAAAAGAGTATTTCTATCAGCAAGACAGTGTTTGTGGACTGGGCTCAAAGTGAACAACGGTGTCTAAGTTCATGATATTGTCACTCGGTTATGTGTTCTTAAGCTAGATCGTGCTTTGGCTACACAGGCAACACTTTTAGTGTTAGCAGGAACAACTCAGGATTTGTTAACAATTAGGAAAAAGCAGCTTGTTACCAGTCTTATCTTTTAAGAGCTATAACCTGGATATATACAAATGAATATAGCAGGTGCAGATCAATACCATTTTATGACAGTACTGAATTCAGAGTTGGGTGTTATTGAACTTACACCTGAGTCGCGACTGTGTCAGAGGCCAATTATACCTTTAATGTTGTCAACTTACTTGCACTCTCACAAAAAATGTAATTATTCCTCCTCTTTGCAGTTGGAAGGCCTCACCTGCAGCTCCTGCTCCAGGCTCAGTTGGAGCTCTTCCTTTTGACGCAACTGCTGCTCCAACGCAGCCCGCTCATCCGTGTAGCCATCAATCAGACCTGAATGTGGATGACGCGAGAAAAAAGAACAGTTATAGAGGGCACTGAAAAAGCCACTTATGGATATTAACATTTGAATGTCCTTTTCATGGGAGTTTTCTCCGTTATGCTCCTGTTCCTCAGAGGAATTTAGAGGAATTTCCGTTGGGCCTTGTTGTTCAGCTTCAGTCACACATTCACACATAAGGCAGCCATCCAGACGAATGAGCACTTAACAGCAGAATACAAGAGCAAAAAAACAACAAGATAATGTACGTGCACGCTGAGGCACACAAACATGCATACAAATGCAAAGATGAATACTAGAGAGAATGTTTGACCCATTTTGCTTGACAGGAAGTACGAGACTAAGCCGTAAACACAATGAAATGCTCTATCATTACTGTACCGCTCAGTCACAGGTCAGCAAGCATTATGCGCCAGGATGGCATTCATTTCATAGACACAGGAAAGGAGGTATGCACAGAGGCTGGTGAGAAAAAGTTGAGTTACTGTTGCTGCATCTGTGGTGTATTGAGGGCAGTTCTGAGGTGAATATACAGCACAGTATTTTCTGACTTGATTTCTGCCGGTGATATTTATGATGCGTTATCTAAAGGTGAGAGACAAACAGACGGTAAATGTCACCTGTGTTGTCAGGTGATCATTTTATTTCAGGCATCTCAACAGGAACCGAGGTGTGTAAAGTTTGCCAAAGGAGGGATCCATCCATGACACTTAAATGCACATGATTACTGGTTAAAAATACAACTGCGCAGAGATGTCTCGGGAATCTACAATTCCAGTTACTGTACGACGCAGTCATTCCAAAACATCATCAGGATATTAGAGCCATTTAACTTGGCTTTTTTTTTTCCTGCTTCAAACATAACAAAAGCAGACCCTGTTTGTGTTTTCACTGACATATGATATGTTCCCATTAGTCAGTGAAGAGAGTCTTTATTCCAGGTTGAGCCTGTATCTTGGGTTAATTCAAAAACCAGTTTGAAAAGGCTCCACCCTGAGCTTTCACCTATGTGGATCATCCACACAATAGAAGGAGAATCACTCCTCTTTCCTCTCATTGGTATTTGCACAAGTGCATGTCTGAGAGACACAGGCTTAGATGTTATTGAAGAAGCACACCACATGACCACAGAGGAGCAGGTTTACACTATGGAGTGACATTCATCCACTGTTATAGCTGCACTGACTGGCTGACTAATCAATCGACAGAAAATTACTTGGCAGCTCTTTTGATGATTGATCTGGTTTTTTTTGAGGGGGGGCTAATTTTTCCAGATACACATCAAGGGTCTAACGACAGAAAGTGTCATATGCTTGAGGTAAATTTATAATTTGTAATACTGGGCTCATATACTGTATACATTACATATACATACATTTTCTTCTTAGTTGCAACTTTATTCTCCACGTTTTTTTTCCACTGCTTACCGGCTTTGATAACCTATAAAACTATAAAGCTATTTTACAACGGCAAATATTTGCAGTTCCTCTACAGGATTACTGAAAACAAACACTGACAGGATCCTTGATCAGTAAAAGACCATATAAGAATAGAAATGGCTCTAAACTCACCACTCTTCAGTGTGTCCACAAAGCCAATACGAAGACTTTTGTACTGTACAGACTGCGAGAAGAAACTAAAGGACAATGTAGTGGACTGGGTTTGGTGTGTGTGTGTGTGTGTGTGTGTGAGAGCGAGAGGATGTGGTTGTAACAGTTGACGTATGTGGACCAGCTGTCTCTGACATGGATAGGAAAGCCTTTTACCCACCAACAAGAACTGTCACAAGATTTAAACTGTTCTGAAGAAGCAAAAATTGCCTATTCGTAGGTAACAACTTATAGATTTCACTTTGTTCTCTCACACTTACCTTCACCTCCACTCACAGACCCTCGACATTTAGTTGCCACACAAATACAATCAAACGCCTGAACGCAAACCAGTGACAGACTCACACACAGTAATTACCATTTGTCGAGTTCTCACCACAGATGGCATTACACTCCTCTACTCTCCCTTTCAAACAGCTGATCCCATCACACCCAGTAACCCCCGCCAGCTCCCTCGAACACATGCACGTATGCATTTTCACCTCCTTCCACTTCATGCAGCTCTCTCTAGTTTCTCTAATCATTCTGACATATAAACACACAATTAGATCATCAATTAGAGTCCATATAGAGATTGTGAGCACTGCAGTTCTTCCTGTAAAGAGGTTACTTTGAAGGGGAAATGTCTTTTACAGGCCTTCTAACAGTGAATGCTTTCTCAATCGTCATAAAAATGGATCAACATTTAAATCAAATTGAAATACAGAGTCAGTGCATTTCACCCTGTCCTTGTTTTATAAAAAATAAATACACATTAAGAGCAAATCTCACCCTCAGCACGGTGGAGTTCCAGAGCCAGCTCCTCCCGTACCCGCGCCTCCTCCGACAACCTCTCCTGCAGCTCCTCCTGCTTCTGCAGCAGCTCGCTCATTTCCCGGTTGTGGCGGAAGGACTCCCGCATCAGCTCGGTCTGGGTCACCCGGGCATGTTCCAGCTGTGAGGTGAAGAGGAAAGAGACGGTGTCACGAAAGAAGATGAGTTTGGAAAGAACAAGTCTTTGCATTAAATAATTGTAGAGATGCAAATGTTAAAAAGGAGCAAATAAATATCCTCATCTTGACCAATGAAAACACCTCTGTAATGTCTTTTGAAGCTTGAAATGTTCCACAGAAAGAAACATTTTGGAGGTGCGGGATTTAAAAGAGGTTGACATTTTGGGTGGCTGGCAGGATCTGATGAAAGAAACTATCAGGTTGCCATATGGAACGTGTCGGATCTGGTGTTTTTAGAGAGCCATATTGGACCCAAGCTCGTGACTAAAAGTCAAGATATCTGAGGCCTTTGCCACATAAATTTAGACAATTCCTTTTTAAAGTTTGAAGCTTTTAAAGCTTGTATGCAAGTTCCTCAACTTTATGGAGATGATATTCGCAATGACTGGATTCCAACTTGTTATAGATATTATCCATTAATCCTGTGAAAGGAGGAGGTTACGACAACAATTTTCAGGTGTGATTTTGAGTAATACAGCTCCACGCCACCAATCTTTCCTTGCACATTTGATAATCTGGTTTGGTGTTAATTCCTGCAATGACTTTTACTGAGACAATATGATCGAATTAAACAGGGATTCCCCGATACTGACTCAAATATTTGGATCGGGTAGTGGTGATAACGAAGCCGATTAACTCAATGTAGTTGTATGTTTACGTCTTCATGCGAGTACTACGTCATTCGTTAGCAGCACACCTGCAGACCCGGTCATTTTACTCGAAGGAGTGAGTTGCACACAGAGAGCCGACAGTGTCCGTGTCTGCTGCTTGGATGCATTTCACACTTGCTACGGCAACAAGGTCTACGGCAATATATGCGAAGCCAGTGTTTTGAGTGGTGACGGTGATGCTGAAAAATATAACACAATCAAGCACCTCCAGAAGCATCATGCATTCTGAAGTCAGGCCTAATGATGCCATACACCAAAAGATTTCCACACAGTGAGGCAAACAAGCGTATTAATTAAACAATGGTATCAGCTCAGCTCTTGATATCCAAATCCCAGGTAATGATATTGGTACCTTTTACTTGCGATTTTGTATACATTTGCCTTATTGTGTTATATACTGATAGCATCAAATATTGTAAATAACTATAGATATGGATTTCAACTATTTCAACCAGGTATCGGTTTTGGAAAAAAGTTATTTATTTTTAATAAATTAGGTAAATTCACCTAAAAGCTCTGAAAAAAAATAGATGTATCAAATCAAGCAAGTTATTCTTCACTGACTTAGAAAGGCATTATGTCACCTTAAAGAATATATTAAAGCCGGTTTTACAACATAGTCTCTTCGTATTAGAAAGACTTTAACAACTGGCATTGCACAAAAAAAAAACTGCTTATATATAACGACAACAAAACAAGGTTGTATAATGATATCATATTGGTATTATGGCCTACTGGTCAAGAGACAGAGGGCATCTTTTCCTTGCGCTATGAAATCATCATCATGCAATAAACCGCCAGCACACTTTCTCTCTCTCATTTCTTGGTTAGTTTCCATAGATTTCCATATCTCCCGGAGCAAAGGTCTTATTGTAGCGTTATGGGAAGTGGTAACATGACTCCGCCACAGAGAAGTCATATAATCTTTCACCTACTGATTTCAGAGAGCTGCTGCTCCTTCGAGCTGCCGTGTGCCTATGTGGAATGACAGCTATCTTACATCACATCTGCATGTGTGGACCTGAACTTCAGAAAAAAGGCCGTGAAACGTCCCTATAAAACATTAATTAACAGTGCAAGTTCCATATTGAATGTACTGTACAATTTAAACACCTGCGGGTTACCAGGCGCAGACTTACTGTGTAAGGAGGAGTGGGCAGGGAGATTTTGGAGATGACCTTAAGAAGGTGGCCGTTAGTCCTGTGATTGACATGGGAGATCTGGGTTTGCACCACCACAGCGTTTTTCTCGTTCAGGGTGCTGCAGAGTGGGAAAGGTCGGGGAAGGGGCACCCGAGATTCCACCTCGTACACATCCTGGTCCTCCCCCTCCATCCATGTGCTGCTTTGCATGCTGCCGTTCCAGTAAGAGCGGTAAGAATCCATGATAAATGAAGGATCCAGGCACAACTTCCAACCCTTGTTTTGTTCCGCTGAAGCTCCTTACCTGGAGTCGTCCAGAGGGGTTTCCATTTGCCCTGATCTGTCAGGTTGTGCTGTGCGAACCGCAAACGAGAATAAAGCCCAGTGGGGACTCAAGCAGTGAGTACTGTTGTGGATAGCTCCAAGCAACAGTTTCTATGTGTTTGGTGCACAAACACACACACACATAAGAAGAGTAAACAACAATTGGAGAGGGTGACATCCACGTCATCTCAGTCACATGCTGCCTGGTTGATGTAGAACAAGTGCCAGGTAAATATTGAGACAGAAAATCATCCGGTAACGGTGACAACTGTTATAGTCCCACTGAAGAGTGTCATCCTCGGTAGCAGGTGGAAGTCATATGTGGAACCGGCAGGTTAAAGGGCATTCCTGAACCCCACCGCAGGAGGTATGTAAACAAAAAGGCGAGCATTTCTTCTCTCTGTGTGTCCTCTTTGAAGATCGAGTAGTCGTCTTCCTCGTTCTGTTCTCACTGACCTTCTTTCCTCAGAGTGAAACCGTATCATGCCGCTCCGTAAAGCTCACACCCCCACGTCTGCTCCCGCTTGCTCTCCTCTCTCTCCTCTCTCTCATCTCTCTCTCTCTCTCTGGAGATTCATTAACAATACTATGCCGCTGTGGCAACCCCAACCTGCAGGGAAGCCTCCCAGGGGCCCCTTTTAATTGTTTAGTCCGAGCGGCAGGCAGTCTAGGGTGAAATGACAGCGGATCTAAAGTCACTCATTCTTCCCTTCTTACTTCCTCCTAGGACTGCTTTCATTCCCTCTCCACGCATGCTCCCATGCTCATAACATTACTCACTGTAGCCGGATAGCTCTTCAGTCAGGCGAGGCTCACTTACCCCCGACGGACTACTGACTCTGCTAAACTTGTTTTGCCTGTCTCGACCCATGTGCTCTAAAGAAAATAAGATAAAATCCCTGACTTCCAAAGCAGTTTTCACCATTCAGCCGATGCTATCCCTCTTCACTTCCTACACTGTTCACATACAGCAGGATACAGCTCAGAAAAAGTGGGAGGGAAGCAGGTGTGGCTTCAAACCACGGGGCCAGTGAACCAGGTAAATTTGCAAATAGATCACACACACACACACACACACACACACACACACACACACACACACACACACACACACACACACACACACACACACACAGAAATAACCACAGACAACACACACCCTTCCCACAGAAAGTTGTCAAACCAGATTCCCTCCCTATAAAGTGGCAAAAAAACAAACAATTAAGGCGTTCTGACATGCTGCCTCTTCGTCCCACCTACAGTACAGTCTTCTGTCTGGCATGTCAACCGTCATACTCGCTGAACATGAACAACCTTCAGATTATGGGAGTGAGAAATGAGTGAGCAGACACCTTCCCCGGGCAAATAATTTACAGCATTAGTTCAACAAAGACACTTAACATTCCTGATCAGGCTTGTTACATCAATCTCTGTTCACGACTTCACAAGCAAGATGTGATGATCCTGCACCAGTCACAGACAAGACTAATGTAGACTGGATCGATAGGAACAGGAAAATCATTGAAGGAACCATTAGAAGGCTTTGTTGATTACATGTTTATTGTGCTATTACTTGTGTTGTACTTGGAAGAGATATAAACTGTGTTACATGTAATCAGCTCTTAAAAATTTCAGGGGTTCTTTACTACAGCTGCAAATAAGGATTATTTAGATTTTTGAGTAAATCTTTGACTCATTTAATTATTGTTTGGTCTATGAAATGTTAAAAACATTGAAATGGGTTGACTAACGTTTCCCAGAGCCTCTGTTGACTTAAACCAACAGCTGTTTTTCTCTGACCAACAGACTTAAACTAAAAGATATCCAAAAAAATATGGAAAACCAGCAAATATTGACATTTAAGATGATGGAACCATACATTTTCTGGCATTATTACTTGAAATAATTATTTATATGATTGTCTGGCTGTCAAAATTGTGCTGGTTAATTTAACAAATTATTCCATTTTATATTTTTACAATAGTTTATTTGCAGAGCACATCAGAATTTCTTGACTTTTTTGCATGGAGGTAATATATTGTACAAGGTAAATTAATTGTAGTGAGACAGTATATAATAGATGGAACCCAAAAGAAGGTGTACATGTGTTCTGTATTGTAATCAGATGACAAAAAACTACATCTGAATGATTCAATAAATAACATTCAACCAATTTGGTGTGTTTCTCTGTAGTGTAGATGGATGCTGGAACAACAGTGATGCTCAGCCTGAAATGCCTTCAAAGCTATTATTAGGCTACCAAGATAAAAAAAAAATCCATTGCAGCGTGAATAACGCATGCATCCCAGCCAGTGGGAAGATGTGTTGTGCAGTCAGTTACAGTAACACATTCAATGGCCTAGTTAACCCGGCCCCATCTCTGTGGGCTGACACTGGACGCAGCGGGCGCACCGCATGGATGGCCCGAGGGGGAGTGGAGATGTGCTGTGCAACCGGACTATGATAGGCTGGCTGGCCGGACAAAAGCTCTGTGTAAATACCGCTCGTATCTATAGGCAACCACTGGGAATGAGGCAGCTCTTTTGTGTGTGAATTCTAGACAGGCCAACTTTGTTGCCGGCACACATTCTGCCATCTCATCTCCATTATGTCTCCGTGAACAAGCGTAGAAACCCACAGAGGGGGTTAACGCTGTTCGACTGCGGGCAGTTAAACGTTTTGACAAAGCCTAAATGTGTCACTAGAGGTTTCTGTTTACTAGTAGCTGTTAGGCACAAACACACAGGACCATTCATGACAGATTCTTCTAAAACCTCAACCTGCAAAGAAGCACATTCACCGGAAAAAGCACAATTAAATAGGACCAGGTATCAAAATAAAGTAGCCACTAACTGGCATCAGATGTTTGGTCAGAATAGGTTAGGTTAGGTTAGGTTAGGTAGTTACTTTATTAATCCCAGAGGGGAAATTTAAAAAAAAAAAAATAAAAAATAAAATTATTTGGCCGAGAGACAAAGCAGAGGGATGATCTCTTGCTTATCTCAGGTCCTGAGTTCTGAAACCAGCACAACTACAGGACTGGCTCTTTGTTTGGATGAAGCGCATACCGCTAACTTTCACCTATCGGGCTGCTTTACTCATTCTGTCATTATATTATAATCCATATGTCAGGAAACTTTTCTAAGAGGTGCCTTTACACCTACCTTGTTTGGTCCGGACCGTCAGACTTTTCAGTTTGGTCCAAACCAAAGCCAGGTGTGAAAGCTGCCTTGGATCACGGTCCGGATCAAAAGACCAAAACAGGTGGTCTTGGTCCAGATCAAACTGAACCATGGTTCGGTTCGTTTGCAGTGTGAAACTACTTTCTGGATGGTCTGGACTTTCAGAGCAATTACAGGAAATCGACACCGTAGAAGAAAATGAACATGAGCCACGGTGACACACACGGGGAGGAAGACAGTATTTAACTAATTTGTTCCAACGAAGAAACCAAAGCTCAACTTGAAAAGCAGATAAAAATGCTCAAACTTACAACTTATTTTCTGAGAAGTACCAGTCATAACACCATGAAAAATTATTATAGTGGCAACAAACTGAATCTGTTCATTATTTTTTTTTTCCATTCAAACTGAAGAGGTTACCGGCTGAATTGGCAACACGCCAATGTCTGACGCACAAACCAGTTAATGTTAAGCATAGAAAGATACGAGTGTACACGAGTGATGTCAAAGGGATGTAATTATGTCAAACAAGTTCTTTAGTGTGCTCGCAAAATTGCAGCCGAAACAAAAACATAAACTTTGGTTTGGATTTTCGGGTGTGAGAACTCCCTAAGTTAAGAGGATTTTAAGAAGCAAAATTAGTTTCTACAGGAATAGTTCAACAGTTTAGCTTTTTTGTTAAGAGTTTTCTAAGAACACTGATATTGGTTGATTAAATAAAAAGATATAATGGGTTAATTAGTGAGCTCACAGGTTCTGGTAGGTGGATTTTCATAAGCTGTTTCCCTTTGTTTACAGCCTGCATGCTAAAATCCATCTTCATATTTACCAAACAAATATGACCGTGGCATCGATCATCTCACGCAACTTTCAAGTATAACCAGTAATAATAATAACCAGGAAATAGAAAAATGTTCAGGTATGAAGCGCAATACAGATTAAGACAGGGCAATTAGCTGAGCTAGCCAATGAACAGTGGACAACACAGATCCTGAACTTAATCCACAGTGTTTGCTTTTTACCTGGTTAGTCGTGTTGCTGATGGCCATCAACATCTTCTCCAGAGCCGTCTGGAGTCGGCGGCTGATGCCCATTAAATATTCCTCGATTTCGAGCTGTGGCCCCGCCCCGAGCAGCAGGCTGTCCATCATCTTCTGAGACACCTCGAGACCCTCATCGGCCTCCAACTCTCCGGACCACATGCTCCCGTCGTCGGCACCCGTCTCACTGCCCTGGCAACTTTGTGCAGAGTAATCTAAAATGACCAGAGCAGCACAGGGCGGAAATGTGTCATGTTTACTTCAATGTCTGCATATTCACTGACACAGTTTAGGTCTTAAAGGTCTATTACTGCTTTCTTGTGCTGCTTGCAGATGTATACATTCTGACTTCAGATGGATAAATCAAGATAATAAAAGAAAACTACATGCATGCATCATGTAAAAAAAAGTTGCTTATTATTTTCTGTCAACTAATCGTTGCAGCTCAACTCACATCTAGAAGTAATTTAGTTTTAAACATTAAAGTCACGTGTCGTTTATATCCCTGACAGAACAGGATGCCTACCAGTGCTAAATATACAGTATAACCATAATAAGGGTAGCGCACACATCATCTGATGTAAATGAAACATCACAGTTACACAACTGCCTTTAAGAGAGTTGGTAGATTATGTAATTCACATTTAGTTATTCAACACACTTTCTCATTTTCATTTCAGAGTGTCATGAGAGCAGAGAGAGACAGTGTGACTAAAAACCCCTGTTGTATTTCAGTTAATTCTGACAGTATGATACACAGCAAGTAAAGCAGTTGATAGTCTGATGGCGATAAGCAGTTAAAATGTATGCAATGTATTATTATTTTCACACTATGAAAGGATTTGTAACCACCATAAACATAGCAAATGTAAAATGTCACTGGCTCTACGATTAAATAAAAGACATCCAATGCATCCCAGTACAGAAACATGATGCATTGTGGGAGATCATTTTCAAGAATTATGGGTCACGGATAATTTATTATTATTTACTGTGCTATGACATGAAATATGACATGAAAGTGACATTGGCCATAACTGCACCTCGTCATTTGGGTGTTTATTGCTGCAGAACTAAATGTAAAAAATGTCACGCAGGTACATAACTCAACAAGCACCAACCATAACTTACATGCAAGCATGTGATAAAACCAGCCATCACCTCCCATCAAGGTGAATGTAAAAAAATGACTGATATCTGCAGTAATCTGTAACATGAGCAGCGGTGTTGAAGGAAAATAAGCTTTTGAGAAAACTCGTGTGATAAAAAGTGGTTGTGAGGTTACATGACGGTGGGTTCGAGGAATCTGTCACATATGAGGGCGTCTACACTTTCATTTGACCAGTTTTCAACTGATATTATTTACTGCACAGTATAAAGCAGAGAGCGGTTGGTCTGAGCACAAACACCATTACTGGTCGATAAATCCGCATCATGTTTTTTTCTATTTATATAAATTATATTTTATGTATCCATTAATACATTTGCAGACATTATATTTCATTTTAGCCTAACAGAAGACTGCTCAATGAAACTACTATTAGTCTACTTTACTAGTAAGACAGAGTTCAGTGATGAATCCAAGGAGCTACAAGTTTGACAAAGTATTGGGAAACTATAAATAGAAAACTTGTCAGCCGGCAGGGAAATCAGATTTTTCTCTGACCCCTGAAATACATGACTAAATGTCCGTGTGACAACTGTATATGTGCATACAAATACTAACTAATGGTGTGTTTTCTTTCACTATAGAAACTGAACAAAAACCTTCAGGTTAAATAAAAACAGAGAGGAGGATTATCTTCTTAATTATGCACTGCATCATGTCGTCATGGTTTATGATGTTAATGCTCTATTTGTGCTGTAATGAACACAAATTACATTTGAAATTCAACCCCAGAAGTCCAATTTAAAATACATTTTAAAAACTTGAATACTTTAAAACATATTTTGGCTTTGCTCTTCAAATGTTTTTGTTGTCCACACTAAACAAAAGTAAACGGATTCAAAGCTCTGTTGAATTTTCTCAAATTTAAGATGCCAGTCTGACGACAGCTCTGCAGCTGCTATTGCATAAAATTACAAAGCACAGCAATATTTCTAGTCCTATCTCGAGGTGCTGTAAAGTAAATATGTACACATATTTACAATTTGCATGCTTTGTAGTGTTTTCTCTGATGTTGTTTCTGACTAACTCTAACCTACAGCTAACTACAGCAACATGTTTGAACTCTTCAACCTGCTGTTCAGACATGGAGACCAGCATTTACGCAAACCTTTACTGAAACTTGAAGTCACTTACCTGCAGCATAAGGTCTACTGGGCTCTGTGTTAACTCTCTGTGTGGTGGGGAGGGACGGCTGCACTTCACCGGAAGCATCACGCAAACTCTGCATGTGGAGGCCCATCGTTTCCTCTGCTGCTGCCGTGGTCTTCAGGACGTCCACCAGCACCTGACTGAGCTTCTTGTTGGCCTTACGCAGCAGGTGTCTAAAAATTGAGAAAAGATGCTTACGTAATAACGAACACGAAAGAGAAGCATGCGGAGTGCTACTAACACAGGAGATAACACTAAAATCATAGATGCAAATCAGTCTCAATCCTTTTCATATATTTATAGCACTAAAACAAACAGATATGCAACAAGTTATTCTGAAGGACAAAAATCAATACATCATGTTGCTAATTATGATATAATGATATAATTTACGCCGTCGTTGATCTGATTCTTAAGAAAGAGTCTCTGTACCTTTCAGTATCTTTATCTGAAGACTCTCCATCATCCTGCCATGACAATTTGCGTCCACCAGCCTGCGTTGCTCCCGACCCGCCTGGATCTTCCTCTTCCTCAACTTCTCCCTCAGCGTTGTGTCCCTTCTTTAAGGCCTGGACAGGCAGCAGAGAGAACACAGACAGCAGCCCCGTCATTGCAAAGTTTCTTCTGAATGAACAGACTCCTCGACACCAGTGGACAGTGTGGCTGTATGTGTCGCCATTAGTAAAAGTGAATTCAAATAGGGCTCTGCAAGGCGCACGCAGACACACAGCGCTTTTCACCAGCATGCATGCGCACACGCAAACACAAAGACACACTTTAACTCCCTTGGAGCTGAGAGAAACACTACTATCTTTGTGCTGCTATGGCAACAGGTGCACCTGACACACAGACTGGCAGTGGCGATGGCTCCACCTTCTGGAAGAATAGCAGTAATGAGGCGAAGTTTAACACATTACACTGTGCTTACACTGCAGATAAGATGGGCACTGATTTCAGTCGAAGAATCACTTTTTCAGCTGAAATAACATTTTAGTATCAACATACAAGTACTGCACACTGACATCTGAAAATAGAGATACATTTGAAGCTTAAATATACACAAGATTTTGAAACATAAAGTCAGATATCCATTGATTAAACTCTGTAATTTATGTAATTCATTCAACTTTTATAAGCAATTTATAAGTCTGCTGTAGTGTTGCAATAAATACTATTCTACTCTACGTGTTTTGAATATTTTGTCCAACCCCATTTTCAGACATTAATTTCAGTACCTCCTTTGGACATTTTAAAAGATGACTGTTTGAAACATTAACAATTTTCAACAACTAATAAATATTTATCGAGCTATAATATTCAATTTTTTTTTTTTTTTTTACTTTGAAGTAAATTAAACTGAACCTTATATTGTCAGATTTTATCATCTAAAGATTTTGGACATATTTTTGACCTGGAAGGCTGTAAAACATCTAAGTTTTGTCAAAATAAAACCTTTATTCTGCAATTCACAAAATATCGTTGTGGCTTTCTACGTTGGTTGGTTTTCTTTGGATCACTTTCACAAAAAACAATGTGATAACATTTCTGGTCTTTACAGACACCAGATAATTCAGCAGTGAATAACAGTATGCATGGAAACATTTCAGCACAGAAAAGTACAGCAGTACTTTTTTCATCATTAAAACTAATCTAAAACAATTATTGAGGTTCAACAACTTTTTTTCTTTTTTTTTGGACTAATTATTACCACTAAGAGTGTGTTGGAGCAAGTCAATCTCACAAAGAACACTGAACCTGACAGCGACTGCAATCACACGCTCAAAGCTTAATCATGCAATAAATGGTTAGTGAAAACCAAGCAGGCCTTGGGATTCGCTCTTCAAGGCAGCAGGAGTGCTTTGAAAAGAAATCATCCTGAATCAACATGAGGAAACCAGGGAATGCATAGCAGATATATGATGAAACTTTGTACAATCAAGAATCTAAAATATTACTTTTGGAAAGAAGTGGATAAACAAAAATACTCCCTGTCAAACCAGCAAAACTGTTATGACACTGATAAACTAGTTTTTCTCTTAAACTGGTTCTGATCATTTAAGAACTGTTCAAAACATGACAGGACGTCTATGAACTAGTCAAAGCTCACAGCACAAGTTCACTGGAAATATAGAGGAGTAACATTATGATGTTGCACCGCTCTGAATAAGGAGTGTAAGGCTGCACACATGGTTTGTTTCACATGTTGCTGTGTGCCTTAAAGGTGCAGGTAAAAGAAATGCACGCATTTGATGATGTCTATTACTATTTAGTGTTTTGGTCTAATAACATTATAGTAGGTTAAAAAAAAGCAATGTATACATCCAAAAATAAGTATAGGTGCTGGATACCAAAAAAAAAAAATCAAAAGGATATATAATATATTTTTTTTATAAATATTCTACCTATAGTGCATACATTTGGCAAAAATGTAGACAAACATGTTGCTGAATAAATTAATCCTGGCTCAAAAACCAAACAAACCTGCTTCAAACACATTATTGCTTATAGGTCTGTACATAACCAAGCACTTATTGTAAACTCGATTCAGGCACCAAATTATTTAATCAAAATTGGCAGTTAAAGCAGTAAAACACAATATTAATCCGAGTTAAAACATACAGAATTAATGAACCAGTAAAGAGATTCAATTCTATTGATGCGACACCTGCAGTGCGACACAGTGCATCTGAAAATGAATGCCACGGCAGCAGTGGGGTTTGTCAGATGGAAGAAATGAATGAATTTGTCGTGTGTGGTTGAGAGTTGAGGGTAAAAATCAACACATCAGGTTGTGACAGTTCAGTACTGACCTGCTGGGGTCCCGATTCACTTTTCTGCAGCTCCTCCTTTAACGTTCTGATCTCAGCGTTCCTCTCCTCCAGCTCCCTCTCCAGTCGCTCCCTCTCCACCTCCTCCAGCCAGGCGCATGCTGTGGGGGAAGCTCTGGGAGTCGGCTCCTCTTTCTCCCTGTCCTCCGCCTCTTCTTCATCCGACAGGGTCTGCATGGAGGTGCTGGTCTGGCAGGCGTATTTGTTGATTCGAGCCCTCTCAGTCTGCTGTGCAAACTCCACGGACATCTGAACTATGGCCTGTGAGGGAACAGGGAGAGCTCCTTTATGATTCTATTTGATGATAGACACAATAGAGATCTAAGAGGGCTGAAATGATGTGTGACTAGATCTTCTTTTGTACTTGTGTGTCCCCGTTCATGCCTTCATGCAGCTTTGTTTCAAAGATGAATAATACAATGTATCTGGAGCTGCCGTGATTATTTTCATTATTGATTATTCTGATTATTATTAGAAAATGCAGCTACCCAGATCCTGAGATAACATCTTCACAAATCTTGTTTTGTCTTAGCTACAGTTCACAACCCAGGGTCATTAAGTTTATTATCACACAAGACAAAGACTGAAAATATTCTCTTTTCAGATTGTAAAAGCATGTTAGGCAGTTTTAGTTAATCAACCAACTGAAATTATCAATCACTTCTTGATTCATTGACGATTCATTTTAGCTGAAACTGCTTCCTTTCACGAGTCAAACTCAACTGTTGCCGTCTAGACACATTTCTGTGAATACACGGCTACGTACCTTGGCAACTTCCTCCTCTACTTTCTCCTGGTGTTGCTTCTCTTCTCCGCTGACCTGTCCAGCTCCCCCGAGGCTCTCCGTGGAGCTCCCAGTGCCGCTGATGCCGTTCAGATCCAGCTCTCTCTCTCCTGTGTCTCCCTGATGCTGTTCTCTCTTCCTCTCCTGCTCTCTTTCTCCTCTCACTCTCCTAAGCTCACTGCTGTGCTGCTCTTTAAGAGCAGCTACTTCTTGGATGTACTTGTGGTGGAGAGCTTTCCTCAGCGCCTGCAGCTGTGCTGTCAGGCCAGGAGTCCTGCCAGACCAGCGTGACTCCTCAACTCCCGCTGACAACTCGACATCGCTCAGGTCCTGAGAGGAGTGAAAAAAAAAAAAGCAGAAAAGAGCAAGTTACAAAAATAATGTGGCAGATAACAGCCGATTTACTGTGTTAAAATGAGGTAAACTATGCAGTTTTGGACCATTAAAGTTCCTCAGGACTGTTCCAGAAATAAACAGGTTATACTTACTGTAGCTAAACCCCATCCACCCTTTGACCACCGATAAATACACCAGTTTGTTCTCTTTGCCTCCGAGGGACGATGAAGACGATAATGAGCTATCTTGCATTACATTTCAGCAACATCTTCCACTAACACACTACCACTCTGTCTTGTGATGAATCCCTGTCTTGTCTATTTCATAGTCCTTCTCTGTTTGTACTTGCCTCAAACTAAACACTTTAAGCCAAAACACATAATGTCTGAAAGCACCAGCTTTTTGGGGTTTCTCTTTCTCTCCTCTGTCAGTCTCCTACTCTCCTAACTTCTTCTCTGATCGCCGCGTGAAGATGTAAACGCCTCAGAAACCCATGCTGTGGAGTTTTGAGGTTGGAGAGAGCGAAAGTGACCAACCAAGGAAGGATAGAAGTTGGAGAGACGAGTGTGAGAGATGGCTTAAATGGATCACGCTTCACTCACGCTAGACGGAATCCTCCTTTCGTGCGGCCGACAAGACGAGGGTAAGTTCTCTTGGTTATAACGGTGTTACGTAACTTCCAGTCCTTTTAATTGTTAGATGTATGTAGGTCCACTCATGACGCTGCTTCTGGAGCTTGGCCGGGGATTTAGGGCACGTTCTAGCCTGAAGGCTGCAACTGCTCCCTCTCATCCACCCTTGCTGTCATAGCGTCTTAATGCATGTGCACGTTTCAGCTTATAGTAAGACGTGATGCATGTGACACAGAAGATTTTAGAAGGTAAAATATAGGATGCAAACCTTTAGCTCCTCTGCGTTCTCCTCCGTCCTCTCAGAGGCGGATGCTGGAACGCTGGACAGAAAAAAAACCGCAATGTCAGTATTAATTGTCTACAACCTAAAGGAAGTTTAAAAGTTTGGGAGTAATTTAAGTTTATTCCCTTGAATAATGTGATGATTATTTAGTGATGAGATTCATAAATAAAACATACAATAAACACACAATATTAAGATTATATAACAACTGCAAAAGCGCTGAAGAAAACACAAAACTTGAAGTGTTGGTATAATTAAGGCTGCAGCTAATGTTTATTTTCATTATAAATCAATCTGCAGACTATTTTGTCAGTTAATTGTTTGATAGTTAAGTGTAAGCTGTAAAAATGATAATTTTTCTTGCAGGTGATGTAATTTTCTGTTCAGTGACTACTTGATTTGTTTTTCAGCTCTTGACATAAAATACAGACAAGAGTGTAACTAACATCTGCGAACAAGGCGTGAAGTAATGTAAGTGACATATTCTGTATATTAATCAGGATACTGTATCTGGATATCAAATATGTGACTGTAGTCTAAATAATTTTCTCGAGCATAGCCAGGAATTGGAAAATAAGGTTGTCAAGTTTTACATTTGCAAAAGCAAACAGTGGAGGGCAGCAGCATCTCGGTCTTAATAGAAACAGTCGGACTCTTCCCTTTAGCCACGAGGTAGAGCTGACATGTTATAAAAAAATTAAATAGATGTGTATATAAAAAAAATAAATAAAAAAAAAAGACCGTTAGAGATACAAGTGATTTTTCATACTGTAACATTAAAAACTGACATAAAGTCTAACTTCTGTTCGTTATCTTTGTTCTAACACAGGATGTACAGAATGGGGTAATACAGCAGTTCATGCATACTTCTGACATTTAAGGTGATACCAAATAGTTTTGCCATTTTAGGTTGTGAATCTTAAGTTGTTGTTTTTTTTAAAACCAAGTGCGTCATGTCTCAGGTCACATTCACTGTGTTTTCTACTGAGGATTTTTCTCAGGAAGCCACCTGGAAAGACTGAAAGGGTAGTTTTACAGGTTAGTGGGCTAACAACAGGCATGAATAGCACTTCAAACACCCTGGTGAATATTTCATCAGTGCAGGCTTTGTTGTCAACTGAACTGGGTCAGGTAGCTTCCACGTGCTGCACAGGATGTGCAGACCAGCTTCTATTAGAAGTTATCTTTACTGCTGTCAATCATGGAGCTCGGTCTGCTCAGACTGCTCTCCCAGCAAACACACACTGTCAATCAATCAAGTACATTATCAAAGTGAAATCCACTGATTAAAAGTAATATGTGTACAGGAGAGAATTATACAAGCTGGACAACAGAAGAAAGTATAAATGCAGTGAGTGTGGTCCTGCAAAGCTACAAAGCTGATGGGGCAACAGATTTATGTTGAATTACTACTTCAGAAATGTATGGCTGCTCTAATACAAATTTCAGGGCACGTTCTGTTGCATCACGTCATCGCAGAGATGTAAGCTGACAGATGAGTCAAATCAGGCATTCTGGTTTATTGCACAGAAATTATCTACGGCATATCTATAAAAATCACCTTTTATGTTTTCTGTGTTTAACATTTCCTTTGTAAAAATATATCATTATTGCCTTTGTGAGGGAAGTTTTCGCCACAAACACATTTGCCTTCAACTGAAAATGCACGTTTTTGTTTCCATGGTGCGTCACCTGTAGTGGGTCTGAGTGCCTGTGACCTCCTGCAGTCGCTGCTGCAGCATGAAGAGCTCCGTGGCGTATCGCTCCTCTGTCTCTGCGGCCTGCTGATGGTAGTGAGCTCTGAGACGCTCCATCTCTTGTTTGTGACTCTGCTCCAGCTGCAGCTGCTTCTCCTGAGCTTCGGCCTTCAGCCTCTGGAGTTCCACCGAAAGGGATGTAGATGCAGCAGCTCGCTCCTCCAGACCTGACAGATAACCAGGTGAAAAGTGAAATTCATTGCACAGATTAAACTTTAATGTTCACACTGGGAAAATAGGTTGCTGCAAAGGCAAAAGACGGCATGTGCATCAAAGTGAGACATAAACAGGGAAGAGTCAAAGAAACAAATAACTCAATAATATAAAAGTCAATTTTTGCATATAGAGATGAACTGGTTAAAAAGTATTTGCCATGCTACATGTTTCGACTTAAATATAGTATGTTTATATCCAGGATCTAAAAAATATTTACCATTGCCTGTTCACAGAATGACATTTGTATTTTTTTGTGAATGTGAATTAGGCTCAAAACAAGGCAGTCTACAATTTGATTTCTCCGTTTGTAGCTCACAACAAATACAAAAATGTACAATGCAAACAACACTCTAGGCCACAGACTATACGTTGCAAGACGCATACTGTACGTGGAAAGACAAGCATTGCTCAGTTTAATTGTCACATACATGTAGAAAAAACCTTAAAGCCAGACACTAAAGAAGAGAGTGAATACCACATTTACACACACACACACACACGCACACACACACACACACACACACACACACACACACACACACACCAAACCATGTTTTAAACCAGTGACTTGACATTAGTGCTTTTTATTGTTAATTAGAGATTGTCAGCTCCGGGTTTACCTTTGCTTGACGAGGGGCTTAAAGTGGCACCCTGCATGCGCAGGTCAGAGATCTCCCTCTCACTGTTACTCTTCAGCTCATCGTAGGCCATCTGCAGTTCAAATATCTGGGAGACAAACAGGTTTGTTAGTGTCATCCTGTTAACACTATTCTCTCAATCAATCAGTGTGCATAATTCCACACTACATACCGACTAATTATAACGACTGATAGTAAACCGATTTATTTTTCTCTAAAAAAAACAAAAAAATTACTATACTTACCAGTTTTATACTGACAAGAAATGAAATGAAATGATATGCAACCAAAATATGTTACCCAAACTGATACTAATCCAATTAAACTTCATAAACAAATGACAAAATGTTTTTCCAAAGATTTAATAGACATTTTTGGTTTTCTTTGGTATTTTCTTACAATTCTAAATTTGTTTGAACTTTTTCCAGCTGCTCCATTTCGTTTGTGCAAAGCATTATGGGAAAACTGTCTCCCAAAAAAAAAAAAAAAAGGTCATTTTGTTAAGGATATTCTATTCCGCTATGTCACCAGTGTGAACATTTGTCCACACATATTTACTCAAAACCTGCTTAGATTCAGCATGTAGTGTGAAATTGAACACAGTTTATACAGTTTGTACCTTGTTCCCATCAGATCTCAGCAGAGTCTGAAGCTGTGAAAGTCGATGATGTTCCTGCTCAATTCTCTCCCTCACCTGCTGGAGATCTCTGTAGAGCTCTACAGTAAGAGAGAGCAAAATATAGAGACAGGTTAGACTTGTTTTTTATTTTATTGGAACGTGTAAATCTATTGCCGTGAACACACATAGTTGCGTGTTTAGGTAGAAGTATTGTGTATCTACAAAGTGATCCACGCAGGCCCTCAGTGCTGCGTTCAATGAGAACACGTGTTTTATTATTTGTAATACTTATTTAATACTGCACTGTAATTCTTTAAAAAGTGTACCTCTGGCCTCCAGGACAACTGAGGTGGATTCACTAGTTACTGGTCTTTCCTCTGAAGAGAGCGGCTGGCCGTCAGCATCAACACTCTCCAAATACTCTTCACCAAATATCTTTCGAAAAGACTGGAAACAAGACAAAGCCAAGGTTGCAAAGTAAGGTCATGCGGCAACACAATATATTAAAATTCATTCATAAAACTACTGTATTATATAGTTAACTATATATAGTTACCAGAATGATCTCACTGCATTCTTCTGACACAGCTCGTATCATGTTCTGGTATTTGATTTTCCGTTCATCTGAGGAGAAACAAGCATAAAGTAGATAAAGGTAATATCATGAAGTGTTTCTCTATAACTAACAAAGTACAAAAATCCATCTGATTTCTGTCCCGTTTCGATCTAAACCATGTGGTGCCGCTCTGCCACAAAACACAGATACACACGCAGCCGTCTAGCTACAGCTCTGCTCACCCTGGTTGCCGTGGTCTTTCAGGTCCTGCACTTTCAGCTCCAGAGAGTGTTTGCGGGCGTCCGTCTCCTCCTGCAGCAGCTCGAGCTGGGCGGCATGGATCTGGGACAGGCTGATGCACTGGGCCTCCATCTGTAGCCTGCACTCACCCTAAACACAGGAAGAAGATATCATCGCATCAACATGGAATAATACACGGGGAAACGTGCATTTTCATGTACCGTACATTTATAAAGTGATATTCTATTGGAGTGTTTGTGTTAATGTTGCTAAAAATGGTCAACACTGGATGACAAGTGATAAAAAAAAAAATTAAAAAAAACCCAGTGTCTACAAACAAAGCGTTGAGACTGGGAGAGTAGTAAAAAAAAAAAAAAAAAAAAAAAAAAAAAAAAAACCACTTAAAGTTGACCACAAATTGAATTAACAGGCACGGTACATCTGTTTGCTAATCAGAGGATATAAATGATTAAGTAGAAAAATTCCACCGATCCTATTTCTACGACAGCCGTGGCAGAAGCTATCTGTGTAAAGGACGAGAGGTCTGCTATTATCACTTCTGTAACAGGGAACAAAAGGCACACTGTGAGGCTTCTTTCTCTAATTATGCATTATGCATTAGCACTAATTTGTTAGGGTTACACAATTATGAAATTGGGATTCTGTTACCTTTGATGTCCTATGTTTTAAAGTGCACTCTACATTTTAATTAGGCTGTATTTAAAATGCTTTGTTACGATACAATCTCCCCGTTTGTACTGCATCTAACAGTGCAGTGGAGAGACTCCTTTTCAAACCTGTTCATACTCAGACGCTGCTGCGTAAAACATGCAAATGAGAAACATTCAGAGCCTCGTAAGCGGATGGCAGCTGTGCTATGATGTGTCACTGCGATACACAACAACTAAGACAGAATTACTTCTACAATAAAACTGAGCTTACACGAAATATAACCACTACTGCAGAGGAAATTACTAAAATATACAAAACTCACTCTGCATGTATTCTGAAAGAACGACTCACGCCTATAGATTTGTTTTCAGAGGAAGGTACGAGTGATTTAAACTCTGAAGCTCCGAGTTGTTTTTCTGACATTTCCAGCTGGAAAAAAAAACCCTCCCCAAATTCAATCATCAACCGCTTCACAACTGCGAGGACAAATTGAACAACCTTGGACTTTATGGATGAGAGACACTTGTGGGGATTTCAAAGTCCCTCTGTGCCCATCACCAAACCAAAAAATTGATTCATACCCTTTTAGACACCACGTGAACCACAGCACTCTGAATTCCTGTATTTTCAAAAGCTTGCGCTGCACCTCATCAGCTTTTCACTGCATTAAGTAAAGCACGCTCACAACACTCCGCTTTGTTTGCTGCACGCTGTAATGAATACCCGCATGGCCAATAGAAATGAGGTAGTCAGCTAGGCACCGAAGGCAAAATGGAGGAAAAGCTGATATTGTGTGTTTCTTTAATTCCCTGAATTTTACAACACATGATTGCATTTATATCAGGACCTCAGGAGGAAAGACCAAACAGTCAGGTAGGTTAAAGGTAGGCAAAATGTGCAGTGTAGCTTATATGATAAACTTCGTTCGGGTTTTGTTATATGGTCGTAGACGTAGTCCTGCTCGGGGTTTGAAAACTGCCTCTTTGCTATGTCCTCTCTGACTTCCCTGAACACCTCGTCAGATGAGGGCTGAGCCAAGCAACAAGTGCAGCGCAGATCACGTAGTGTCTCAAAGTGCATTTATAGAGTAAAAAAAACAGGCATGAACATGTTAATGTTACTGAACCTGTTCTAAAGATTCTAACATGTAGCTCTCTTAAATTTAAAGCAACAGACATAAAACAAAAACTAAGCTGCATCTATTTGAATCATATTAGTACCAGTTGGCTTCTTTAGTGAATGCGCTGCACTTTGCAAACTTGTTAAAATGTTGGTGCGTTGCATTTTAATAACAGATACAGCCTGGTTCCCAACAAAAGGAGCTCCAGGTTCAAGAGAATTAGTGGAAGTGGATTTTTTTTCTTGGGTACAGAAGTAACGAGTAGGTCACACCCATTGTGCAACTCTTGTACTGCTTGTTTGCCTTTCTTCACAGCGGGAGTTTAGTATGATACCAAAAGATGAATTATATAATAAGATATACTTCATGAAAAATGTATGTTTGGTTGCTGGATTCATCGAGAGGTTTACTTAGATTTTGTTGGCACATTTTGGCACAGCATCTTTTAGAGCTCAGTGGGAATTTTTTCTCTCACTTGAGCATCTGCCTCAGGGCACCGTAAAGGACCATCCCCAGCTGCAGCCTGGCATCAAGGACCATTCTGCTCTGAAGACAAGATGGTTGGGTTTTTTTACATTTGATTTCATGTCATACCATCACCTCTTTATTTCTGTCAGTGCAGCTCTGCTCCGATAGCATTTGTTATTTTTGAATTGTTGCGAGTCCTCTGGTACCACTAATGAAGATGCTAAGTTTGTTGAGTTGTTTTGTCTGCTGATTTCCAGCTGCAGTTAAATTGTTTATTCTACTCTCAAGTAAAAAAAAATTGTGATTGAGACCTGCCTCTAAACAGAGCAGAACAAGCAGCCTTATGTGGCAATTTCAGGTGTGTCTACAATGCAAATGATTAAAAGTGTAATTCAGCAGACTGAAATAAGTGTTTTGTAACATGTTGGTGGAGGTACACTGTTTGGCGAGTCCTATGTGTATCATTCTTTTGAACCTACCTCAAAAAAAAAAAGAGAGGAAAAATATTCTTCTGCAAGGTCAGCTGTATTGCAGCAGTGTGAGCACCTATTTATTGACCTTTACACCACACTGTATGATGTATCAAAGCAACTGAGAAACAAAGGGCAGGATGTGAGCTTAAGTGACATTTACATGCTCAGTCGTCTCTCCTTCTTCTGCTCTCTGACCCACGGCATGCTCTGTGTGGATGCCCGTCCCATGCCGGCTCACCTAAAAGAGCGAGCAGAAGAAAAATAGTCCAGTTAATTTGAAACGGTCTCAAACAGTTTTCTAGTACAAATGCAGACAAATAAGACACTAATGGGAAAAATAAAAGGATAAAATGCACCATTATGAATCACTTCCTGAGAGGGAGCACAGACAAACTGTAGCAAGTGCAGATACCACCGTGTTTTTTTTTTTAAAACTAGACCAGGGGCCATCAAAATGTTCAGAGACTGTTCCGGTTGCTCAGAACCGTCATGTGCACGGAGCAAGAAGAAGCAATAACCTGTGTGAGTAAGTATTCCAAGTTTCGTTGCTTGATCGACATCGGCGCCTGAGTTACTCACATTTTTGTGACACCTGGAACATGCGTATATGCGATTTGAACATACACCTCAAACCTGAGCAGAGAGTGCTCATTAAAGATTGCGTCAAACTGAGGAAATTGGCAACAGAGGCCCTTGATTTGCTTCAAAAGATCTATGGGAATTAAGCAATAAGGGGTCTTAAGAGGCATTCGCATTTCAAGAGGGGCACTGTCCCAAACCGAAAAAAAAAGGGCCTGGCAGGTCAGCAGCAACCAGGTGGGTCAGACTGTCAACACTAAGTTTCACTGTGATGTTCTGTGACGTCTGAGGGAAACAACGTAAACTGTGGCGCGATGGCACTTCGGTTCTCCAACATGACAACACACCTGCTGACAGCGCATCAAAAACGGTCAAATTTCACGCCAGCAACAACACATTCGTAGCGCCCCACCAATCCGACTCATTGAATTTGGCTCCCTGTGATTTCTCTATGTTCCCAAAAATTGGAAGATTTATCAAAATAAGATTTATCAGCTGCTTTCCCTACTCCGTGGACATCGCTGCGCTGAACTCTGTTTGTGTGCAACGGAAACAGTCCCTGAACTTTCTGATCTAGCCTCACATTCTTTGGGTGGAAATGTGCTCAGAACATCAAATACACATCTTATAAAATGGCACTGCTCAATTCTGCAAAGCATCAATAGCATATGTTACAACAAGAATTGCATTTTAGGTGGTTTTGGCATTCAAACTAAGCACGTACTGTTTTCCAACCCAGGAGGTGACAAAAACAATATGAAACACAGGCGTGAAATGGCAGACAGACACTGTACATCTTTAGCCTTGTGTATTTGTGACACATCTTGAAGGGACACAGACACAGAAGTGACTGGGTTAAAATGGCTTCTCACCTCAAACCCTTCACTCCCTGCAGGATGGAAAGAAACTAGAATGTACACATTTCTACACAACGGCAATGAGTCACAGCTATCAGAAGGCTGGTTGATTGCTCTTTTTTTTTTTTTTTTTTCTATTTTCAGCCTTTTTAAAAGCAACATTATATTCGGTTTGAGCAGCGTCAAATTAAATCAGATTATACACATCGCCCCTTTAAAAGTAGAAATGAGCAGAATATCGATGGTGTTGACACTTCAGTGTTACATGCATGCTGTGCTGTGCGTGCATATTCTCTTTTGCATCATTCTTCCCACAATAACTGCAGCGAGTGGTCTGCATAAACTTAAAAACATACGGCCATCCTCTAACACAACACTGACTGCTGCTACCTCTCAGAGCAAGCCTGCAGACACTCAGGCAATTCGCAATCATGACTGTTACTCACTGGAGAGAAAACATGTCAGTGCTGAAAAGCCTCTGTCGTATTCTCTTCAATAATACAGCCTGATCTGTCTGTCAATGCAGTCCACACATTTCTGATGATGCTAATTACAATATCAAATATCCCAGTAATAATTGCGTACTAAGGCATTGAATTCCAGCAACGCTTTCTTTTTGACATGCAGTTTTTGAAAAGCCTTTTACTCATTCACTCAAACATGTAATTTCATCAAGAGGCAGAGAAAAGACAGCGTTTTAGTGAAGTGAGCGCCTACCCCTTTCTGGATGTAGTCTCTGCCTCCGTCTCCCTGGTACCCGTCAGTGGAGTCCTCCTTACCGGCCCTCTCTTGTGAACATGACATAACCCGGCTCTCCATCTGAGGCTGCATCTCCTCCTCTGCAGCACTTTTAGCTCTCTCCTCCTCTTCCATCACCACTGCCTCCTCGTCCTCCTCCCCCCGTTGCTCTTCTCTGCGGTCTGAAAGAGCGCTGCCCACTTTGCCCTGCTGCTTCGACCTCTGCCGTCTCTTGCGCCTGCTTGACCCCGAGGCTGCGGACTTCTGCTGTGAGGATCGTCCTTCAACAGGTCCCTCCCCCGAGAACTGCCCCGCTGCTGGAGACGGAGTGTGCGAGAGCCTGTGGCGCTCCAGAGTCTGCCGGATGCCGTCTCTCTCTGCTTCAGCCCCCCGTAAGAGGGACTGAAGAGTCTTCATCTCTTCGTGCAGAGATTGAATCTGAAGTTGATGATCCTCCAATGAGCGAACTGGCTCAGCAGCTTGCTCTTCCTCCTGGAGCTTAGCTTTTCCCCGGGCACCCTGCCCTCGCATAATCTCTTGCTTCTTTTCCAGTTCCTTCACGAGGCTTTCATTTCGGTCAATGACCTTTGAGTTTTCTTGCTGCACTTTCATCAGCTCTTCTTCCAGCTGTCCCACTTTGCTCTCAGTAAACATCAACTGCTCTGTAACTTCAGAAAGCCTTCCAGACAGGCTTTCCTTCTCACTCAACGTAACATTAAGCTTCTCCATTAGCTCAGTGGAATCTTTTTCTACCACAGCTTTAGTATCTGTACTTGTATCCTCCATTTTGGTGTCTCTGCTGCTCTCCTCCACCTCCCGAATCTGTGCCTGAAGGCTGGCAATTTTTGCCTCAAATTCAAGCGTCTCCCTCAGTGTCCTCTCCTCTAACTGTGTCTTGGCCTCAGCGAAACATGTACACTCATCCTTGAGCTCCTGATAGTTTACCTCAAAATTCTTTTCAGCGAAAGAGAAAGTAGTCCTCTGCTTTTCAACTTCCTCATGGAGCTCAGCTACTTGTTGCTGTATTTGATTGTTCTCTGCAGCAAGAGTCTTAATTTCCAGCGATTTGGAGTACAACTCTTCTTTCAAAGTGTTATTAGACTCAACCAGTGTCTCCTTTGCCAGTTGATGCTCCTTCAGTTTGTTCTCCCAATGCTGCTCTTTCTCTTTTGTCTGGTTTTCGAGCTTCTCTGTCTTTTTACGTAATGTCTGGATTTCCTTCTCCATTCTAGCTCGTTCCTCTCCTCCCTTTCTAAGTTCCTCGAGCTCTACCTGAAGCTCTTGGAGCTGTTGGACAAGATCATCCGCTTTTGAGTTGTGCAAAGCCAGCTTCAAATCTTCTTTGAGTCCGAGAATTTGGTGCAAAAGTTCATCTCGCTCGATGGCAAAACCTGCCTTCTCTCTTTGTAACAAATGCAGGTCTTCTTCATGATCAATACGCAGCTTGTCCAGTGCTTTCGCATGTTTGATAGCAGCTTCATTAAGAAGGTTTTCTGTGTTCAGAAAACTCTCCCTTTGCAGTTGTTCCCTAAGAAGGGTGAGTTCTTCCTCATGGCTGAACAGAAGCTGAGTCCTCAGTCGTTCCAGCTCCGCTTCCTGCGACTCTGCCATGCGGTCCAGCACGGCATCTTTTTCCCTCTCGAGCATCTCCAGCTTGATCTTGTAATTGGTTATTTCAGAATCGTGTTTTGTTTCTGCTTCTTGCGCAGCTTCCTGAGCAGCAGATAGCTTACTCTTCAGACCATCAATGGTCTCCTGGAGGTGCTGCAGTTCACCTTGTTTGCTTTCCTGAGAGATGAGACTGTGGGAGACCTGCTCCACTTTCTCCTTGGCTGAATGGAGATCTTGAAGAAGATCCTCAACCTTGGCCTCCAAGTTGAACTTCTCCCGTGTGACATGACTGAGCTCACGTCTGACTTTATCGTGCATTGTTTGAGACTCTTCTAATGTCTCTTGAAGTTGCCTAATCTTAGCACTGAGAGTTTCCACTTCAACAGTGCTGCCACTGAAGCTTTGAGACTGTTGCTGTGCCTTTAGAAACGCAAGCTCAGCATGATGTTGCTCGATCATTTGCTGCGCTCTCGCTGCGTGCTGCAAATTGAGCTCCTGCTTCATTTGGACTATTTGCTGGCCGTACATCTCATCCAGCTCTGCCCTGAGAAGTTCGAGCTTCCTCACAGTCTCTTCCTGCATTTTTTTAATGGTGTCACTTTCAGACAGGCTTCCCTGGTGATAACGCTTCTGCAGATCTTCCACTGTGCCCATGAGCTGCATGATTTCATTAGATGACATTCGCTCTTTCTGTCTGGAGATTGCAAGTTCTCCTTTACAGCTTTCTAACTCCATTTGCTCCTTCTCCAATTGTAATTTACAACTCTCTATTTCACTTTTGCAACTTTCTAGGTCAGACTTAGAGCTTTCCAAATCATCAAAGTATTTGTCTAGCTCGGATTCCTTTGCAGACATTCGCTGTTGGAGGTCACGCAAGCGATTTTCAGAAGTCTCCAGCTCGTCTTCCAGCTGCGTAAGGGAACAGTCACGTTCTGAAATCAGTCTCTCTTGCTCTGCTATGGTGATGTCTTTCTTATCTGACTGGTACATAATACTCTCATCTACAGTCCTTCCCACATGAACAAGTTCCTCTCTGAGCAGCATCAGTGAGCGCTCATGTTCTGTGATTATTGCAGTGTGCTCTAAAATCAACTGATTTTTCTCTTTCAGTGTTTGTGCAAAAGACTCCTCTGCTGTTCTGAACTTCGACAGCGACTGCTCCTGATTCAGAATAACTTTTTCTTGTTCAGCAATCAGAAGGTCTTTTTCATTTATCCTTTGGGAAAATGAATCTTCTGATCTTCCCCCCGACTGTAAAGACAAATACATTTTAGAGATGATTGGACAAGATTGAAAGCATCCTCTACAACCACTCAGATTTAACAGAATAAATGTTTAAAACACTCTGTGACAAATTTACACAAGCCAATTTCTCACCATCTCCACCTCAGTGAGCTTGTGTTGAAGTTGGCTGATGTGCTCCAGCTGTTCACTGCTCCTCTCCTGGTGCTGCCTGACCTCGACGTTCATCTCCTCCAGCTGCTGTTGGTATTGAACGAGCTGCTGCTTGGCCTGCAGAAGATCAGCTGCAGTGCTGCTGTGGCTGGTATTCCTCAGTGTCTCGCCTGCCTGCAGCTGTGATTGGCAGTCAGATCAGATGGTAGTCAGAGTGTGGGAAAACAAAAGGGAGAACACCTGAATAACAAGTGGTAAAATAAAATAAGAACTGTGTGAAAAGAACAGACTAAACAAACAAAAACTTCCCACCTGCTGGAACTGAATATGTAGTTTCTGACTTTGCTCTGTCAGCGCCAGGAACTCTTTCATGATCTCGTCTTTCTCTTCACGAGCTTGCTGGAGGTTAGATGTGAGCTGGGTGATGATGCCATCTCGCTGCTTCAGAGCTGCTTCAAAGTCCTGCAGCTATACATTTTAAATGGAATTAAGTAAAATTACTCCTGACTTATACCGCTGAGCAGTAAAACTGAGAAACGAGAGAAAAAAAAGAGCAATATTCTGAAAATAGTGTTTAAAAACAGCAGTAAAGGTAACATATACACACAAATGTTGACCTGCAGCACTCTAAGGAAACATATAAACTGTTAACGATGAAGGTAGGGATAAAGAAAATTCCCATCCTATTACTTTAACCTTAATATCAAACTACTTCTCTAAGTATGGACATTTAATAGATATTTCAAACAAATTGAAAGGTGTTAACGTGCAAATAATGCACTGTATATCTGACAATTGGGAGTAAAAATTGTTAAATTACAGGCGAGAATTTATTGTCTTTCGATAAAAATCTGATGACTTTGGCACACGGAAGGGACCAGATCATAGAGTGAAAAATAATTACGTGAGAAACTAAAAATAGGTCTAATTTCAGTTGACTTAATTAGTTCGGCTTTTTTTTTTTTTTCTAATAAGAAAAGTGGAATAATCTCCACCTATTGGTATTTTCTCAAATAACAGGCAGGAGTGAAGCCTTAACAATAACAGTGGAACAAGAAATGCAAAAGAGTGATATGACATTTACCTGCTGCACTCCTTCTGTGCCGAAGGCGGACCTGATTTCCTCCAGCTCTCGACTCAGCTCCTCCACCGCCTGAGTCTTCGCCGCCAGTGCTTCCTCCATATCCTGCATCGAGCCGCCCTTTGTCACCTGTTGCAGGGCCTCCACCTCCTCCTGAGCAGGAAGATACCGGTCAGAGCTAACATAGCATGTACAAGGTTTTGGTGAGGGACCAAAGGGCAACACAGCCTTAAGTTAGAAGAGCCTCATGAAAGACAGTGCGGTAAATTTGTTAATGTTATCAACTTTCCCTGTTTAATCATGAATACTTGTATTGAAGATGTCAAGATATTCTGTAGTCCTCCGAAAACAGGTAACTGCCGGAGACGACAACAGCCTCGCAGATAAGTCTTCAAACTTTACAGTGGACAAGCATTTCTGGGTTAGATTATGAGTTAATAAGGCCTATAAGCTCAAAATATTTCCTGTTAGCAACCTGGAAATCCTGGAAATAGTTAAAGACGAACAGCAAAGTTGTTAGAGATAAGTTACTCGGGCACAAACACTGTTGTAGTTGGTTTTCAAAATAAATGACAGGAAATTAAAGGGAGAAGAAATTGCAATGAGATATTTTTTTCATGTAAAGTAATCGCGAATATAATCTTCATGTCAGGTGTTTAGTTTTGTCATAAAGTAACTGTAACCAATTCTTATTTAAAGTTAACATTGGACATATATTGCTGAATTTTTCTTCCAATACTTCCCCTTAAATAATAATTTAAATAAGTACCTGACCTCACTCGATGGCCAAAAGCATCAAATTCATGAAAATCATAAGTCTCCAACCGTTTTTACACTATGCTTTTTTTTTAGGGAATAACTTTTACAATCTTTGAAATTTCCTTCCTCAATGCAGACATAAAAGATATCCTCATTAATATTCAGGAGTTTGTTAAATCCTGTTCATTCAGGACATGATTACAAGCTTTGATGGGAGACAGCACGAATCAAAAGAAATGAATCATCACCTTGAGGCTTTAATTCTTCAGACAATTAGCAACGTTCAAACATGTTTCATCTCATGAAGGAAGCAAAACATTTTTATTCAACTACTTCAAGAAAAGGAATCAAAGTATTCAAATATTTCTAATGATCTTTAGTTCTATAAATGCTCTTTGACTCGATCTTGGATTTAAAACTAATCTTTGTCATTTCTCTGTAATTTTTGTTGGACTTCAAACATTTCTGGTTTTGTTCTCTGTCTGTCCGACGCTGCATTGATCAGCGTCTCCCAGGTTTCTGTCTCCTCTGTCTGAATATCATCTTGGTGAATCTTCAGCACTTTGTGTGACACCTCTCATCATCCACCCTCGCTCACTCCATTCTCCTTCAGCTTTCAGAGATAATTTACACCTCTAAAATGTCACCAAGCCCTTGTTAAGTCTTAAACTCCTCCTCAACCATTTGGGCTTTCAAAGTTGTCATTTATAGTTTTGAGATTTCTTTACCCCACAGCACAGTTTTCAAAACCTAATATAGACTGTACGTAGGTACGTATATAGTCAAGTCAGTATGGCATTAAAAAAGCACAGCTAGTGAGTTACAGGAAATCTTGCAGAAGACTAAAGTGTTAAGCAAACAGAGAGCAAAGTCCAGCAGCCAGTGGGGTTTGTTAGCAAAGCCAGAGCAGAGCCGAAAGAACTGCTTGATGGGATTACTGTACCCAGATAAAATCCTTGGAAGACATCATTAGGTTATCTGTCAGCTCATCGTGGCACCCATTCACCTGTTAATTCACAAGGCTCTCAGTCAAACATCAAGATCGGGGAACTGCACTGGAGAAGCCCACATAATCTCAGAAATCATCTTCAGGGAAGATTTGTGCTCTGAAACACAACAAGTCTGATGAATTGTTTAATTTATGCTCCTTTAAAAATACTCTAAAATGCTGGTTTTAATGGGATAAAGGCATTAACTACACTCACATTTGAATTATCGTTTTAATAATTTCCATTTCATTAATTGAGTCTAAGAGTAAAACAGTCTTGCCGACTCAGACAACAGATGTTTTTAATGTATCAACAAGTAACAAATTACACAAATGCAACAAAGCAGCGGAAAATCGGAAAGGAGTCCACAGATTTTCCAATGATATTGATTTTTCATTGTAAGTGACACCGACTGGTTCGCTTTTACTTCACTCATTGTCGGAAAAGGTGTTGAGCTGCCAACAAGGACCTTTTTCAGGATGATAATGTTATCAGCTTTCAATTGGTTTGACTCATTGGATACACACCAGAGGACCTGTTCATAGCTGGTATTAGCGCGCGTCCTGGGTGATCTGATCACAAGTGGTCACTGACACACACGTGGAGGCGCATGTTACTGCCAGGTGTGAAATGACGTACTTAAAGCTGGCCACTTCTGTTCGGATCACCCAGGACGCATGTTAATATCACGTCTGAACACGGCCGAAGAGACGAGCCACGACAATTGCCGACTCGTGTTTTCCAGCTCCTTTTCCCTCTCTTTTACAGGTTTTAGTACCATTATCAATTAAAACCACTACAATATAAGATAAAAAAAAATAATAATAAAAAAAAGTAAACAAAAAGTGGAATTATATATTGGGCAGTTAATTAGCCACGAGCAAAAACCTTCTTCATCCATTAAAAAACAAACATAGAAATATCCTCTCATAGTTATTTTGTGCTTTTTGAAAACAGTAGATAAGCCACAGGCCTGGCCATTAATCCCCTATTACACAGTGACATCATCAGTCCGATGCAGAGATGCTACAATGTGCAAGTTGCAACAGTGTAAACTCAACAGCATGAAAAAAAAAAAAAAAACCTGAGTTATCATAAAATTATGTTACTAAGTGCTGATTTATATTTTGAGAAATGTCGTATTACCTCTGAGGAATAGTCGTCAGCAGTGGTGGACACTTCGCTCTCCGGCTGCAACAGAAAAACAGTTTCATTAACACCACATGTGGAAAACTAACAGCATATATGTGAGCCACGTAAAAGACTTCAATCATAACAGACAGGACAACTTTCTGAATGTTTTTAATAAGTTAATCAGAGTAGCTGCAGTAACATTTGTGTGGTCTTTTATTGTGAAATAAAAAAGGGGTCCGAGCATGACAAAGATTCATAACATTCATTGTAATTCTCCCAAACTTTTAACAAAATAAAAAGCAAACTGTTCAGTCATAACGATTCTAGCAATGTCCATCATCTGTCCTATTTCAGTTTGAAGTCAAATAGGAGTCCAGCCTACTTCTGCCACAGAGCTCCTTTCTCACTCCCACGGGGTAATGAGGGCCATTATCGAAGTCTATTTTTTGCATTAATACCTGGGTCATTGCCAGAGCAGAGGAAAGATTGATTGCAGATCTTGAACATTACTGACCTCAGACTGCTAATGGCTAACACGGACATCAAAGAATACTGATCAAGCAACATTTGGCACCACCAGAGTGTTTTTCAGACCTACTTTTATGGCTCAACAATCATTTTTATTAGCAAAGAACGCTGGCTTTTTACTTTTAGCTGACTGTCTCTGGTTAAAATGACAGATGTCACCCGAACCACATTAGATCCGCTGTGACTAACGAAGTCAGCAGCGGTTAAAAAGAAAAGTCTGGCTGTTCTCTGGTTCATGTGCTCCCTGCTGCTGGTGGCGGCATTCAGCCACTAGAAACATAACTGTGTAACACCGCGGCACAACAATGAGGGCACTGTGTTTTTATGGTTTAATAGGGAGCAACAGAGTAACAACAAGTGATCTGGCTCAGGAGTTTGCACACAATTGGGCCAATTTAGGAATTATCTAAAATTTGTTGCGTTTCTGCCTTCTCAGCCAACAAAAGTTGATAAAAATTGTTAGGTTGTAGATATTTTATCCTTTAGTTACTTGAAAATGTTGAAAGGTAAACCTACCAAAGTATTCTGAATCAACAAGTGGAACATGGTTATTATAAGAGAACATTCAATTGCAGCGTATTAGATAGAAGAACTTGACGCAAAGTTTACTCTTTGATGTCCAGGAGGTATAAATGAGTCAACACACTTGTATTTTCTTGTAAAAGTCTTGAGAATGGAAAACATTGATGCTGTTGTGTTTCCACAGCAACCCATCCTGCTCACAGAGAGCAGCATCACCACAGGCCAAGGCCCCATGACCAGCGTAGACTGGGATGAAGACAGAAATTCTTCTGAGACAAATAGAAAAATAAAACGGCGAACCGAACCGTTTTATAATAAATGGTTCAATAATTTACTTGCATAAATAATTCCATCATTTCACTGTATGGTTTGGTCTCTTAAAACACTTCATTTGTATGGGTTGCGTAACAGCTCCCCCACTTTGTCACGCAGTCTTTTGTAACAGAGAACGAAGGTCGCTCCCAAGGTAAAAAAATATAGAAATAAAAAATAAACGACTCGCCATGTAAGAAAACATTGACGCATTCAGTCCACTGTCAAGGTCTGCTTAGAAGTGTTGCGAGGCCACAAGAATTGGTCACGCAGACCGACACATCTCAACCTCTTTAAAAGCAATTGTCTGTTTCCATGGCAACCCGAGTAGTTTTGTGGGCATTTACAGTGAGTTCAGGGAGAGAGTGGCGGCACAGGGCTGTTAGAAAAGATGGAAAGGGCTTAAATGATGACAAAAGAAATGTCTGAGAGCCTTCAAGTCTGCACGTCTTTAAATATTTACTAGATTGTCCAGATTGAACATTTATTTATCAGAAACGTTCGTACTGAATCTTTAGCCTCCAACCTTACCATTTATCATAAAATATAGGAATTCATTGCAGATTGAAAGGTTGCATATACTTGTAAAGTTTAGCAAATGCCAAAAAGATTCCAAACACTTTCACAAGTAAAAAAAAAAAAAAAAAAAAAGTAAATGTGGATTTTGTTAAATTACAAAAAGGGCTGCAATGATTAAAAAAATAAAATAAAATAAAATAAAAAATCCATCAATACTGAAATGAGTCATGCCTGTGCTGGCAGAATCCCCAGCACATCAATATACCTTTGAGAAGCTTTAAAGTTTTCAAATTCCTCAACAGATGACAGTGAAATCTTTGCAAAGTAGAAAAAGTCATCAAAGCTGCACTGCACCAACATTTAGGTGCAACTCAAGTCTAGGCCTCTCACAATTAATACACAATCACCTGATTGAAATAATTTTGTATAATCGTCAGAATTGTTAGTGTTAACCTGTATAAAAAGAGCTGGATGAAACCAATAAAAATGTCATATTTTGAATGCTATTTGGTTAAAGACTAATTTCAGCACCCAAACCATTGTGGGCACCACCTGAGCCCAAATCCATATAAAGTCATTATAGGGAGCATCAAAACTAACCAAATGACTTTTCCCAGATCTAATGGTTGTAGTTGTCATTCAGTAGCAACAATGTTAATGTATATTAGTTATTTGCTTTGGCTTTACCAAGTTTTGGAAAATAGTACACGGATCTGTTAATAATAATGATTTTTTTTTTTTTTTTTTTTTTATATATGTGAAATTGCATAATCTTAATTGACATTTACAAAAATGTTGGGGAGCAGATTTTAAGGTTCAGTAAAGTTTTGTTATGCGTGTTTTGGTCTAATTGTGAGTCTCGCGTCATACAAAACAAAAAAAAGCAGAAATTCTCCACCTCTGCATTTATTAAACACTTCTGTTTTCAATTCTGAAAGAAAAATTTACTTTTTAAATGTATATTTTTTACTGCTGAAATTCCTACATGACTGCTCCGTGCTCCCAGTGGAGCTGGTTGTCATGGCAGCGACAGTGGGCTCATTAAGCTGCAGGAAACAACAAGCACATTGATATTTTTTACAGAGATCTGTTACTATGAATAAACTTAATAAGCTCCTACTTCTACATGTTAACAATATAAAATTAAAGCCATTAAATGGACCTGTAGCATTAAACATTTAAAGACTTCCAGGAACGCATAAATGTATAATGTCATTTTTTGTTGTTTTGTTTGTTAAAAGAAGTGTAATGTCACCACAACCTGAACATCCATGAAGAAAGATTCACTGACAGTGACACATTAATGTCAGTATTTTTCAATTAAGTCTCCAAAAAGCATCAAAGTAAATAGACAGTGTGCTTCATTATTCTCAGCAGGGTAACCTCAGAGGGATGGATGCATTAATATATAATGGGGTATCATCAAAAGAATTAGCAGAAATTAAATTTGCAAGTTATTATCTAATAATTAATACCATTAAATAAAGATGCAGAGTATTTGATGCACTTAAGAAAATATTTCAAAGGAATCAAAACAAGTTCGGGCATTCGTGGATTTTACTCTGGTTAATGTATCAGTACCGGAGATATCACTCATGTAACATCCAATAAAATGTTTTGATCACAAAGCCAACAGTTATGTTCAAACCAGACACTTGAATTTCCTCTATAAAATACAGATGGCAACACATAAAAATGCATCCTGAATGGAAGATACAACATCTACTGTATGTGCATAGTCATTACTGGGAGAATGATTTTCTCAGGGCCGCAAATGTTGGTAAATTTGTTCAAAATAATCTGCTCTAAAACTGTCTGAATACACAAAATACACTTCTATGATCCGATTTAAGAACTGGTCAAGTGAACACCTGCTCATTCCCATATAGATGTTTAAATAAAAAAAGATTTCTTAACAGAATGACTGTGATTTCTGTATTAACTTCCAGAAGACACTTTTACTTTAACACGCATTTTAGTGCTAGAGGTCTAATTTGTACAATTTGTCCAAATGCTTCTTATTTATTAAAAGAAAAATTACATTTAAAAAAAAAATGGCATTGTACTTGGGATGTGAGAGAAAGTTTACAATCATCACAACTGTTATAAAGTGTGTGTTGCTGGATAGAACAGTGCAGCAAACAAGTGTGAGTGTCTACCTCTATGTTGTAGGTCTGGTCATGCTTGACAGTCTCTCCGCTTCGCAGGGTCCTGGTGAAGGTAAACTCCGTAGTGGGTGGGTCTTTATTTCCTTCCTGGGATCCATCCCGTCTTCCACCTAAAACCGTCTCTCCTCCCACTTCCTGATCCGGATCCACCCTTCCCTGTGAATCACCCTCAGAGTCCTCCGTTGGCTTCTTTTTCTTCTTCTTCTTCTGTTTCTTCTGTGAGTCAGCGTGAGCTTTTCTCTGGCGGTACTCAGCCAACTGGAGAGAGAAAAGAGAACCAGTAGTGTTAAAGGTCCAAATAACACTTTTCTGCTTCAAAGGTGGTCTTTTGAAAGTTAAAAAGTATGAGCACACACTTAACACTTAGACAACCATCCAACAAAGTGTCATTCTAATCTACAATTCCAGCTTCCATTCAAGTCTTTGCTTATCTGACCCACATGTCGAACCATGAAGTCAAGAAGCACCTGCTTCAAACGAATTATATCATTAGCATTACCTAACATAGACTCAATACTTATAGCAAAGGCAAATACATATATATATATATATATATATATGAACCTACTCTGAGTTGACACAGTTTGGTTAAACTCAAGCGAAACATTGTCTGCCCCTGCTCCGAGTGAATCCTCCCTCCCTGTGTCCATATGACCCGACACATGTCTCTTACTGTGCCAGGTGCTAATCCTGACTAAAGGGATTGCTTTTTCAAACTATGTCAAAGATCCGACTTGGAGGCCAATAACAGGTTTTGCAACCGTCACTATTTACACAATTTTATTTTCTGCTTTATTCCAAGAAAGGAGACGTTTCTTGTTCCCCGAGAAGTGATTTCGGTTGTCAACATTCCTGGATTCATGTTAGACTGACAGTTCTTTGCGAGCACAACAATCTAACTTCACTTTGATCGGTTTAATAAAATGAAGTGCTTTTAGAAATGTCTTCAGATTGTGGATTATAATTCACAGACGTCTTCTCTATCTCGCCGATAGCGTCGTGCTGAACAGCCTCTCAGTCACTTTCATGTCTCTCTGAAGACAAACATAAACTTTAAATTGCAAATTTAAATGTAAACAAAAGCCTCACCACAACTCTCCAAGTGACATTTTCACCATCATCAACAATACAAAACTCAACATATTTGTTCAACGATGACAAAAACAAAAACAGCAAGTCCCTCCATTTCAGCAGCTAAAACCTCAAACGTTTTAGTACTTGAGGTTGAAAAATAATCGATTATCAAAATATTATATGCAACTGAATTCCAGTTGTTTGACAAAGCAGTTAACCATGTAAAACAAAACATATTTCTGATGTGAAATCACACTTGTAGTACAAGAACACACAGCAGTGATTTTCACTTCCAACTTCTCACCCGGCTTTCTTTCACACTTACAAGCGGGAATATTTTCCATTTTATCCTCACCAGGAAAATGAGAAAACTGACTGCAGTGCCTGGACAGTTAGTACTACGGACATTCATTATGTATTAACCGCCAGCAACAAATACGTGTCGGAGTCAGCGGGGCAGGGTGGACAGCTGGGGCTGCAGGTGTCACACCACAGCTGCTGCACGGACTGCCACAGATACTGTATAGATCAGCTTTTACCACGGATACCGCACTAATGCCTTCTCACCTGTCTGGGAAATGTTCCCTGTACCCATATACCAGACATGATAGACCAACACACACATTGTAGCACTATTGTTTGACGCTGATGCGGTTGGCATAAGCTACGATGGGACCAGGTTTCTATTAAACTGTGTGTAAGAGTAATGTGGATATAAATCCTGCATTATGTCATTTTGTATCAGGATATACAAGATAATCCATTTTCTGAGAGGTTAATTAATAATGATATGATAAAGCTTTGGAATAAAGCTAATAAGTGGATCTTGAGTTGGGATTGTTTTTTTAGCAACATGGATGAACAGTTTGTTGGACAGCTGACAGTTTGACCCCCTGATTTTTCCTCTGATGCCATCAGCAGGTCAAACTCTTCTCTTATTCTGTGACATATTTCAGGATCTAATGGATCAATTGACAAAGAGTTGGGTACAGATTCTCGTGACTCAAGGATGATTTAATCCTCCACCTTTGGTGATCCTCTTGATTTTTCCTTTAACTGTAACACATGGTCGACTACTGGATGGATTTTCATGAAATTTCACAAAAGCACATTTTCCCCTCGGGATGAATTGAAACTCTCCATTTGAGAAACTGTTTTTCAATAAGAATAGAATCCGACTGATTTAACGGCCGATATTGGCCCATCACAAGATATATCGGTGTTGGCGTGTATGTTGTCTGATATGAAATCTTTTCTTTTACAAAACATAATGCAGAAAAAGATACTTTAGAAAATGTTCTGTGTTATTATGTTATTTATAACTATCATAGTCACAGTGAAGTACATTGTTTCAATACAATGATGTTGTTTTAAATAATAAAGTATATTGTTCAATCAATTTATCAATTTTATCTGCAGTGCAAAATCACCATGGAAGAGGGTCCCACTACGCTTTACAATTACAGTCAATAGAATAAAAGACTTAAATGTGTTTGATGACCACATTTCAGCCAATATATCAGTATCAGAATATTTTTATTTCAATATATAGGCACTGACCTCAAAAATCCGGAGCAAGTCGGGCTCTATCAACAACACTGTGGGAATATCTGCTTTAGTGCATTTCAATGAATTAAATACCTGACAAGAAAATTAATCAAACTGAGATCCAACAAATGTATCTAAAGGGATCATACAGTATAAACTATAGAGAAAAATGTAGATAAACTTTATATCATCTGGTCGTATCAACCACTCCGAAATGATCAGTTCAAGTACAGTCGACTTCTGTGACTGAGACCGGCAGCACTGATTTTACACACAATCTGATAAACCCCACTCTGTACTGCAGCAGCTCGACGTCACTTTTTGACAGCTCCCGTTTGGTGCTGCTGTACAAAAGGTGAGAGGATGACACGGCAGAGCTGAGAGTGGGTGTCGTGGTCATGTTTCCCCACCTACAACGCTCAGCTTAAATGCTCAAAAGGGCTCTTGATCTGCGCTTCCGCACCTCCACACATGACCAGCCGTCCTCCAAAAATATCCACCTATCTCTATTTCTGGAAGAGCGTTTATCTATCTTATGCCAGAGCACGCAAAGTGAAATATGAATGAATACCAGTCCTGCAGGTTGACAGCTCTAATGGCAACAAACATCCTTTATTTCTGACTCAATCAGAGTGTACGTGAGAGCAGCAGTGTATCGTGCAGCGGACCTGGCAGCAGAAATCACCCAGAGTTTTGGAAACGTGGAGGGAACCCCGGCCTTTGGTTGAGCTGCTTATCAAAGCAGGCTGCTCTGTTTGGCTGAGCATATGGAGAAGTAAAGCCTGCGTAGCTGCATCACCATCTGGCAAAACGGAAACTACGTAGGTGTGTCACCATCTGCTGCCTGAAAACATTTACACACAGGTTTTTTTTTATTATTTTTTTTTTATATACGTATCTGTGTCTAATAGTAGCTGACCAGTAGCACCATAAACAACAACAACATCACTGTTTCATTCCTTTTCAGCAGGTGAGATCCACTTAATTGCAGTTATTATTTTCTAAGAAGGTTGGATTATATAAACAAATGTATTGACTGAAAAAGCACAGATTTTGTTCAATTATATCAATAAATGTGGAAACTCAAGTTGTTGGTTTTTTTTAGTTTTTTTTTTTACAGAAAATCAATCAGCAACTATTATCATCGTCAAATAATAATAATTTTAGTGCATTTTTTTTTTTAGCAACAACACGGAAACATTAGAAGGTTTCAGCTTCTCAAATGTGAGGATTTGATGCTTTTCTCTACCAAGGACGACACCAGAGGAAGAATTTTGGGGAGTTTTGGACTGCTGCTCAGAAAAAAACAAGAAGTCTGAGTAGTAGGAAAAAATGTCTGTTGTAATTTCCCAAGGAGCCGTCTTAAAATGTTTTGTTTTGTCTGACAAACAGCCCAATCCAAAAAAATCTTCCGTTTACTATCATGTATGACCAAAAAAAAAAAATCCTCATATTTGAGGATAGAAAAAGTTTTATTTCTATTTTTGCTTTGCAAAATGACTGAAACGATTAATTAATCGACTGCTAATTGCAGCTTAAGTTTATATGACTGCGTTGTAAAATGCTTCACGAGGGGAGAACAAATCACAGCTCATCATCACAAACTCCTCAGTATTTCTTTGATTTTGTATAAAAGTAACAAAGGAAAAAGGGAACTGAAGTCTGTTTAAAGCAATTTATCCCAACTAAAACTAGTTTAGTACATGGGACGCTCACGCGATTGCTAAATATATTGTTTACATCTTGTATCCATAACAAACTACATGGAGTCCCGAAGTTCAGCTGACGCCCGAGACAAACACAGCAGTGCAGAGGGGAAGTCCACGGCCTCCCATGTCATGTGCCAGTGAGAGTGTCAGCGAAACATTCAGCTACTTGAGGGCCTAAATCACCTGCTTCACACACACACACACACACACACACACACACACACACACACACACACACATTCCAGTTAGCAATGAACAGCAGCTATTAGCTCTGAATACAAAGAAACGGTAAGTCAGTCATCCTCTCTTCCACCTGGTTCATCACCAGCGGAGCGGGTGGAGCTCCACCTGTGGAAGAGACTCTAAACACAAGGGTGGTAGATTGGCCATGACACACTGTATAACCCAGAGGACAAGCATGTGATGGAGAAACACACTCCAGTGTACGGTGGTCTGTCTTGTGACAGTAAAGATTCCCAGCATGCATATATTGTCAGTAACAGTGTGTTAAACATGGTAACATGAAAGGATAAAAGGCGCTCTAAGCAATTCAATATCAGCAACAAAACACGTGCCTCGTCCAATTCCCTTTGAAGGGCTTTTTCTTTTCTTTATTGAGAACATTCCCTAAAACACATTACCAAATGGGGCAGGCTTTTAAATTTGGTTCTGTTTAATTTGCAATTTGTTGCAAATCCTCACAACTGCCAACTACCAAATTTAATGTGCAAAGTTTCACGTATACGCCAGGACCTTGAGGCTATTCCCGATAGTTGCAGTATAATATTTGTGCGTGACGAGGTGATGCAGTTGTGACTTTACACTTTTGAGCCTGTTTTTTTGGTACAAATCAGACTGTCATAAAAATGCTAATGTGCAACTAAACAAACCAAACTGAAAGTATTCTGATGTAAATTCATCCAAAGAGTTGAATCCTGCTGTTAAAAAAAAAAAAAAAAAAAAAAAATCCAAAAGCTGTGGAAAAGGAACTATTTTGGACGCACAGATACAAGTTCCTGTCTGAAAACCTTTTCTCTCATGCTGACAGTGAAACCCGCACAACCTCGTGCATGGCATGATATCAAAACGTTAGCTGTGGTGTGCAGCCTCATGTTACCACTGCACTTTCCTGCTTTGAGAGTTTGCCTGTAAGATGCTGACTTCAACACTATTGAATCAACTGAAAACAAGTTTTTGAGATAAGACATCAGATAAGACAATCGTTACAAAAGTGTCCCAAACTGCACAGAAAGTTTGATCTCATCATCATCATCCAGGTTGCAGCTAATTAAAACTGGGCAGCTGTTAGACCATCACATTCAATTAATCACCAGTCAATCCATTTAAAATCAGCACAGCAGTTTTAAAAGTATTTAGTGTTATGTGATTCGGTTACAGACTATAAATAATAGCCTACAGTAAAACCCTGCAGTGTCCATTAAGTCAATTAGTAAGCTAAATACACAGTCCCTTAATCATGCAGAGCGATACAGGGCACCTCCACGATTAGTCACCTGAAGGATTAACTATTCAGGCCTAAGTTAAGTAGATCAACTTGTATCTTTGCTGTCCTCAACAGCTACAACGCTGGCTGACAGTAACACTGACCTTTACAGCTCTCTGAAGACTGAGAAAACCGGCTGGTATTCTTGGGATGCACGATTAAAATGACCTGCATTAGTGGTATCCTCAGTTTGGGCTGCTATGTCACACACATTTAATAAGCCTTATATATGTAATAATATGTATAAAATGTTTGTTTGTTTGAAACAATAATATATTTGCATTTGTTTGTAAATAATCATAATGACCACGTGTGCCCTGATACCTCATTTTGCAAAGGATACTGAGCTTTGCATGTGTACAGGGCAATACTGCTTTAACACAACACCAGAAGCTGGTAAAGTAACTGACACACTTTTAATGAGTGACCTGCCATTAGAAAACATTATACCTGCTTCCGCGATGTTGTTTACCCACATCAGAGAAGCAGAGAAACGCATAAGCTATCCTACATGAATGACGTCTGCATCCACTGAGCCAAATTAAACAACACTGCAGTGGCCTCGCCATCGAGCCAATCAGTATCAACGTGAAACTGCAGGAACTGCAAACGACCTGACACACGTTAGTCCCTGATGTTTCATTAAATATCAATCTCTGACTGTGAGAGACTGATGATCACACAGAGAAAGATGGCTCTACGGACAAAAAGGATTAAAAAGTACAAGGGAAACAACATTAAAAGTTGATTTTATTCAGTGAAGACACGCCCAGATAAAAGATCGGTCTTCAATGTTTGCTTTGAGAAAATTGCCACAGACAATGTACACAATTTCCTGACATGACTGGAACTACAAAGTGACATTACTGACCCCTCAGAGTCATATTTTAGACTGTGGAGCTGAACAATGGGACAGATAGACAGAACGAGAGAGAGTGCTATAGTCACCGTCCATATCTATATTGTAAAAGGTGCCACATCTGAGAAATCGTACACCATCCTGAGCTCATTAGTGCAGCACTGGGTGCTTTTCAAGAAGAGAGTCAGTCCATAATGGCAGTATTGCACCTGTGAATATGGTCCATTTTGTAGGAACACATGAGCTAATGGCTTGGGGAAAAAAAGCCTGGCAACACCAGCCCACAATTACTGCTTTGCTTATTGTCTAATGACTCAATAGGCACTTGCCTGGTAAAGACAGGGTATACAATAGATGCTTGACAGTTTTCACTTCACTAAAACATCAACTCAACATGTACCTGATTTAAGAAAAATGAAAAAAACAATCGCTGCATCTGATTTTAAAAATAGAAAACCTCGAAGCTGCTCTGAAAAAGTCATATTTCTTCAAAATAATGAGACCATGCAGATTCGTATAATGTGCAAAACAACTACATGAAATATGTTTTGAATTTAGAAAGGCATCGGGTCATCTCTCCATGGCAAGTTTGGAAGACTACCGGCACAAATAAATGCTAAATATCGCTGCCATTACTGAAATATCTTGTGACATTTATCCACTGCTTTTGAGGACATGGTGACATGGTACTTTGTGAAAAACACAGCAGTCAAACCAGCCTGCAGCACAAAGGGGCCGTTAATAAGCCAAAATACCAAGGTCATAACCAGGGAGATGGTCTTTTGTGTGGTTTCTCCTGCTGTGCAGACCTAAAATCGAAAACACTAGTTCAAAGTATGAAACCTGGACTGACCAAAAGACCCAACAAACAGCATCCTGGATGTTTCTTTGCAGCTTCAGGATGAAAAGTGTTTGAACCGCAGCTCCTTTTCAAGTCTGCCTTAGAGGACTCATTGTGATCCTGCATAGTGTTTGTAGAACATCACAGCTGGACAAAACTGCTAATTTAAGCACAGTTAATTACAGAAGTGACGTGGCTGTGTGACTTTCTGTTGAGATGTCAGAAATAATTCTATAATCACTATAAGCAGCATTTTTAAAATCTAATTTCCCTCTGTTTTGTGCATATGCTGGATCCAATTCAATGTATACTTCCAGGGTGTATTTTTTTTTTTTTTAATTTTTTTTATCATACATACATTACAGATGTGTCTATTACGTGTGACTACTGTGGAGGTTGGCCAGTCAAATGCTGGTCTGACCACATGTATGTACTTGCAGGCATTTTAGTATTAACAGAAATCATAGCCAGGATGTTTGGGTAATGAAATACATAACAGAGGCTCTGCAAAGTCATGCAGTACATCACCAGCCACAGCTACGAGGACAGTGCAGCGTTTATTTCACTGACATTTATGGCAAGAACAAAGAACATAAGCATTCACCAAGGCAAAAAAATGAAGTCCGGTATCGTCCTCCTCTATAGACTTACTGCAGGCTGACCTAATTATCGATGCTTCTGATTGATAAAGCCAATATAGCAAGTTTGGCATGCGGGGCAATGCTCGTACAAGCCTAGTGTCGACATGTCCTGTAAATCCTGTTACACCAGCCCATCAGTGTCACTTTAGGTGCCGTTTATAAACACTCGTTAACGATAACCGACTTGGTACACAAGGTCAACATTTGCGTGCACACTCCCGACACGTCAGTATCAGAAAAGTAAAATACATGCAAGCATGACAAAGGCGTCCGTGGGCTAGCTGCAGCTATGCTAAACCCCCACCCACACCCCCACCCACACCCAACCGGCCGGCTGACAGCAGGGCGCATGTTTGCTGGAACCTAACAGCTGATATGAAGGAGGGGGGAGGAGGAGGAGGAGGAGGTGGAGGGGGACCAAGGAAACAGCTGACAACCCCCAGTCGCGAGGAGACAAGTTGGCGACAACATGAAGTCGCTACTTTAGAGCAATGAGAGCAGCGACAGTGACACGAAAACTCAGAATCAGACCTTTGCTTTGCCGGCCTCCAGCTTCTTCTGCCTCTCCTCGTCCTCCATCACCGCAGGCCCTGTGGGTAAAACAAGACGCAAACTGCTTCATACGAAATATACGCGAGGGAAAATGCTAGAAGCTTAACTGTTTAAAAAAAATATATATATATATATATCTCGTCCCGGCTTCCAGTTTACTGCCACTCGTATTCACTACTGGCAGTCTCCTTGCTGGTAGTCCGCCGCCATGTTTTCCACGTAAACATGAGACCCAGCGAGGATGACGTTGCGTAGGTGCGTTGACAGCCACGCCCACTAGCATTCCAACACTGGTGCCTTCACGTACGGTCAGAAATGTGTGTTTCTCCACACAACACTACAATTTTGCTGAAAAGGTTTTCAGATCAGTTTTAAGATATATAGAACTATGCTGCTTTGAATAATAGTTTTCAAAATGGCTTTTCACCTGTTTTACAAAGCTAGTGAATGTAGCAATATTTTTTTTATTTCAAAAGCTTAACTTCAAGTTATTATATGTGCAATTTTAGGTAGGTAGGTAGGTAGGTATTTACTTTATTAATCCCCGAGGGGAAAATTTTTTCGCTACAGCAGCATACAGAAGCAATAATATAATAATAGAAATAATAGAATAAAATACTAGAATAGAATATAATAATAGAAAAGCAATAAAATAGCAGTAAATAGCAGTAAAAAATATAAATATTAAATATAAAATATGAAATATAAAATGCACAGTTTATACAGTACATTATATATCTATATATATTATATACAAACAAACCAAGAACACAGTCAACATATATATATATATATGTATATATATATATACAGTACAGTACATATCTATAAATATTATATAATATACAAACAAACCAAAAGTCAAACCAAAAAACCAAAACCAAACCAAACCAAAAAATTTTAGTCTTTAAGAGTCAAAAAAAAAAAAAAAAAAATTGCTCCAAAACTAGTTGTGATTTCACACATCAGCTTGCAGATGAGTTCCAAGAAATACTTTTAATTTCAGCAGAAGATGAATTTGAAAACAGTCTTCTAATGTCTGAACCTGCGTAATTTTGGTCAGTCAAATATTGATTTATTGGGAAAGGCACCATGCCTTGGCAAGAAAATAAAAAACTTTACACGTAAAAGATTTAGATTTAGATTTTTATTTCAAAAGATATACATGCAAATTATCAATAAAGTATATGTAGAATAAGTAATTATTTATGTGCAATGGCGATACTCCGAGAGTTACATTATATTTATCATATGTAGCGTAATATTATCGATGCATTAAAGTGTGAGCTGCATTTTAAGGAAGTTAAGATGGAACTACAGTAATTTTAAGCACTGAATATTGGATTTTTAAGAATAGCTCAAAATGTGTTGGTAATTGGTAAAGTGACTGATTATAGCTGACAAATAAAAGTGCAGTCAGTCCCTTTTTCTCTCTGGAGTAACAGTATAATTTACATCAAGTGGAGTCCATTTATAGCTTTGTTTAAGTACAGTACTTCAGTAAATGTATTCATTTACAGTCCAACAGTGTGGCTTGATGACCAAACCGTTGTTGACCATTTAAAACATCAATAAATCATATGACTGTTATTTATGTCTCTTCCCTTCTCTTGATCTATGAGGTTTATTAATAAAAATTGTATCACAATAATCACGAGAATATATCTGATAATAATGCCATACATTTCACTGTTTTATACACAGCCTGAATTCTGCTTAAAATGCCTGGTCAGTTTCTATGGTAACGGGAAGAGAGGCTGCCAGAGCTGTCCCAGTTGAGACTATTCTTTTGTAACATTAAAGCTGTTTCCAGTTAATAAAGGCTGCGGCCATCACCTCATATTTTACAGCATTACATTGAACTGGACTATTCTGAGTACATCTCTAACAATACTCTTCCTCAAAGAGGAAACATTAGCTGTCTTGGCTGAATGGGATGGCAAGAAATATGAGACAGGCTTCAGTTTCTAGGACAGATGGGGTTGATAAAGATTTTACGTACAAACTCTGTGTATAATTGATTTTTAATCTCGTTTACTTTTAATCAAAAGACCATATTCTTTGTAAACTGAATGCTTCCCTTTTATTTGTCTGACACTTGCTGCAGAATAAAAGAGTGAATACAATTTCTGCTTCACATTCATTCTTCACTTTTCCCACCAGAGAACTAAAGGAAGATGCTGGCAGCAATTCAAAGATGCGAAAGCAGGTTTTTGATGATCTGGGCTGCAGCCAGGATTTTCAAAATGTGGAAGTCATTCTTCTACGACTAATAAACTTTGCTATGGCTTTATTAACAAAATAATCAGACTTTTTTTTTTTTTTAATGTTCACATGTTGCGCTTTCATTTAATTCTACTGTTACATTTCTGTCATTTCCATTATGCCAGGAGAGATATTTTAAACATAAAAAAAATGTAAAACACACACGTAATATATGTGTGTTCCTTGAATTTAAACTCTGCGGGTTGTTAAACAGCAAATTCCCCGAAACATCACAATTTCTATCCTCATTTTTACCCACAGACTTAATGTGCAAACATCTTTAAACCAAATAGGGCACAGTTACCTTGTGACACGTTTTTAATCGAGAACACAATAACATATCAACGTTTTTTGTTTCCTAAAGGGCTGATTTGAAACATACCAGCAGTGGCAGCAGCAGCAGGAGAAGATGCTCTGTGTCTTCGGCTGACAGGAGCTGAGCAGCTTATAGTTTGGCAGATCTTGAATTCCACCCATCTTCTTTTGGACATTTTTACCAATGGGATCTCACCTGTGAGCAGAGCTGCTGCTGCAACAGTGTCTGCATGAAACACTGAGCATTTGTAAGTTTCGGCAGTTTCTAAATTATTGATTCACTCAGGGAGTACCGTGTCTACAGTTACCCAAGCAACTTCTTGAAGTAGACCACAACAAATGAACCAGGACTGGACTCCATGTAATATTAAAAACACAACAGTATTGTTGAGTGTGTGAGCAGTGTGAGTGAATTGTCTCTGCGTTACAGGCAAAAAAAAAAAAATAGTAGAGTATAAGATCAAAGTCATCCACTGCCTCCTTTGCTGTGTTTTACACTCTCCTCATCATTTGTCTAACATTACAAATGATTGAAAGAAGCAGGAATAAAGGCCACAAAGGTCCTTGTCATATCATTATGCAAATGCAGGAATCAAAAGTGCTCTGAACAAGTTTGATCAAATGATTTCCATTTGTGTGTGTAAATGGAAAATAAACTGACCTGTTGATGACTGAGACAAAACACAATTGAGACTCAGACCCGGCCAATCAAGGCGGAAGCTGTTGTGACTAAAACACCTGTCACATCATCTTAGAGCAGGAGAGTGAAAGCTTATTTGCATGATGACGATATCACTGTGCTATATTAAAATATTCATAAGTGGTGGGTCTCATCAGTAATGAGTGGCTATGGGTCGGTAGGTTTGTCACAACACATGGTAAATGCTCACTTGTGTCTCATGGGCATACAAGAACATTAGCTGTAGCAGAGAGAACATTAACTATTAATGCCGGTAACCAGCAGTCCAGGGCTCTATGTGGTTTTATTATTCAGTGGAAACCTCCCAGGAATCATGATGAATGTTAGGCTATAGATTTACTGAAGAATCTCATTACACTCTGAGGGCTTTGTAAGTGACTGAGTACTTATGGATAATGTACAGTATGTGCAAAAACAGAAATGCCCTTTTTTCAGGGTCATTTCCTTTCAGATATGAGTCATGCTGTTTATACTGCTTCTGAAAAGTGAGAGTTTAAATAAACTAATAATTAAAAGCCGACATCTACACAAATGAAACCTGGTGAATTTGAAGGCTGATTCCCAGCAAAATGTAACATATCTTTTGATTTAATTAATTGTGGAAAAATTAAATAATATAGTAATATAGCTCCACCAGAACTACACCCGGTGGTGAAGGCCTTAAGCATTTGTATACCATCAGTTATAGAGGTAGAATGTATACAGAAAGCCTTAAAGAAAAGATATTTTAATTGACAAAATTAGAGAAAAATAAAAAGTATTTAAAAAATACTTTCAGACACAGGAGTCCTTACCAAATTTTTTTGGGGGGGGGGATTTAGCAATACAAACAGCATCTCGTTTAAATTTGTTTCTCTTTCTTTTCCTTATTCCATCACCTTATGAACTTCCCAAGACTCTAAATGGAAGCTCTTTGCCTCTATCTAGTGGTTAAAAATGAGAGAAACAACTTTTACCTCCAAAACACTAGGTGGCGCCCTCTGGCAATAGTCGGATTTTTTTTTTCTGATCTCGCGAGAGCTTTTACAAGTTCGCGCTTCCACTCTCGAACTACGTTGTCAAAAATGCCCATTTCTCTAGCACGAGAGATGTCAATTATCACAATATGGTATGTTGTTTTATATTTTTAGAAGGAGACTAAGGCATAAAGAGTTAATATATTTATAGTAAATTGTAAAATCTGTAACATCTGTGACTGTATGGCTGAGCCAGGAGATGCCATTCATTCACTGGGGCGAATAAAAGTTGTTCTGTGACTAAATAATGAAAGTAACGTTGATGTCAGTCGCCTCGTATGTTTTAAATAACACGTAGTATTAAGTTATGTACATGTTAACTAACTAAATAAGAGTGACGTGCATCAGGTTTAGCTTTATCTCTTTGCAAAGTTTCTATCAAAGCTAATGTCAGGCTAGAGCTGATAATGGGACTAAATTATATATTGTTGACCTTAACCAAAGCTTGCATGTTAAATTTAAAAATAATTACTGGTTTAGTTTTGTGCAATTTTGAGGTACTTCAGTTTAAATGTCACTCTCAGTCCCAATTTGTACTTCCTTCAAAAAAAAAAAAATGAAACGGTTATCAAAATAGTTCCCGATTAATTTTCTATCAATCAACTAATCTTGACTCTTCTGTCTTTTGTTTCTTTGACTAGATTTCTTGTTATTATTCAGCTAAACACACCACGTTTGTTTTTCTTCATTTAGTTGCACTGAAACCAACACGACGTTTAAAGTGTAGCCCTCCCAGTTAGAAATGGCAGCAGCTCCAGGCCTGAGGACCCTCCTCAGCCTCCTTCCATCGGTGCCGTGGCTGCGCGTCTTTGGGCCCACTCCGGTGCATTTGGCCTCAGCCTGCCTTCCTCGGAGACTTTGCAGTGCCGGTACAAAACGTAGTGAGCCAAAGCCACCAGTGAACCCAGAGAATGAATCTCTGCTTGAGAACCTGAATCTTATGGGAGTGGACGTGATGATGGCACGCCAGCGTCAGCCCGGAGTGCTGCGTAAAATCTTCACTAACGAGCAAGGCCTCGCTCACTTCCTGCAAGGAAAAGGTGCCAGCCGCAAAGTAATCGCCGGCATCATATCCCGGTATCCCCGCGCTATCACCCGCTCCATCGATCACTTGGAACAACGCTGGAGGCTGTGGAGAAACATCTTCAAGACGGACGAAGAGATTGTGAGCATCCTGGATCGCTCGCCTGAGTCTTTCTTCCGCTCCAGCGATAATGGAAATTTGGAGAAGAACATAGATTTTCTGGTCTCACTGGGACTGAATGAAAAAGACCTTTATCGGCTGCTCACCACAGCACCGCGGACGTTTTCCAACAGTTTGGAGCTCAACAAGCAGATGGTGGAGTTTCTGGAAGACATCTGTGCAGAGCTCGGTGGACAAAATCCAGAGCAGTTTGCAAAAACGATCATATCCAGAAACCTCTATATTCTCATCAGAAGCACTAAGAGAGTAAAGACAAACATAGACAACCTGAGAGCCTCTCTTAAGTTGAGTGACGAAGAGCTGCTGGCTCTCCTTCAAGGCCACGGGGCAGAAATTCTGGACCTTTCCAGTGAGTATCTGAAAAATAATTTTAACAACCTTCAGCAGAAGATGCCTTCGCTTGGCAGTCGAAAAGCTGACATCAAAAAACTGATCGTCAGCTATCCAATGATTCTCTACATTGGACCAGACACGCTGAACTCTAAACTAGATTGTCTCATAAAAGGAGGAATAACAATGAAGCAGATACTGAAGAAGCCCAAGGTTTTGGACTACAGCACACAGAACATTACAGAGCGACTAGCGGAGCTGCAGAGAGTGGGATATGACCTGAAGAAGAATGGCATCAACATCCTGGACTCCAGCCGAAAGCGCTTTGTCGCAAAGATAGAAAAACTTGCTGCCTCATCAAGTCAGTGAATATAGTGGCCTGTATTAGGATGTTAAACAATCCTAGATGATGCTTGTCCCTGATTTTGCCTTCCGAATAATCAGGCAGCAAATTCACATAATTCAGTCACTCGTGAATGTTTTTTTGCACTTTTGCTTCAAAATCATTTAAACAGTTAATCATTAAAACTCTTGCTGTATAATTTCCTGTCAACTGACTAGCTGATTAATTAACTGTTGTTTCAGCTAATCATTTCAGGTCCCCTTAATTTACACATGAATTACTTGTTGGATAGCAGTTCTTGGATTTTATGGGAAAACGCAATCTTGAAATAAAAGTGTCACACAAAAACGGCATCACGTCTGATTACATGTTTCATCCACAGTTACAGTTGTGTAGTCACTTAAATGTGTAATAATTTGACATTATTATTATTTTTACTAATATAGAGGATGCGTTTTGATGTCATTTTAAAACTCCGACATGCTCCACGTGTTCAAATACCGGGGATAATACTTTTATGTTAGATCACCGGACCACAAGGCCTCCTTAGCTTCGTTCAAAGTTTGAGAGGCACCTCTTGTCAGCGGAACCATTGTTCGTAAGTATGTTCACCACGGACCTCGTTAACAGCTGCACAACAGCTTCCCTCACGATGCTGGTTTATTATTGCACGTCAGGGTGTTAGAAGTGTTATCCCAGTTCACTATCTTCTTGTTTTAGTCACTTTTGATAAGACTTCAAGTCGTTATAGATTAGCGTTGAATGCATTAAGTAGCCAGCTGCTGCTGACGGCGCTTTTAGGTTAGCTGTTAGCTTGTTAGCAGAGTGAGGAATCATCCGCTAACTTCACTGTTAACGCAAAGTATGTTTCAGTAGTTGTTTACTTCGGCAACATTTCAAATACTCGGTAAGTAACTCGGCTAATGTTGATATTGCAAAGCTTTACTTTTCAGCCATTTCATATTGAAGTGAACGCTTTAAATAAAAGTTGTCTGCAACACGGAGCGCAGTTGAATTTACTGGAACAGAACAAGACTCTGCAGTTTCATTCAAAGGTGTTGTGTTGAAATGTTTCAGAAAAACAACTGAAGAAAAGTCTGAAGGTGCGATGGAAACTGCGTCAGAGGAAACCCTTGAAAAGGGGACCAATGCGTTTGTAAAGGGTGAAGCTGCCATCAAACCAGAGTAAGTAACCATCCGTGCGTGGCGGATGATGAAGTGTAGTTTGAGTCGCACTGGAAACCGGTGGAGGTCCAGGTGAGTTTGTTCAGACCAAATGATGTTAATCACGCAGCTGCCAGAACGCGGGGCATCGTGGCATCTGTTCCCCGTGCTGCACCATCCTGCCTCTTAATGCCCCACATTCAACTCTCTTTAATTGGGGGCAGCAACTAAGACATCAATCCACCATTTTTCCAGCGCAATAGTACGGGCTTTACTCTTGTAGATGCTGCACCACCGTCCCTTCATTTCCCACGTCCCGCCGCTTTGTCTGATGAAGCCAAAAGAACTACACTGTCAGCAAAAAGGCTATTGAAGGCACTTGACTGTTTGCACAGAGTCCTGTTTCAACTCTTGCTCCGGTGTTACGGGGACCAACTAGTCTGTGTGGGCATGGGCTAAAATGATGCAATAATTGTACAAAAACTTCATGGCAGGACACTCATGTTGCACCAGATTGACACTTTATCGAGGCAAACTAGGGGATTTCCCCCCCTACTTATAATTAGGTGATCAGGTGCACACTTGCTGTGTCCTTACTCTGTCCATACTACACCCTAAATGTACATAGTATAGAAAATGCTCATTGTTTCCATGTATATTGTTTTTGCAGTTAGTGTACGAGAGGTCACGGTACATTTCCATTTTCTACTAATGAGACATAATGCAGGACCAGTTTTGGATTTTCACTCTAGTTTCATTTAACAAAAAAACAGGTTTTCCAGAAGCTTCATACTTCTGTTTTCAGTTTTCCAAGAATTTCCTCAAACTATCCAGCATCATCATCTATAATTTGTTTCCATTTTTACAAGCAGTGACCTGCTTTCCTATTTCCTTCCGGCACTGCATTGTGGAACCTTTGTCTGTTTCTCAGGATTAAAACAGCTCGTACTACAAACCTGCCGACATACACAGCCACTGTTTTTATTACGTTGTACATCTCACAAAACACCATGAGGATTGGCCTTTTTTCTTCCTTCCTCTTGTATTTACAGATTCCTCACGACCAAAGACAAATTTCATGGGTTTATAGACGCAGAGTGGCAGGGCTCAAAAGGAGACAAGGCCCCTGAGAATGACACAACTGATGAAACAAAGGAGACATCTGTGGAGGAACCTGAGCCCAAAAAGCTGAAAGTGGAGCCTGAAGAGAGAAATAATGCCGGGAAACAGGACGGTAAACGTCTTCGGGGACAGAATAAATCGAGGCCGCACACAAAGCCCACCGCCTATGATGAGAAGCGGCTGTGTGTCTCAGTCATTCAGGTATGAAGCTCTAACCGCTCATTCACAAATCCCACACAGAGTATTTTTCAAATTTCTCAACTGGTAGTTATTATGACTTTTTCCATCCATTTAGAACAGGGAATGTCCCTTTGGAGACAAATGCCACTTTCACCATGACATCGGGGAGTACATGGCCTCGAAGCCCGCTGACATCGGGGAAAGCTGTTACCTCTATGACACATTTGGAAAATGTGGATATGGTCTCGCCTGCCGCTTTGCCAAGGCACACACGACACCCGACTTCAAAACCATGGAGAAGGCCGATCTGGTGAAGGCGTACGAAGGCAGGACTGTGATGAAGAACAGCTTGAGCAAAGACCTTCAGAATCGTCTGAGGAAACGTTCGGTCGCCTTCAAGAAGTCAGCAGAGTACCTGAAAACACTTTCAAACAACAAAGACAAAAAAGAACAGCGAGGAAATGGTAGGAGGAGGTTTTTAACACGTCCTTTTATTTCTGTAAACAATGCTGTCAACATTACGAGAGACCCGTGTTGTCCTGTATGAATCTGCGTCACCGATTTAAGATCTCCTTCTTACTTTGTGATCGTGCACATTTAACACGCTTCATCTATAGTTTCCAAATATTTTTTAATTATCAGAATTGAGACATATTTAATAAAAGCATCCATTAATAAAATATGAAATTTGACCTGATTTAAGTTTGATGATATAATTAAGTCCTTTGACTCATTCAGGTGACGCGTGTGCAGCTGAAGTATCTGCAGATCCAGCAGGAGAAAAGCAGCTTGTTTCCACTGAAGCACAGGTACAACCTTCTACTGCGTCCTCCCTAATTAGTCTATCAGTGAACCGGAGATGATTTTTTTTTCCCCATGATGTTTTGCAAGTATTTTTTTACATGTTTGCTTTGTGATGAGCTGCAGGCCAGCCCTGATAAACAGCCTCTAGTGAAGACTGTCGGCCCGCTGACTGATGCTGATGTCATCAAGTTGCGCCCATGTGAAAAGAAGCAGGCATGTATCACTCAAACTCTTTCCCTCATAATTTTACTTTCTGCTTAAATAGCAAAAAGAAATCATGATCTTTTTTTTTTCTTCTTGTTTTTACAAATTATTGTAATTTACAAATTAGAAGAAGCCATCCTCCTATTTCAGAGGATATTTACATGGTTTAAAATCACTGCCAAATAGTGTGGCTTGTTGTCTAAGAAGTTATTTTCTTTGTGCGTTTAAGGTGGACTTTCAAGACAAGCTCTACCTCGCTCCTCTAACAACTGTAAGTACTACTACACTGAGATGAGCACTGCAGATAGTCCTAGAAGTAGTTTAATATTTAAATCCTGTCATATAGCAAGTGAAATTAAATGCTGATCTGTAAATAAGGTTTGCGCCTGACTAAATGTTATCTCTCTCTGTATCACCCAAGTGTGGAAATCTTCCTTTCCGTCGTGTGTGTAAGCGCTTCGGCGCAGACATCACCTGTGGGGAGATGGCCATGTGCACTAATCTGCTGCAGGGGCAGCAGTCCGAGTGGGCCCTCCTGAAGAGGCACGAGAGCGAGGACCTTTTTGGTGTCCAGGTGATGGCATCTTACATCATTCAAACTCTGCAGAACAACTGAATCTTGTTAAATCAGGTTGAAAACACATCTCCATAGATTTAGGTTTTAAAAGTTTTAGTGTCAGAGTGAACATGTTTTTTGTTCTTAAGTCTGAATTGTGTCTCCAGGTAGAGGGCTGTTTCCCTGACACCATGACGAGGTGCGCAGAGCTCATCAACAACAACACTGATGTTGATTTTGTGGACATCAACTCGGGATGCCCAATTGATCTTGTTTACAAGAAGGTAAAGTCTTACCTAACCAGAATCCCCTATTCAGATAAATGATGTGGGTTTTATTGCTTTATGTGTTCTCTCCCTGCTGAATAATCATAAATAAATACGTACAAATTGTTGCAACTTGACACACACTTGCTGCAGTGTGCGAAATTCAACAAAGTATTCAACATCAACATGTCTTTGACAGATGGTCTTTAAATGCTTTCCCTCATCAGGGTGGAGGCTGCGGTTTGATGACACGAACTAGAAAATTTGAACAGATAATCAAAGGAATGAATTATGTAAGTATGTCTTTTTCTTCATATAAGGTCCATTTTATTATTTGTTAAGCAAAGGTAGTATTATAGTATTGTCTGTTTTAAAGAGAGGAAATGCAACAGGTAATGATTTGAAACGAACATGCAAACGCTGTGTTTCTTTGGCTTGGATTACAAGTCCAGTCAAGTTGAAGGCTGAATTAAAACGTATTATGTTTTTTTTTTCCCCTGAAGGTTCTTGATGTCCCTTTAACAGTCAAGATCCGCACTGGTGTTCAAGAGAAGTCCATGATCGCACACAAACTCATCCCAGAGATGAAGAATTGGGGTGTCTCCATGGTCACAGTAAGTCTTGTATCAGTCAAAGCACAAATAAAGGAGAGATGCGTTTCAGTAGTGTGAAAAGGTGCCTATTATAATAGGTAAAAATCATACTTTAACACAATCATAATTTGAGTCTTGGAAAAAAAGAAAGCAAGGGAAGTCGCTCTTAATTTCCCAGTTTAGAAGGTTAAATTGACCAGCAACAGCTACAAACAATGTGCTGAATCATCATTTCATAATCAGAATCTGTATCATTTAGCAAATTTAATGCATGTCCCATATTCCTATTTTACAGTTTGTTTGACTCCTAATAAATACACATTCTTGTCATGTGGTAATGATTTATCCATGCGAGGTGGTTCTCACAAGCACATTTTTGCTTCCTCCTTCATGTGTTTATCATTTTCATATCTGCTTATAAATATGAGTCAGCTTCAAGATATGATGAAACACTGGCGTTGTCATTTTCTTCCAGTTGCATGGCAGATCCAGGGAGCAGCGCTACACAAAGTTAGCTGACTGGGACTATATAACTACATGTTCCAAGCTGGCGAGCCCTGTTCCTCTTTTTGGTATGTGTACTTATGAGGATTGCCGCTGAATGTAATGCAGATGCATAAGATGGCAATCACTACGTTGTAAAACCACATACAGGTGGAAGAATAATTTATTGCTCGTAATGTGGTGAACGAAGGTAGCTTTTAAATTTTTTTTTTTTTTTTTTTTTTTTTTTTTTTATATTGTTCCAGGTAATGGAGACATTCTGTCCTATGAAGATGCCATGAAAGCCAGAGAGACCGGTGTTTCTGGTATCATGATAGCAAGGTTGGCATCACTTGGAAACACCTTTATACCAAATAAATGTTTGGCATTGATGTGGTTTATAGTCACTCTTAGCCTTCTTCATTTTGAATAAGGAAGGAAACATATTAAGCTGCGCCTTTCGCAGTGCATAGAAGAGTCCAAATTTTTTTTGCTGTAAAGTTGAATTAGTATTTGATTAAATCAGAATCACATGATTGACTTTTGTTGGGGTTGTCTCTCTGCAGGGGTGCTCTCATTAAGCCCTGGATCTTCACTGAGATCAAGGAGAGCAGACACTGGGACATCTCATCCAGTGAGCGACTGGACATCCTAAGGGACTTCAGCAACTTCGGCCTGGAGCACTGGGGCTCCGACACTCGAGGGGTGGAGAAGACCCGCACCTTCATGCTGGAGTGGCTCTCCTTCATGTGCAGGTGGGCAACAACATGCACTTCAAAATGTTGCATTTCATCTACTATAAACTATCAATATTCATGATTGGCTATTTGATCCAGAAAAACTTACAATTATTATATATATATAAAAATGTATATGATGTAGGCCCACTGTTGGTTGTGGTCTCTTGTGCCTGTTGGGACATTTGACAGCTTTAAAATTTGCTTTATAGATTGTGATTTTTGGTACTTTTTCTAACTGCATTGTGATGCCATTAATGTTGAGAGTAATAATAGGGATGAGGCGAGTATGCTTGTGTATTCAAATGGTGACAAACCAACAGACAAAATCAGGGTTTCACACTGAATACTTACAATAAAGAAGACTGGAGATAAATCAATCATGGCCTTCCTGTCCCTTTCCATCTCTCTCTTAGATATATTCCAGTGGGCCTGTTGGAGCGAGTGCCTCAGAAGATCAATGAGCGACCCCCGTACTACATGGGCAGGAACTACATGGAGTCACTGATGGCCAGTCAAAATGTCGGGGATTGGGTCAGGATTAGGTGAGCAGAACACCATCTAACCATGGAAGAGTAACCTTTCAAATTAAAGCTGCTTTAAATTAAGAGTTGAATAATGCATTTTATAAAATAACATTTTTCTCTCCAGTGAAATGCTGCTTGGACCTGTACCGAAGAATTTCAACTTTTTGCCCAAACATAAAGCCAATGCCTACAAGTGATTTTCTCTTTGTGTGACTCCTAAAAACATCCAGGTTTTTGTGTTGTTCCTTTTGTATTGTCTCTGGAGAAGAAGACAGAGAAAAATAGATCATTTGTGTTTTAAATGACAAAGACTATTGAATAGCCTGTTTATTTACCCTGTGGTACAGTGGAAGAAAACATGTCTGTTTATGTACCTGAAATATATGCAATAAAATCTTTGGCCACACTAAGATATTTTTGTGTCTTTTATGTTTCTTTTGGGGAGGAGGGTAATTTATTTAATCTACCTTTAAGTACCTTTATAACTGTTCTTTTGGAAAGAACATGTGACGCGTCTGTACCTGGTTGCATTTACACTTGCGCACGTGACACAGTTGTGTGTTTGCACATATGGCCGTAATAACACATTTAAACTGAACATGTTACTTTTGAGCGTGTTAACACAGACAACACAATAATGCATTAACACGAGACTTTTGGTCCAAAAGAACAGGTTCATTTTGAACGTGTTCATTTTCAATGTACAAACACGAGATTTCCCGGCTTCATTTTGAACGTGAACAGCAAATCCTTCTTTTGTAGAACAAGCCTCTGGACTGGAAGTTCATGTTTTTGTATTTTGCATCTGCACCACAGGACCACAGGTGTTTGGAAAGATTTTGCATTTTCTTTTTGTGAGCATGTGTTTTTCCCTGCAGGACTGCAAGTTTTCATTTTTGTATTTTGCACTTTAGTGCTACTGTACTGTACAGAGATAAACACATGAAAACATTTGCCTTGAAACACCTAGTCCTACCTTAAAAGCAGAATGTAATTGAGACAAAAAGCATGTGCTGCAAATAAAGATTATTCCCCTCCAATAGTCCTTTTTCCCATGTAAGATTCTTGAGTTCAAAAATCTGTCTTTGGGCTTCATCACTACCCCAAATAGTCCAAGTATGGGCCCATGATTTTATCGATTAAAAAAAGGTTTGTCCTTCAGACATGAAAAGAAAGCCTTAAAACAGAGGTCTTCAACAGGCGGTCCGCGGAGGTACTGCAGGGGGTCGTGAAATATTTGGTTGATAAGACAATTTTTCAGATTTTTTTCAATATTTTTTTCCCACAAATTTAAATGTCTTTAAATACACATTAACATGAATCCAACATATTGTAGCGAATGGATAAATGGAGGCAGAAGATGTTATCTTTCAGTCAGAAATGCAAACATTCAACGACACACAGGAGCTCTCAAACTGGGCACAGGTTCACTCAGAGCGAGACGAGCCTGCACCTGTCCCTCCAAGCCTCCTGCACTCCTCCAGTTTAATATAAAACACAATTGTATACAATATATATAGTAGGGGGTCCCTGCTCCATCTCTCTATCAGTTTGGGGGTCCTTGGCCTGAAAAACATTGAAGACCCCTGCCTTAAAACATGGATATGACCTATAACTAAGAGAGAGCATGTGAACATTTTCTCTACATGGAATTATAAAAAAAAAAAAAAAATGGTATCACATTTTGAAAGGGTAACATGCCTGTACCAAGTTACTGAAAACTTTAAAAACCAGAAAGACAGCTACTTTTCCTCTTTTTTTTGGTCACAGTTAATGTCTGACTTATTTCAATTATGAATATGTAAAAAAAAACAACTAACTTGCAGAAATGTATTCTGCATGCCAGAAGATTTAAGTCAATTTTGCGTTTTAATTTAGACTATTATAAATGTTATTTTCTTTCACGATAAAATCTTGGCCAATTCATTTACCATTTTAAAAGAAGTCTTTTTTTTTTTTCTTTTTTTTCCCCCCCACGGCATTTCCCATTGAGCATAAATAGGCCGGTTTTCGTTACGTGCCCAATTAGCAGTCACCAGGTGCAACTCGTTAACTTGAAACCGGGGCTTTTCGCGGGGGAGGGAGCCCTACGTGTCTTTATCCGGTGTTCGGCACCTTTGAAACGCTTTCTCTTGGATCCATGGCAGGGCACCGAGTCGAGCTGCTGGTGGTACTGACCGGGACTCTGCTGCTGCTGCTGTCAGTCCGGGGATGGGGCCGGATCAACCGGACTCAATTTATCCGTTTGTACGAAACCGGAAAGTGGTCTGAAGCGCGTAGTTTTTCATTTCCAGGTAAGCCACAGTGCACTCTCATGACTCTTCAGGTGTTCACATCGACAGGGGTCTTCCACATGTCTGCGGCCTCTAAAACCTGTTCGAGAAGCAAGAAAACCGCTTCACCACATGCATTTAACCGGGACCTGACGGTTGCGTTAGAAGCGAGACTTACTTTTAAAGAAAGAAGAACTTATTCTGGAGAGGAGAGATTGCTCTAATTAAACTTTTTAATATGATTATTTTTTATTTTATTTTATAGGCCTAGTCAGCCTATAACACCCAGGGGTGTTCTTGCTGCAGCCTTACTTGATCTGGTATGGGTGGTAGTTTATTGTTTAATGTTAACAAACTTTATGGCTCTAAAACTGATTTGATTTCATGACTGGACCTAATTATAACATCGTTTGACTTTCCCAGTTGCATTTTCGGTAAAATTTTTATTTAGCCATCACTTTTGCTTTACTTTAGTGTCACATTAATTATCTGGTCAGGCTGTGTGTGTGATTTTATTAAACCAAAGTCTTGGAATAACTGCATGCAATTGAACAAACAAAACAACATTAATGAATGAAGGTATTTTCTGTGTGTGTGTGTGTGTGTGTGTGTGTGTTGTAATGGATAAGGTGTTTCTAAAAGGTAAACTGAAGCTACATAGAAATACCACTTTATGGATAAGGGTGAGTTTTTTTGATGCCCTTTTGTCAGTGACATCAGATAATGACCACCTTACACCTCTAGATGACATCTATGACAATGAGGAGGAGGAGGAGGAGGAGGGTGATGAAAACTACATTTCTCTGGATGCAGTCCTGGAAGCGGTGGGTGTCGTCACCAGGGAATCCTTTGACCCTTTTGCTGACGAGGTGGACATGGAAGATTCGGATACAGCAAACTCGACCTGTGCCACACAAAATGGATTCCAGGTAGAATTTGTAGAAACCCATCCAGGGAGCTGGACTGGCAATCTGAGTAAGGGTTATCCTGGGCTGGAATTGGTTTGCAGTAATGCTGGCTTCCAAATTACTCTGCCAACTAACCTGTTCAGTGAGGTTAAAGTTTTGGGTATGTACTTAAAAAAAACAAGTGAAGTTTACATTTTTTTCTGAATGAATGTGAATGTTATTCTGAAAGATATTTTGGTTTAATTTTCTCCCTGCAGGCTTGAAGGACCTGCTGTCCATCATGGATGCTCCGAAGAATTGTGGTTATAGTGTGAACCTTCACCAGAAGACCTTGACTGTACCCTTCACTGGATGCCATGTGGAAAAACAAGTAATCAATTGCATTTCCTCCGTAATATTCTTTTTTTTTTTTTTTATTCCATAGAACATCCCATTAGAATTGATTTCATATCTTTTACCAAAGCTTTATTTTTAAATTATTTCAGACTAATGGCTACAGTGTGCAGTTGTTGTACATCGATGTGCTTGATCAGCCACAAATTTCTACCGCATCTTGTGAGAAGAGTATAAAGTTTGACCCCGGTCTGTCCCCTCGTGCCGGTGGGCAAACTGCGTCAAAGTGCAATAACCCAACCACTCCAAGACCAGCACCACACCCATGGTGGTTGAAACCAACCACTCCACCACCAGCAGTGAACCCAACAAAGGCGCAAAGTGAGTGTAAACTGTGTCTGGCAAATGAGCTGATATTTGATTTGTATCTGCAAGAACATGCATTGACATTAATAACGTCACACCGGAGTGACATCTGTGGATTTTTGAATGGCAAATTGTTTTAAATGTTTGGTTTCAGATTGTGCTGTCCCCACGGGAGAGCGGGTGGCTTGTGGTATCTCGGGAATAGCTTCATCAGTCTGTGAGAAGATTGGATGCTGTGTGGATCGCTTTACACATGCCTGCTACTACCCAATGGATGGTAAGGCTTATGTTTGGAGATACCTGGTAGAACTCTTCCATTTTGACTTGTTCTCTAAAGGAACACTTCTGTATTAATCCACTTTTTAAATCGTTGTCCAATCAGTGTTGATGGTAAATGAAGTCAATTGAAGGAATGAGTTCTGCTAACTCTGCTCTACCGGTTGAGTGGGTGTTGCAAGAGGAGAAACGCTGCAGAACGGGTTTAGATGTTGAAGCTCACGGTCAATGTGTTCTAGTCATGTAGGCACTGCAGGTGCAGGCATTGCTCTACTCGTAGGAAAACTCAGCCTTTTTGGTCAATGTAGTGCACACTGATGAATTAATTGCTTCAATTGACTACGTTTACCAACAACACCTAAGTGGGCACATTCAAGTGTTGAATTTCCTCTTGCGCTATTTGTTTTTATTTGTATTTACCCCCCCCTCAATTTAGAGTGCACGGCCAATCAACACTTTGTTTTTGCCATTCGTCACGACTCTGCATCCATCCCTGTGGACCCCACCAGACTTCTTATTCCTGGGAGCCCAGAGTGTAAACCAGTCATTGTTAATGACATGGTTGCCATCTTTAAGTTCAGAGTCAATGAATGTGGGACTCGTGTTTATGTAAGTTAATCCTTTCTTTAAACAACAAACTTGCCACTTTGGTACTTTTTAAATATAGTGCATTAAGCTACAGAGCTACTTGGTCTGTTCAGGATTGTTAAATGCTTCACAATATGACTCACCTTGTTCATGTTCAAAACTGGATTAAGCCTGATGAATATGCCAGACTTGCACTTATCTTCTACTGCATTTTCACAAGGCAAATAATCAAGAATTAAATGCTGCAGCTCTTAAATGATGTGAATTTTCAACTGTATAGATGGATTTGTTGAATGAAATCATGGCCATTGATATAAAACTCCTGACCTGTCATTGCAAGTTCTGTCACAAATGAACTTGTGATGCATCTGTCTCTGACAGACAACCCAAACTCACTACTTGTGATTTCACATCTGCTACATGTCTTTCCTTTTAAAAATATAGATAGATAGATAGCTATAGATGGATAATTCATGGGTTTTGAGATTTTAAGAGGACACTTGGCTCTCAACATGCTGGTAGCCTTGGAAACTGCACCTCAGTCAGTGCAGCCAATATTCTGTGTGACCTGAAGCAAATGCGTGTGGAACGTTTACATTTCTGAACAGGAAGTTGGTGAAATGAAGATCTACCTGGCTGAGGTGCAGACTATTGTCCAAGCTCTGAACCTCAAGTATGGCATAATTACAAGAAGTGATCCACTCCGGTTAGTGGGTTATACAGTACATTCAACAATGCATCTTAAGGGGCTAATGGTGGTCATATAAAACAAATCTGGTCCTACTCTTGATTTGACTATTAAATATTGATTTGTTTCTCTGACGTGTTTTAATGGACTTTCTTTAACACGTGTCTTTTGTAGGTTCTTGGTGGAGTGTCGATATGGCAAATCTGGCACGGCTCAGCAGTCATTAGCCAGCGTTGGCTACATGGTCAAGACCCCAACTTTCAGTCTGCCATCAGAAGTCGTTTCCAGCGGCTCAAGTGCTGTTCTGTTGAAAATAGCGACAGGTTGGATTATTTTCCATCAAACTACAATATGCAAATCCTTGATTAATTTGGCTGCAATGAGAATATACATTTAAATGCTCTTTTTCTCTCCTGTATAATCTGAACAGATGACACCTATACGAAGTATCTTCCCACTTACCATCAGCCCTTGCGACTGCTCCTTGGCAATCCTGTATATCTTGAATTGATCCTGAAGTCTCCCAAACCAGACGCAGTGATTCTTGTCAACTACTGCTTGGCTTACCCTCGCTCTGCAAAGAATGCTCTGGTGCTTATTTATGAAGGGTAAGCTTGAGAGTCTGAATCACTGCATAGCTATTCAGGGTCAACTTTAACTTTGCCTCACTTTAAGTTATGTTTGTGTCTGCAGGTGTGCCAACCCTCATGATCCACATGTGTCCATCCTTAAAGTCAGCGACCTTCCTCAAAATAGTCACCAAATACGTTTTGTAGTGAAGGCCTTCCAGTTTATGGATCAAATGACAAACACGTACCTCGATGAAGAAGTAAGTCAAAATGTGGTGTTTGGCCTCATGTCAGATTGATTTTACAGGATAAATGAATAGTGTCAGTGACCCTGACATGGTAATGTGGTGAAGGCCAATATTAACTGCTCTCACAGCAACGTGAATGTTTATTATAAATGCAACAAAACAAGGTAATGTGTACGACGACTCGCCCGTCTCTCAAGTTGGATATCTGACTTTGATCAAGGGATTGTTCTATGATAAGAAAATTAACATCTCAAGATGTTAAGTGGCATCTTGTAATGAAGAAACTTTCTCTAACACAAAGTTCTCTAAACCTTGCTGATGTGTCGTTTCCCTTTAGATCTATTTCATGTGCTCTACAGAGGTTTGTAGGCCAGCAGAAAAGAAATGTGAACAGCGGTGCTTTGACGGACAGGTGAGTCTATAAACCTTGCTGATATGCCACCAATTGTTTAAATGTCTAATCAAATTATTTTGCTTCCAGGCACCATGAGGATTTGCTGCTGAAGATCTATAAAAAGGATTAATGAAATGGAAAAAAAAAAAAATAATAAATGGAAAATTTTTATTGTACAGTTTTCATGGCTCTTAGTAGTATGTCTTTTAAAAAAATGTTGCTGAAAGGCTCATTACTGGCATAAAATCAAGAAATATGAGCATTTGGATCTGCAAAATGATTATCTAATGCTTAAATGCACTACTGTCAAGATTCCTGCGCTACACAAGTAAGAGTCCTAACATGGATGAGCACTATTTGTTAGTAGACTACGGGAAGTACGTCATTAGTCTAACCTGCAGTAATGCATCATGTTTACATCGTTTCTGTTCTGTAATAACCACCTATCTCCTAAAACGTCAACAGGCTTGGAAAAACAATGCATTTTCCCAAGTGGATTTTAAAATTGATAGAGCATAAAGTTGTGGAGTTTTCCCAGTCCATAAAGGAACATGTAATCCAGCAGAAAATTTCAAATATAACCAAATGTGGACATGCACAGCATTAATGGGACAGAAAGGGTCTGAAAACTCGATTTAATATTGAATGAAATGGAAATACTCCAATTAAAAATGCACCAAATTTGAGCAGAATAACTATAACCAGCCGTTTCTTTGAAAAGTCCTTACATTATGAAGATTTGCCAGAGAGGGTAACTCTTGTCACTAAACTGTCTCTGGACCCACAATCCTTTGCGCCGTGACGCTCCGGTAGCTGTTTGCGCACAACGAACGGATTCGACTTTAAACCTGCTGATTTGTCATTTAAAAAAAAAAAAAAAACAAACACAGGAAGTGTCTGTCAGGTGAGAGGAGTCACATGTGGACATCAGCTGGACGGGAATAGAACACGAAGTAAGTTGTTTTTTAAAAAAAAATTTTTTATAGCGGAACTGGCGGTTTTTATGGGTCTCTATTTGAGAAATTCACAAAGTATTTTCCAGGACTGGCTACCTCTCAGTCAGCGTCATGTAGAGTGACTCAGCTACTGCGAGTTAGCTGCAGTGTTTTACGGCATGGCGCTTTTAAACCTGCTGGTTTTAAATGCCTGTATAATAGCCAACAATAACCTCCTACCTGCAGTATGTTCAATGTTAAAAACAAGCCAATCTCAAGGTTATATTTTTCTCTTGATCTCGAAAGTACTCTTGGTTTATGCAGAGCTTTTTCCACATGTTTTGTAAATAAACTATTTGTATTTTAACTAGGGCTGCATGTGATGGATATTTTCACTACCGATCGATCTGGAGATTTTTTTTTTTTTTTTTCTAGATTAATTTGATTAGCTGGTTAAAAATGACAATTTCAACCAGTGGTACCAAGAAGAACCACAAAATAATCATATCCAAGCAGAATTCAGAGAATTTTTAGCACATTTTCAATAATAAAAAAAAAAAAACTTAAAACAAGTATCAAAATATATATGACCTTTATTTAACCAGGTAAAATCAATTGAGAACCAATTCTCATTTACAATGATGACCTGAATAGTTGGTGATTCATTTTCTATTGATCAGCTGATCGATCAATCGACTATTGTTGCAATTGTTAATTACTCAAATCACATACTAAAACATTTGAATGAAAATTCTGTGAATGAACCTGGAGCAACAATGGACTCAAGTTCAAACACCTTGAATGGTTTACCACATGGGTGTGCGGGACCTGATAAATGTTATGGTCCACAGATTCCTGCTAAAAGGACATCAGACTTCTCCTTTAATATGACATTTCCAAAATGTAACTTTCCGATAAGAGCCTTTTTGGTCTTGACATTTACCCACATTATTATTCTACAAGTAAAGGGACAGTCAGCTGTGACTGTAGTTCTGCAAAACTATAACCAACTCAACTTCTGGCACTCTCACCCAGCATGATGAAGGAGGAGCTACAAATACAGTGACTGTCAGCAGGTTTGCAGGTGGGCGGAGTCTCTGCCATAAGATATCACAAGGGGTTCGAAGTAGACTGACACCACTCTGCTTGTTAAACCTGCAGCTCCTGTCGCTGGCAAAAATGGCTCATCTCACAGCGCTTTTCAAGTATGTGGACGAACATCAGGATCTGTACGTGCAGGTGAGGTCACAGATTTGACAGAGTAAATCAGTGTAACTTCACCTCCTGTTGGACCGCTTGATATTGCGATCAACTAATCATTATGGTGATCAGATAGTTGCCAAATGTGTGTCTTTACTTGATCAAATCGTGCTTTGTGAGTCTTGAATACTGAACAACATTGTAACTTATTCGCCTTGACTGAACCAGACTATATGCCAAATGTCATAAATGTAAAACTAGTTGACCTGATGAAGTCGGCTTCAGTGACATTTTAACTGTAGCTGTAGTTCAATTTTGTAGAAGCCCTGCTGAGAAACATTCACTCTGGCTCTATTGGTCACAGTTTAACCAAAGCAGGGATAGAATATATAAAACACCCATTGTTTGAAAACAGTGCGAGTTATTTGAATTGTTCTTTTTTTTGCCAGCGCCTTGCAGATTGGGTGGGCGTTCAGAGTGTGTCTGCTTGGCCTGAGAAGCGCGGCGAGATCAAGAGGATGATGGAGATGGCGGCCAAGGACATTGAGAAGCTCGGGGGGACGGTGGAGATGGTGGACATCGGCAACCAGAAGGTAAGAGGGTGTGAGAGTGGGCTGTTGATGTCTGCACTTGTTTGTCAAAAAATGCAAATGTTTAAACTGGGCTCTCTATGTCACCCATAACCTTCAGTTAAATTAAATGTTGTCCTTCCAGCTTCCCTCTGGAGAGGAGATCCCGCTGCCTCCGATCGTCCTGGGATGTTTGGGGTCAGACCCAGGCAAGAAGACGGTGTGTATTTACGGCCACCTCGATGTCCAGCCAGCCAACATCGATGATGGCTGGGATACAGAGCCGTTCACTCTGGTAGAGAAAGATGGTAAGCGCAGTATATTTTTGGTTTCTGTTTTGGTAATATTCTGTATAAAAGTAACCTCAGAGCAGTTTTAATATGATCCAGAAAGTCCCAGATGTCATGGCGTTACTGAAGCAGACTGGAATGCTGTCTGGCATGTAAGACAAGGCATTATGTGATTATCCTCAAGGTTTCGGTTCCCAGTCTTCAATGTAATGGTTACACCATCCTTTTTGGGTGGTTTGTTAAACTTTTAGTATCAAATCTCACTGAAATAAATGACCTGTTGGCAGTCTTGCCAAAAACAAAGAGAACAGTTTGGCAACGCTAAGGTAACAGAATAATATCATTATTACTCAAACATAGCTTCCTATTTAAATGCTCTTTTGAGCTTTTATCAGCTTTGTACCTGTGGTCATATCACAGTTTGCGACATGTTTCCAAAGTCCAGACTAATTACCTCATGTTTTAGGTTTGAGATGTATTCTTGTCTTATCTGCAGTCCGCACAGGTATAGTGGAAAGCAGCACTGTTGTTTTTAGAAGAATCATAAATGCACTCAAAAGCATTTTATTTAGTAAATGTACTGCATGATGACAGATGCTATTTATGCAGCTTCTGCTTTACTTCACAAATAAACTGTAACTTGATTAAATCTCTTGTTTTTGTATCATAAGCCACCACAATTCCTGAATTAGTGACTGCGTTATTACACCTACCCCGGAACAATGCAAATGCTGCACTTGAATGAGTTTAACTTTAACAGTGTATTTGCGAGGTACAAAATAACACAATGACTCTGCTGGATTTGAACTATAAACCCTGTAAAACTGTTTAATACATGAGTATTGCAATTAACCTGGTCAGCTTCCTTTACTACTGTTATACTTGACAGATAAAGCACTTTAAACTTGGACTTGAATTTATTGAGTCATATTATTGAGCCATGTTTTTGTGGTTTATTTCTGATACCATCAGCATTTATAGACTGTCAGATATTGATAAGCTTTTCACTTCTGTTTTTACTGCGTTGAGATTTTTTTCGGCTTATAATACCAGCACTGAAAGCGTTTTCTGGTGACAGTCAGCTGACGGAAAGTAGCACGTCCGCTTCCTCCTTTCTGTACAGCTCAGTTTGTGCTAACATCATGTTCTACTAGACACGCACAGATCTGCCTCCAATTTGAACAAGGGTTTCATTCCCAATGGGAAATGTGCATTCGAGCAAGACTAAAAGTCTATAGCGATGCTATTGGCATCAGATGCTGTAATGAACTTAAAGTGAACTGCATTTCTTGTAATTATCTTATTTTTCAACAATCAAAAACTTGTGTCCACGGAATAATTTGAAAGATACTTTAATCTTTAAAGTAAAACTCTGCTTTCTCATAGGTAAGCTCTATGGACGAGGATCTACTGATGACAAGGGACCAGTGTTGGCCTGGTTTAACTGCATTGAGGCCTATCAGAAGATTCAGCAGGTATAGTTATTGCCACACTTCCACTACATTGTTAAGGAAAAGGGAGATATAAAACTCTGTGAAATGCTTCAAGTGGATCATACTTCCTATTTTGAATCCCACAGCACTTCTTAAAGTGTTTAGCCGATTACCTTTCCCACCTATTCACACGTTCCCAAACTAAACTTTCTCTATTCTATTAAAGAAAAAAGAAAAGCTTAAATGATCAGAAATCATTGGGCACCGATGTTAGATCTGAGCTCGCCATCATCACTTTGTGGTGTCTTAATGTCCAGCCAGCTGATATGATGATGCAATGTTACAGTGTGTCCAGAAGTAACCCCAAGCTGCTTTTATATAACATGATAAGTCAGGTGTGGTAGAGTGCTGAATAGAAAACATTCCTTGTGATCAGTACTTACTGACAGGAATGCTGTTTGATTGGAAATACAGAGGTGTGGCAGTCTATTTCAGGATGGGAAATGTTGTTTACAGTTTATCAGACAAAGAAAATAATCATTCAATTAATCCATCTGTTGCACACGTTCACACAGACATTTTATTTTGTTTTTTTAAGTTGATTTATGAACCGTTTGTTTTACAAAGCAATGAGATTTTAGATTTGGAATATATGTAACCTTATATATGGAGACATTATACATTGTTAATAATATTTGAGAAATGGATTATCTCTGTGTTAAAGTACACCACTAATTTGGTCATTGCCTGTTGATCACTTGAGAGCCGTCAGCAGTGCTTATCCTGGTCAAAGGTCTTGGAATAAAATCATGTTGCGTCTTATCCAGCCATCACTTAATGATTAAACTGAGTCTCGTCCCCTGTGTGTTGTTTTGACTCACCTTTGCAGTCAACAGATGCAGAAAGTTGTGTTCCAAATGAAAAGGTTTTTGCTCTTTTTGAACTCTAGAAAGTGAAGATCTATGTAAGGATTTAAATCATTTGTATAGCCTCAAAATCACCCTGATTTTTCAGCTGAAATCAGTGACCACCTTTCATCCTACTTATCTTTTTTCGATGTGCACAGTGAGGCCTGGTGATGATCTACTGTATATGGCGGGTTTTTTTTTCTCTCTTTTCTAATGTTTCTCTTCGTGCTGCAGGAGCTTCCCATCAACATCAAATTCTGCTTCGAGGGGATGGAGGAATCCGGATCTGAGGGCCTGGATGAACTGGTGTTTTCTAGGAAAGACACCTTTTTGAAAGACGTGGACTACATCTGCATCTCTGACAACTACTGGCTGGGCAAGACCAAACCCTGCATCACCTATGGTCTGAGAGGAATCTGCTATTTCTTCATTGAGGTGGAGTCTTATTATAGTGCCTCTTACACTTTTAGCATAATGAGTTAAAGTGTGGTGAGAACAAACCCAGGTCTCCTGTAATGCAGTGTTTCATAATAACACAAATGTACTCCAGTTACTTGTGAACTTGCGATTTGATGCATGATAATAATGTTTAACTTTCAAACTTAAAGGTGGAGTGCGGTGCCAAGGACCTCCACTCAGGCGTGTTTGGCGGCTCTGTACACGAGGCCATGACTGACCTCATTGCACTAATGGGCAAGTGAAGCTGATGAATGAGCTTTCATTTCATAAAACTCATCTGAAGCAGATTGTGGTCACTAATTTGTCACTTCCTACACAGGCTCCCTGGTTGACAAGAAGGGGAAGGTTTTGGTTCCCGGGATGTACGACAACGTAGCCCCTCTGACAGAAGAGGAGCAAAAGCTGTACGAGAAGATTGACTTTGACCTGGACGAGTACTGCAAAGATGTGGGAGTTGGGCAGCTGCTGCATGACACCAAGGCAAGGAAATGATTTATGTTGCCAAAATGTGTTGCATTACTCTGGATCACTTATGTAAAGTGTAATGCTTTTTTTTTTTTTTTTTTTTTTTTAATATTTTCCACTGTAGGAGAAAATCCTCATGCACCGCTGGAGGTACCCGTGTCTGTCTCTTCATGGTATCGAGGGGGCTTTCTCTGAAACGGGAGCAAAGACTGTTATCCCCCGCAAGGTCATCGGCAAGTTCTCCATCCGCCTTGTCCCTGACATGGACCCCAAAGATGTGGAGAAGCAGGTAGACAAAGATTGCACCTAACTGACTCTTAATAGCGTCGTCTTGTAGTATTCATGTGTCTTCAGTGTTTTGGGTTATCAACGCAGTTTTTTTTGGAAAGAATATTTCATCTCCAACTCAAATTGTGTTACTAAAATGCATAAAGCATCCATACATCATGATAATGTAGTAAGAGGAATGTTTAAGACAGATCCTGAATTTGGGAAACAAAGAGAGGTAATTTAGTGACATTTGTTTGGTATTGAATGACAAAATCTCAATCAGCTTCAGCCTGAAGTTAGACTGTGGGCCAGCTTTAATACAGCTTCAATCTGTCACTACCTGTTTATGACCTCCTGAAACTTAAGAAGAATAGCTGTTATTGATCTTATGTTAAAAATCTTGTCTGTGCTTTCATTGTACTGTTATTATTCTTTGTCCCTATCAAGGTTATGAGCCATCTGCAGAAGACGTTTTCTGAACGTGGAAGCCCAAACAAACTGAAAATACACATGGGCCACGGTGCCAAAGCCTGGGTCTCTGACTTCAACCACCCACACTACATGGCTGGTCGAAAGGCCATGAAGACAGGTACAGAGGCATGATAAGAGTCATATGATGACACGGTCAGTTCTAGGGATGCACCGTTACTGATACTGCTATCGGATCTTGGTCCAATGCTGACTCGCATTGCCGCATTGGGTAATCAATAACAGTGAAGCCAATCAATTCAGATCCGTTTTATGTTTACATCTACATAGCGCGTCTGCGGCGCTCTCGTAGACCCGGCTAGTTTGCTGGAAGGAAGTACTATAGGAGGGAGCTAACAGAAAGTGTCAGCTGTTTTGAGCTAGTTTACACACAAATATTTTGTCACGTTTGTTTTCTGAATAACTGTTCTTCCCTCCTCCTCCTCCTTGTTGCTGCTGTAGTCTTTGGTGTTGAGCCTGACCTGACTCGTGAGGGAGGCAGCATCCCAGTCACCCTGACCTTCCAGGAGGCCACAGGCCGTAACGTCATGCTGCTCCCTGTAGGATCCTCTGACGACGGAGCTCACTCCCAGAACGAAAAGCTCAACAGGTTCGACGCAGCACCGACTTTCACTTCTTGGGAATTTAGAGGCGATATCGAAGTTAAAGAAGAACATAATCAAAATAAAGAGAAAAGTTTGTTGTATGATCATTTAACTCTTGTTTACCACCTCCACGGTTTTTTTTATCTTTAAGTTGGTGATTGTTAAATTGACATTTAGATTTTCTTTGTTTAGGTTTTTAATTGCAAAATAAAATACTACAATATTTGTTTTATTTCTCCATTTTCAGATCCAACTACGTTCAAGGAATCAAGATGCTCGGTGCATACTTCCATGAGGTTTCCCAGCTGGAATGAATTGATGTCTCATCATGATAAAATCCTTCCTCACTATCAGAGCCATAATCATTGTAGTATGATTTATCTTCCATAATTAATGGTTTTATATACACGAATAATAAAAGTCTTTTTTCTTTGTTACTCTGTGTTGTCTTGTTTAATTCATGGCTGGATAGGATTAACCATTGATGCAATGCGCCGCATCAGTTATCTGCTTACAATCACCGACAAATATATTATAATTTATTTATAAAAAAATTATAGTTTGATTGATTAAGCAGATGTGTTAGAGTGATAGGCTGACAAAAAAACAAGATCTGTGATTACACTTTGTTGCTCTGCATAAGCATCAGTGAAACCAGTCCCATGTGTAAGACAGCTATCAGCCTTCTCATGGACACAAGAAAACATTTTTATTTAAAAAATGAACAAAGCAGCAGCATGCAGAAATTCAGCAATTCAGAACCTATAAAAAAAGGCTTAAAATCTTCCTGCAAAACAATTCAGGTTGCCTTATGTGCCATTAAGAATGCTGCATAGTCAGACTCGATGCCCATTGCACTAAAACAATTGATGTAACGACTACACATAATGATAGTGATTCAACACAGAACTGCAAGAACTCAAAATGAGATTGTTTTATTTCTTCTAACACTTGTGCTATGTCCTAAGGGGGAAAAAAACCAAACAATAATATTATTGAAAAGTATGTTTTTATTACATTTTGTGGGCTGGTGTACTGATAAGTGTTGTGTTTCTTCACAATATTTAATCGAAAGGAATGTTATGGGTAAACTGTGACGTAATCTATAATCAACTAAAGATGAAAATGTGGAAATTATGGGAAATGTACACGGAGACTTTAAACACTCCTGTCCCTTTAATGCAGGGGGCGGAGTCTGTGGAGCCGAGAGGAAGCGCTTGCGCGACATGAGGTTGCCAATTTTGTTATCAAACAGATATGCAATCGAAATGTAATTTATTCACAACTTCTACAGCGACCATCGTTTTCATCTCTGTCATCTCTATATTTACACCATTGAAGAAATGCTTTTTTGCGACTTGATATAAGTTCAGCTAGGTTTTTATGGTATTGGGGGATACCGGAAGGACCTGGCAACACAAGCTGTCACTTTCCGGCGCGGGAAAATCGTAAACAACACACAGCGGAAGGAGGACCTGCAAATGCACTACGGCGTTTTTCGTCTTTTCAAGATGCGGAGATGTTTATTAGAGAAAACAGATGTTGAAGCGACTAAGGGTTGCTAAAAACCTTCAAGTTTTCGTTGCTAATTTAAAAAAAAAAAAAAAAAAAAAAAAACCGAGAGCAAAAAAAGTCGCGTTTATAACGTGAACTACCTTTCGCCTGACTGACGTTATGATACAAATTTAAATGGTGTTTGTAATTTTAAAGTGAAATGGATGAGTCGGACAGGTAAATGCAGTAGTTCATCGACCCTGTGATGACTATGGATCGCTACAACAAGGTGAAACTTAATCTGAAGACCTGGGAGCAGGGGTTTGTCAAGCAGCACCAGAGGAAACCGAACAAGGTGATTTAAATGTTTTAGCACGTATTAGCTGGCAGCAAATGAGCAATGGCAGGACACTTTGTTTTGCATGTTGTGTGTTTTGATTGTGCCTCTGTTTACCCACTTGGTCTTATTGCTACAGATAGTGTTGTTGGCAGCGTGTTAACATTTTCATAAAAGTTGAAAATTACAAAGCTCTTTAACTTCCAGGAGGACATTGACCAGGCTGCAGAGGAGACCAGGAGTGAGTACTGACCATAAATTGCACTACAGACACACACACACACACACACACACATAGACGGCTGACGAATAAAAGGACAAACCTGAATGTTTGATCTCCCAGTCGGGGGAATCCGGTGGCTGTCTTATGCTGTTTGGGACATTCAGTTTCATGACAGAGGAAAACAACTCTGTGTGTCTTTGCAGATTTGTATAAAGAGTACCGCCGTTTGAAACAAGCCAAAGAGAACAGCAGCAGTGATGCAGCCAGCGGTCATGATCAAGCTACAGCCGAGCTGAGCACAGCCCAGAAGGTACTGAAGAAAGTTTGTGACTGCAGCTGTTTGCAAAATTTTTTACTGTACTGCAACAACTTGTTTTATTGTGAGTACTCTACTACTTTGTTATTCTCTGCCACTGTGTCCCTCTTTATTATTCATCCTCTATAAGTTCCACCATTTTTTCTTTCTGTCTTTGTTTCTGTGTGAATTCAGGAATCGGACAGCTGGGGTGCCCATCTGAATCGCAGTGCGTTGCCGGTGTCTTCTCCCCGACTGACATCCCAGGACAGAGACAGTCTCAAAGCTTCCTCCCTGTATTATGGCCTAAAGCTTAAAAACAACTTGGCTTCACTCAGTAAGGTAAAACACATGACTGAACTTGTTATCGTATAAGAGAGGAGAACTGTACCCTTAAATACCTCCTAATTGTGCAAAGTTGAAGCAACAAAGTAATCACAGTAGCGATCATTTATTTGGTGTTAACATTACTGTTACGGTCTTCTTTTACTATAAAAGGACAGACCTGTCTCATTGAAGAAATCGTACCTTCCTGGTCGGCTACCTCGAAACTCCTTAAAAGATGGACAAACTTTACCTACAAACAGCCCCAGTTCTACTGCTGCTGCCGCCAAGGCCACAACCACGGGCCCCGAATCCAGGCCCTTCTCACCAAGGTAGTTCAACAAGGGAAAGTAATTTAATGTCAACTGGAAATGATCAGGGTTGTTCACTTTAATGCTGTTTACCAACACTGCCAATAGTTTTACTCCTACCATGTTGAGTTTCCAAGTCAGACAGTTACATAAAAACCTTGAATAGATTAACTTCGTGATGATTTGTGTGACCCCATCCTGTTTTTGTGTATTTGATTACAGAGGAATTAAGCCACGTCTGGGGTCCCTCGCTTCAATCAAGCTGCATCCAGTGGAGCGCGAGGAGCCGGTTGAACCATTTGAACCTGTCAGACTTTCTAGCGATGGATCTGCAGATGCTGCTACTAGTTGCAGCAGCAGCAATAACGGCGGTGAAAGTAGTAAAGGCATTGTTTCAAAGTTCAGTGCCTCCATCTTAGCCCCTCCAGCCAGGTCATCTGGCCTGTTGTCATCTTTATCTCCTCAACATACTGTAGGAACTTCAGAAGGAGATGCCACAGGAGAGCTAAATGAAAGTAATGGAGCTTTAGGAGGCAAAATGGAGGCTGAAACATTAAAAACTCTTCCCCATCAGGGTATTGATTCTGCAGATATTGGAACTCCAGTTGGGCTGAAAGGAAGCTCACAGTTTCTTGGAGGTTTCAAAGGAGAAATCATCGGCAAAGGTTCCGGAGGACGGCCCTCTCCTGCCACCAGGCTGAACTTTGTTGACAGGAAGTGGCTGGAGAGGTGTCAGGTATTTGGAGAGTTGGGAGCTGAGGAGAAACCCGGAGCAGGCAACCAGGAGATGGATGTGGAGAACAGGAGAGAGAGAGAAAGGAGTCAAGAAACAGGAGAGGAAATACAAGAAGGTGGAAGAGCAGAAAAAGAAGGAACGGATGCAGAGGGAGGAGATGGAAGGTTTGAGAACATCATGGGGGATGAAATAGTCAGTGATGGTGCATCGAAATCTGCTGGACGACACTCTGGAAAAGGGAAAGGAGGAGGGGAAGGAAAAGAGAAGAGCAAGGGAGGTGAGGAGATGGAAAGAGGACAGGCAACACTTATAACACCAGGAGACAATAATAAGAGTAGTCCCAAATCCAAAGGTAAAAAGCGGGGGAGGAAGAGGCAGAGAGAGGGGGGGGGACATGGAGGGAGATACTACAGAGGAAGGAGCAGTAAGAAAGAGGCGGAGGAATGGTAAAAAGAAAGAAGAGAGCTCAGATGTAAGTCCAGCTCCTGGAGGAGTCGGGAAGAAAAAGAGAACCAAGAAAAAAGGAAAAGAAGATGGAGAGGATGGAGAGGAGAAAGAAACCAAGGAACCAAAAAAGGTGAGTAGGGGAATTAATATCCATTTCAGAGCATACGACAGTATATGCTATTTATTTGTACAAATGCATGTAGTGAAGATTATCTGAAAGAGTCCTATATCTGTCAAGGTGCCACAGGAGAACTTGTTAGGAGAAATAGACGAGGAATTTGGAGCTAAGAGACTATATCGGACGCAGGCTGTCGCAGCCAGGTGAGACTGAATATGTACTTGGACTACAAAATAACATTTTAATATCTCTACTTGTAGCCTGGGAACTATTTTTTGCTCATTTTGACAGAGCCATGAAAGGCGTGGAGGGTAACTTTGTGAAGATAAATCTGAAGAAGAAATCTCATGTCAAAGGATATGCACTAAGAGGGATGGCTATGCGCAGACAGGTAAGGTTAAAATTGCTGTAATTTACTTTGATTATGATTCCTTTCAAAATATCACAAATCATCTCTATTTTACTATCGATTTAAATCAGACTAAACATACAAAACCTGTAATTATTGTGGAGATAGGATGTATTTACTCATTTTATGTATTCGCTGATTTGATCTTAATCTCAGAAGTGTCCTACATGCATCCATTTTAACATAATTCATAAATTATGATAATAACTCATAATTCCAAACATTTTCAGACTTTAAAAAAAAAGTGTTTTTGTGTCATTAATCTCTGTGTGTTGCAGTTGTACATGCAGAAGTTCCAGCTGAAAGGAGAGCGTTTTGGTGGAGGCAGTGGACAGTTTGGCAGAGGAAGGTGGAGAGGTGGCTTCAGAGGAGGGCTGAGTCAGCAGGGGGACACCTGCTACAAGTGTGGAGGGACGGGACACTGGGCTAATGAATGCAAGGGACGAGGTAAACACAGCAACACGCGTACGGACTGATTCATTTTCTTTAGATTAAACATGTATGCTTCTCCTGCACGGAATTTCAGGTGCTTCTACCTTTTAAATATAGAGTTTCTATATTCTACAGAACAAAGTTAGGCAGCATTCATAGTAAAAAAAAACTTGAACAAGTATCACCTCGTCTTCCCAACTAGACCCCACTGATTGTTGTATACTGCATTGACAACAGTATGGGTTGATTTTTACTTAATAAACATTCATTATTAACTATATAACTAACACTATAGAACTGTTGTTAAATACACAGGTTGGCTTGAACACATCAGGGCCATTGTAGAAATCCCAGACTCCTAACGGACAATGTACTGTGATATAAATGATCAATTGTTTATATTTCTACGTGGTTACGCTCCACTTCCTGTCATGCAAGCACAAACAATATAGTGTCAAATGTGTTCTTTTTAGCTCCTCCACCTCCTGTTACTGAGGACAAGCCTGCTGAAGAGGAGCCATTCGAACTGCCCACCCTGGAGGAGGTTGCCAGGGCGACGGGAACGCTGCGATCTCAGCCTCTGGGTAAAACTGTTGAACTTCTACACTGCTTTCCACCTCAACTAACCACTTTGTTTGTGGCATTATTGTTTGCTTTACATTTATATTTTTTTTCTTTCCCTTTGAGAAGTTCTAGAGATGTGGAGATGTGCTTGTTGAAATAGTAGAATTAGTAATAAATGTATTTACCTCACACCCTTGTCAACATCCTTTTTGTGTATGTTTAAATTCTAACGTGTTTGTGCAACTCAGTGGCATCTCCCAGCATCAAAGCGGAGCAACACCAACAGGAAAAGGAAGTGGACATCAAACATAAAGATGAGGTGCTGCTGAATGTGATTCGTCCCGACTATGAACGTCCTGCTCCTCCACCACCCATGGAGCCACTTTATCAGCTCACAGACGATGGGAAAGTTCAGGGTAAAAACTGTCAACTTATTCTGAAAACCCTGAATTGTATTATGCAACAGACATTTGTTTAAAAATATATATATTTTTTGTCTCTGTTGTTCAGAAACTCCTGATGAAGTGTATGCAGCTCTACAAGACCTTGGCTATCAATCATTTAGATCAGGACAGGAGGAAGCCATCATGAGGATCCTGTCAGGTATGTATAGAACATAACCTTATGCACCTGCACACATCTGCATATCTATAATCTCTGTGGAAATGGTTGTCTGTTTCTTGCTCTCTCTTTAGGTCTCTCTACCCTCGTTGTGCTGTCAACTGGGATGGGTAAATCATTGTGCTATCAGCTCCCAGCTTACCTGTATGCACAGCGATCAAAATGCATCACTTTGGTCATTTCACCTCTAGTCTCTCTGATGGATGATCAGGTAAACACTCTGATCCTACTCACAGTAGATGGAAAAAGAGCTGTTCTCAGATCAGTGATGCAGCTGACAGATTCTTTTGTGTGTGTGTGTGTGTGTGTGTGTGTGTGTGTGTGTGTGTCTGTGTCTGTGTATGTATATAGTTGTCTGGCCTGCCAGCCAAACTGAAGGCTGCCTGTATTCACTCCAACATGACGATGAAACAGAGAGAAGCTGCAATAGAAAAGGTAACGGATGTAAAAGGAAGTGGTTCAGGTATCAGCCTTGCCATGACTGATCCGCATTAGTCAGTCCTTCCAGGAAATCATGACCTCGTGATTGCGATAATTTATGCAGACTCAACCAATTTGCATGAGCATGAGCTATCAAAGTCAATATTGGATCTAAAAATAAAAATCCAGAATACTAACCCATCTATGCAGGTCGTACTTATTCTCTGCCTGATTTGCTCATGGATTTAATGTAAAAAAACACAAAGCGATCCCATAAATAGTTCAGAGTCTCAGTCGAGTGTCTCAACAGCTCCTTTTTTATGTAAACTGCAGTGAGATCTATTTTGGTGAGACTTTAAACTTGAAGTAAATCTGTACTATGTTCAGTAAAATGCTCTCCTTCTGTGTCTCCAGGTGAAGTCAGGCCAGGTGTGTATGTTGCTCCTCTCTCCAGAGGCCCTTGTTGGTGGAGGAGGTTCAGGCTCAGGATGTCTGCCTTCTGCTCAGGAGCTCCCTCCTGTGGCCTTTGCCTGTATAGACGAAGCTCATTGTGTCTCAGAGTGGTCACACAACTTCAGACCCTGCTACCTGAGGCTCTGTAAGGTGGGTTAATGATGGTGTCTGTGTGGATTCCTGGACTGCGAGTTGACCCATTTATCATTTATTAATGAAGCTGCAGTAAAGTGTACATTATACTCACTATAAATAATGTGTGGATTTTTCTATGAGTGGACATGAGCTGTCCTCAAGATGGGATTGAAAACTCTGAAACAATATTGGAGAGTAAAAAAGAGTTTTATAATTCACAAGTCTGATCAGCTGCCAATGTGTGCTTTCTCTTTACGTGCTTAACAATCTCAGTTCCCCGCTTAGAACAAGCGGTGTTTCTCTTGATTATAATACAAAAAATTCAAAGTAAAATAAAAGTTTTCTTTTCAGCAAGCGAAAAGCTAAAAAGTATTTTATGCGGTGTTTGTTTGTAGGTACTACGGGAGCGCCTGGGAGTGCAATGCTTGCTGGGACTCACGGCTACAGCCACAATGTCCACTGCTCAGGACATCGCTCAACATCTGAACATCAGCGATCAGAACGGCATCGCTGTCAGATATGCTGCTGTGCCTACAAACCTGAATCTGTCTGTGTCCATGGATAAAGAAAAGGATCAGGTCTGATGAGTACCAACACAAGATCTACAGCACTTCCATGAATCCTTCCGTCGTGTCTGTCTAATAATATTTACAATTGTCTTTTTTTTTCTTTTTTTTTTCTCCCCTCTCTGTGTCTCTTCCATCTTTATATTTTCAGGCTTTAGTGTCCCTGTTGAAAGGAGATCGTTTTGGTTGTCTGGACTCCATCATCGTCTACTGCACCAGAAGAGAGGAGACTGTTCGTGTGGCCGCACTGCTCCGAACCTGCCTGCAGGGGGTGCTAGTGAAAGAAAACAACCAAACAAGTGGCATCAACCAAACACAACACAACCCTGTAGGACAGAGAAAGAAAGAACTGGGTGAGTGTGGGATATTTTTGCATGATTTAAAAACGACTTTACTTGAGGAGAGAGATGAACGTGGAGGGTGAAAGGGTGGAATGTTAATATCTGGTATGGAAATCATTATTATTTCCCTTTTAAAAAGCCTTTACCACAGTTCATATTTTCACCTTCTGTCTCTTTGACTCAGCTTTTTTCTTCACAATATCTTGTCTTTCCGTGTTTAGCACGTAAGAAGATTCGTAAACCGCTGAAATGGCAGGCTGAGTCGTACCACGCCGGCCTGTCGGGGTCAGAGCGTCGACGTGTACAGAACAACTTCATGTGTGGAGAGCTCAGACTCGTGGTGGCCACGGTGGCGTTCGGCATGGGCCTGGATAAATCTGACGTCCGTGGTATCATCCATTACAACATGCCTAAGGTGGGTAGTGGTCTGATTTATATTAAAAAAATGTCTCGTCATGGTGGACTTGGAAGCACAATGAAATACTTTGACTCCTATACTTTGGCTCTCTCCCTCACTTTCTGCATCCAAAATGAGTTTAGAATCTCTTTTTCTTCTTGACTGTCTTTATTTATATGGGACACGTTTTGTTACAGAGCTTTGAGAGCTATGTGCAGGAAATCGGGAGGGCAGGGAGAGATGGAGAACCGGCTCACTGTCACCTCTTCCTGGACCCTGAGGTGAGAATTAAACAGTCCTCATAGGAAGAACGTGTCCTGATTATGGCTGATTGATATGGATTTATTTTTTTAATATGATTTAAGCAAATACCTCGATATTGTGATGATATAGTAAGGATGACTGTTGGTGCTTTCACAAAATATTTACCCAATGAGATTTGAATATTCAACAGCAATGTTGATATAATGCCTAAGTGGTTAAATACAAACGATAGAGAAGGTAGAAAAGTCATATGTTAAGAAAATTACATCACTTGACTGTGCTGCCGCCTTTAAGACCAAGAAAAGACGACATTCATGCCTTATCGTGATATTACGATGTCCGAATTCTAAGATGATACTGTTATCTCTGTTTATTCTATTGCTGTAAAATAATTCACAAAATGTTAAATACAAATGGATTGAAAGAAGGTGATGTTGCCACAACTCAGCTATGTTGGCTGTATGTGTGTTTTTAACGATGTCCTCAGTTGTGTTCATCATAGTAATGCTCTGTTTTTGTCTTTGTAATGCTTAGATAGTTCATATCTACTAACATACTTAGGCTTGAGTATTTTTTCTTATTTTATCTACCTGTCATTCATATCACATGTTCCAATTGTAAATTAATTGTGTGTGTGTGTGTGTGTGTGTGTGTGTGTGTGTGTGTGTGTGTGTGTGTGTGTGCGTGCGTGTGCGTGCGTGCGCGCGCAGGGTGCGGATCTCCATGAGCTCCGTCGCCATATCTATGCAGACACAGTGGACTACTATACAGTGAAAAGACTGGTCCAGAAAGTTTTCCCAGCATGTAAATGTAAACAGATTCACCAGAAAGAACAGGAACTCTTTGAGGTAACTCCTCCTTTCTGTGTGTCTTTAGTTTGCATGCTGCTCCAAAAAGTTTTTTTTTTTTTTTTTTGTCTACAGTCCATCGTACTCAAACTAAAACTTTCAGCAAAGTAAACAAAATAAAAAAATCTGTCTGCGTGTGTAGGACGTTGACGACTCTGAGCTGTTGGAGATGATGGATGAACGTGATCGGGACAGCAGCGTGAAACCTCCTACTCAGCAAGAGAAACCAGAACCCACTGCTGCACAGGTAATTAAAAGGGAAAATGGTTCATTATTATCTTCATACAAAACAATTAAATGCAAATAACACTGAAGCAAATGAGTGTGATACGAGCTCGTTTTTACTGCAAGGAGACGTCAGATCTTGACTCAGCTGAGCTCCCCGTCCATGAAGAAAGAAATGAAGGAGAGGAAACGGAGGAGGGAGAAGAGAGGAGAGAAGAGCAGTCAATTGAAGACAAGGGGGCTGATTGGCAGAGGAACCAGGAAGCGGAGAGCAGTGTTTGGCCCAGGGAGCGAGTGTGTCACACACATGAGAGAGCGATTCCCATCCAGGAGACTGTCGAGGCTCTGGACATCACAGAGGAAGGTGAGTGGGAACATACGTCAGTCAATGAAACGAAGCAAAACTAATATATGTTCCTGGAAAGCACATAAAAATAAACATGTTTTTTAAAATCATTTCTGACTTGATGCACTGAGATGTTTTTTTAAAAAAAATTTTTTTTTACGTCACTTAAATTCTACGCCATGTCACATAAACCAAAAATACCAGCATTAAAAGGAAAGAAGTTGAAATAAAAACGGTTAGAATCAGGACAGTTGTCAAAATTAGGTGAGCAAAATGGTAAACGTTTATATCTGCGTGTTTCTTTTTCAGGTGTGGAGACGCTGCTCTGCTACCTGGAGCTGCACCCACGGCGCTTTGTGGAGCTCCTCCACCCCACCACGTCTGTGTGTAAAGTCAGCTGCTACGATGGGCCGAGACAGCTCCAGAGAATCACTAAAATGTAGGAAGTGTTTGTCTGTGTTTTGACACATCCAACACGTCTCCGTTTGTTTCCATGATGAAATGTAGTTGGACTGTCGAAGGACTTCATCACGACAAATTTTAAATTTAAAAGAAAAAAAAAAAACCGGTTCAACTTTGATCAGGTTTGTTTCCTATAACTTCTTTCTTCCCCTCAGTTGTCATCCGGTCGCCGTGGTGTTGGCCAGGAGGCGGATGGCAGGCGAGCGTGTGGAGACGTGCAGTCAGCTGGAGTTTGACGTCGTCGAGGTCGCGGACACGATGGGATGGCAGCTTCCTCTCGTGAAGCGAGGACTCCGACAGCTGCAGTGGAGCACTGACAGAGGTTTGTTGATGAGGGTGCTTGTAAACTGTGCTATTTTAAACCATTAAAACATTTTACACAAAGCTTTCTGTCTTTTTTTAATATTATATCACTAATTATCTTCAAATATTCACGCCAACTGTGTTAGTTTTCGTTCCACATACTTGCAACACTCTCTCCTTCTGACCTTATTCGTCCCTTCTGATGGATGGTGGGTCCTGGTGGCCGAGATGTTTTAGATACTGCGCTCCTCCAATTCACATTCAGTTTGGTGCCTTTGTTTAATGTTGTCCCAAAGTTTCTCTTTATTTCCCGTTGGGTCACAGCAGCTTTTGCTCATTAACATTTAGTTTTTTTTCAGCTGGCGGACGTAGCGGCATTCTGGTTGAATTCTCCTCCCCTTCCTTCTACTTCCGTTCCTACGGCGACCTGAGTGACGAGGAGATGGACAGAGTTAGTCAGTTCCTCCACAATCGAGTACAGGACCAAGAGAGAACGCAGCTGTACCAGCTGACATCCTCTTTTAAGGCCTTCAAGAGGTACAATCAGTTTTTAAAAGCTGCCACTGCTGTCCATCGGTCAAATGTATCACACAGTTCATCTCCAGCTCAGCTTACTGATGTTTGTGTTTAGTTTCTTGAAAGATAAACTGTCAGAGCTCACTGAGAGTGTTTTACAGATGTTTTTTGGTCTTGCCTTTGTTATATCACGTTTGCATTTCCTAAATTTAAATTATGATTTGGTGAACTCCACCCAAATCTTAGATTGATCGATGTTACAAGTTATTAAAACTATTTGTCAAGTTATTATTTTTTTTATCTTTTAACTTTAATTAAAGTGATATTTGGCAAATTGATTGGCAAAAATGTTTAAAATCATAGTCTATGATATGATGTTCTGTGACAGTAAAGAGTTGTAGTGTTGTTTAGTCAAACTGAGCTTTGGGGAACTGATGGCTTTTTTTGTTTGTTGTTGTTGCTATTTACTTAAAATGATTTGTAGATAAAACAATTCATGGGAAAATTTGAATAACCAAAAAAGATGAATCTATAAGAAAATAACTGTCAGTGGCAGGATTGCAATCATCAACCTGTAGTTATGCTCGTCAGCACTCCGTGTTACGTGTCTTAACTTTATGCGTGTTGTCTTCCAGTGTTGCCTTCCAGAGTGTTTCGTCCCGTGTGGATGATTTGGACCAGAGTCGCAGTTTGCAGCTGAAAAACCTTCTTTCCGAGTACTTCGACAAGAGGCGAGACAGAGACCACACCCTCAAACCAGCGGACCTCGAGGAGCTCGACAAATACAAGGTGAAAAACACATTTCGGCAGCTTTAGGGGCCGGCTGTGGCTCAGATGGTCGAGCGTGGTTGTCCACTTATTGAATGGTTGGCGGTTTAGTCCCCTGTTACACTTGTCCACATGCTGAAGTGTCCTTGGGCAACGCACTGAACCGCAAATACTCCCGATGGCAGGCGAGCTCCTTGCATGGCAGCTCTAGCACCATCGTGTGAGTGTGTGTGCCTGAATGAGAGGCGAAATATGTAAAGTGCTTTGTAAGCCTTCTGAGGGCACTACATAATTGCAGACCATTCGCCGTTTTAGTTGAATTTATGCCTGTGAATATTGTGGCTTATGTTGTGTTTGTGTTTATTTGTAGCTGTTGGACTGGGAGAGTCAGATCAGAGCCGACATCAGAAGTTTCCTTGCCAACCGAAGTGATGAGAAGTTTTCTGGAAGAGCTGTTGCCAGAATCTTGCACGGCATCGGTAAGGACACACACACACACACACACACACACACACACACACACACACACACACACACACACACACACACACACACACACACACACACACACACACACACACACACCTAAGCATGCTCCCAGATAATGTACAAAGACAGGTATCCATCCACAGCTAAAGTACAATTTAATTTAATTAATTAACCAAATGTTTTTTGCTCTTAAGCAGCATTTTTTCTCACCAAATTAGTGGACTACATTAAACATGAAGGTGTTTGCAGGTGTCATGTTACAGGTTTAACTTCAGATACCGGACTATCTACCCACGCCCGTAAAAAGGGCTGAAGCTTTAGACCTCTAGAGGTCGCAAGAGAACAACTTAGAAGTGAGATTGTCAGTGTTTAGTTTTCCTGAGTTGGAGATTTCAACCAGTTCTGAAGGTTTGTAGCCTCTCGATTTACAAACATATTTTCCTTTACGCAGTTGATTTATCTTTCACTGATTATTGTATTAGTTGTCGTAACATAATTGCCCAGATATTAACTCAAGTTAGAAACAGGTTGTCATTATGGCATCGCTGAGCTGGTGTCAGTAGGTCAGCAGAGTTTGATTTTGTCCGTAACCCATTAGGATTTACTCTGCATTCAGAAAAATAGACTTTGACTTCCTGCTCATTTTTCAGACTCTCATTAAGCAAAATTAACTTTGACAAACTTGTTTCATAGCAGTACTTAACAGAGGATGAGTTGCACGTGTACTCCTTTTAGTTTTTATTTATACACTGTGTTCACGTGGGCTGCGTTAGGTATTCAGAGTTGAGCAACAAGCTCGGCCGAAACTGTATTTATCTGCTGTGGATCCTCGGATACAGACTTGTATTTACACTGTAGCTGAAAACCAATCTGCGTTTCAGGTAGTCCTTGTTATCCTGCTCAAATCTATGGCAAAGACAGACGTTACTGGAGGAAGTACATCCAGTTTGACTTCAACCATCTCATCCGAATGGCCACTCAGGAGATCATCCGCTTCAAGTGACCGACCCGACGTGCTCAGGGGTTATTCGCTGTTAGGGTACCATGATGTGCACTCACTGACTCAGTCACTCCTCCACCAGTGGACTTTTACATAAATCAGTTTTGGATGAATTTCACCGGAAACACCAACTATTTCATATTTATGTTCCATCATGTTGATGTTTTGTTCAATATCATATTTTTGTACATTTGTTTAATAGTTTTATTTTAGAGGCACTAATTAAAAAAAAAAAAAAAAAAAAAAAAAAAATTCTAGCTTGTTCTTTTACATTCCATTCCATTACATTTCATTTAGCAGACGCTTTTATCCAAAGCGACTTACAATAAGTGCATTTCAACCATGAGGGTACAAAACCCAGAACAACAAGAATCAAGAAAATACAATTTCTTCAAGAAAGCCAAACTACAAAGTGCTAAAAGTAAGTGCTACCAAAGTGCTACCTATTCTAGTGATATTTATTTAAAAAAAACAACTTTGGATTAAACCTCTTAGAAAACCAGTGGGAACTTAAAAAAAAGAAAAAAGAAAAGCTATTCAAAGAAACCATGATGAAAGAGTTATTGTCGCAAACAATCTCACCAAAAACCAAACACTCAAACGTCACAAAAAAAATCCCAGATCCAGAAATGAACCGATAACAAGGAAGTAATAATAGATTCCTCCTCTCCACCATCATACCATGACTGTTGACTCGATAAAGCAAATATTGACTTGTGTTGACAGGAATATATCAATCACCCCCTTTTTTTTTTTCTTTTTTTTCTTTTTTTTTATGTACTCAGCTTCATCAGACACACATGACCCCTGTGAATTGTAAACATATCAATAGCAGCGTTTTACTGTAATTGATTTTTGTTGCAGTAAAAGACAGAAGCGAAATACTTCATAAATGAATCACTTCATCACTATTCTGCAACTGCCTGGCCTTTTTCCTTTTTTGGAACTAAATTCAAATGAAACGCAGGTCAGATGACATAAGAGGATGAGACCCGGCAGTGCTGCTGCACAGCCAGAGAGGCAGCCTGATCTTCACTGTGTAATAATGGTGGACTCTGGCTTTTACATATCTGCTTTGTCTCTGACAACAAGTCATAAAATGTTAAGAAATGTTTACAATGAGCATATATGCTTGGGAGCAGTTCACCGTCTATTAAACTGTTCATCTGTTAATCTCGGTGGATGGGTAATTTAAAATGGGATGTTGCCACAATGTAGAGAACATTGTTCCATGTTATGAATGGTACAGACATGTTAAGTGATCAATACAAGGTTCTGAAATTTGCAAAGTGTTCCGAACCTAAAACGGCTTCACCCAGAAGACGCATCTTCCTGGATTTAGCTGCCATGTGAGAACAGATACACCTGTGTGGGTGAAACAGGTAAAAACTGGGTCATTTTCTGGGAAAGGTTAGACAAAGCTGATCAATGAAGAGTCAACAGCCACTCCTGCAGAATGTTTAATCATGAACTAGACTTTGGCTTTGGCAGATGGAAAGTAGATGTAGACAGACAAGGAAATGTGAAAACAGGTTTTGTAAAGTGGAGCTGACCCCAAATCTTTTTTTTTTAATTTTTTTTATTCGCATTAAGAGAGCATAAAGTTGTATCATCTGCTTTGTAAATGTATGTAATGGATCTCCGTTATTTGTTACGTTGGCAACTATTCTTCTTGGAGTCGATCACGAAATCTTTACAACCCGCAACATTCAGTAAATAACATCTGACTGTAGAATAACAATACTATGATATATCACCATTAAACTCAACCTGATCAATTATATTAAACTGGAACATAATATGCAAACAAAACATTTGACATAAGTAAAACTTAAAAATCTCATCTTCGCAATTAATTTTCAATTAATTTGCACATCTATGCTGCAAAGAAAGTTAAATCATATTTATGTCTCTTTGCATAATGCGTTTTTTATTTCATTGCATTTGTTTCTGGTTGCGTGATGTGACACCGCCACACCTGCTTATGGGTATTTCCAGATAATAATATGTCTGAGCCCTAATAGTATCGTTTTTCAAACTATATTTCTCTTTCCTGCTGTTGGTAAGAGGTCACGTGCTGACTGTTCAGCCAAGTCTCTGACGGCAAGAAAGACAATTGATACCTAAGTTGAAGACTTGTCGTCACTCAGTGCACAATTACCGAAATGTAAATGTGGGATATGGTATGGTAGTGATGGTCACATGCTGCTGTGTTGTTCCTCTCCCTACACACTGTTACTTATCTGACCACTTAACCGCTTACAATAACACTCTCAGACTTTCTCAGACATCCACTACTCATCATCTCCACTTAATAACAGTCATTCAGTTTAACACTCACCAGCATAATTTCACCCTCCAAATGTCAGCTGTACAACTGCACCGTGATGTGTGTGTAGATGCAAAAAAGTGCCCTTACTGTAATGCATACATCGATGAGCCAAAATACTTAAATCGCCTGGCTAAACTTGTTGAGGTTCCCTCATCACACCAAAACAGCTCTGATCGATCGACGCCTGGACTGCACTGACCTCTGAAGGTGTGCTGTGGTGTCAGGCACCAAGACAACAGCAGCCAATCCTTTAAGTTGTGATGTGGGGCCGCCATGGATCTGACTTCTTTTTCCAACACATCCCACAGATACTTGATCAGATTGAGATCTGAGGAATTTGGAGGGCAAGTCAACACCTTCAACTCTTTGTCATGTTCCTCAAACCATTCCTGAACAATATTTGCAGTGTGGCAGGGCACATTATCCTGCGGAAAGAGGCCACTATCATCGGGGAATATGGTTGACATTAGGGGGTGAACGTGGTCTGCAACAATGTTGAGGTACCACCTACCTGAACATTGTTGCAGACCTCGTGTCAAAGTGAATGAATGCAGGACCCAGGGTTTCCCAGCAGATTGCTGCCCAGAGCATCACACAGCCCCTGCCGGCTTGCCTTCTTCCCATAGTGCATTCTGCTGCCATCTCTTCTCCAGGTGAACGACTCACCCTACCGCCCTACCGAAAATTCATCAGACTTGGCCACCTTCTTCCATTGCTCCGTGGTCCAGTTCTGGCACTCATTTAGTCCACTCTTTCAGTGGTGGACAAGGATCAACATGGGCGCTAGAACTAGTCCGAAGACACACAGCCCCATTCGCCGTGAACTGTGATGAACTTTGTGTTCTGACACTTTTCTATCATCGCCAGCATTAAGGTTTTCAGTAGTTTGTGCTACAGTAGCCCTTCTGTAGGACTGAAATACACGAGGTAGATTTAGCTTCCCACGATCATCAGCAAGCCTTGAGCGACCATCACCTTGACACTAGTTCATGTATGTTCTCCTTGGACACTTTTGGTAGGTACTAATGACTGCATACCGGGATCACACCACAACAGATGCTGGTTTGGAGATGGTCTGGCCCAGTTGTCGAGTCATCAGAATGTGGCGCCTGTCAAAAGTTGCCCAGACCCTTACGGTTGTCTGTTTCTCCTGCTTCCAACACATATACTTCAAGAATTAACTGTTGACTTTCTGCCTAATTATTTATATCCCACCCATTGAAAGGTGCCTTTATTACGAGATAATCAATATTATTCACTTTACTTGTCAGTGGTTAAAATATTGTGGCTGATCGGTGTCTCAATAATGATAGTTTCCAGTATTCATCAATGGTATAGGTCTGCTTTTATTGGCCCCTTCCCGCGGCTGTTTCCTTTATTTCAGTAAGTTACAGTATTCCTCTCTCTGTCTGCTTCTTTTGCTCCAGTTAATCTCTTCATTTTCGATTAACTCTACTGTAGTGAAAGTCTTATGAAGTGTAATGTATTAGAAGCTCAAAGGTTCAGCCTTGGTGGTAATTAGATTCAAGTGTTTTATTGGCACAGTAAGTTACAAGACTCTTGGGGCTCATAAAACCTCGAGCAAGTCCACTTACCATCAGATAACGCTCAGAAATACCAGGACCTGGATGACCGGGAATCTTAACATTTTGTAAAAGTTCAAAAATAATATATGGCAGCATGGAGAGCTGACTTTAGGGAAAATCTAGTTTTCCTCTGCCAGCAGCTACCTGCTCTCATCACTGTAATTTGTTTTTACATGGTACTATATGCTTGAAGGATCAGTACACAACCGAATTGTTGTCATTAAATGGGTCATCTGCTGATGAGAACGTTAGACACTGGTCATCCTTTTCAATGACTCCACATCTTACCTACAACCCACTACACACACACACACACACACACACACACACACACACACACACACACACACACACACACACACACACACACACACACACACACACACTTGTTTTATTAGCCCTGCGGGGAAACGTTAGCATAATGCATTCTCAAGCCCCTTACCCTGACCTTAACCATCACAATTCAATACCTAACATTAACCCTTACGCTAACCTAAACCTAACTCTATCCCTTAAATCAAGTCTCAACCCCCAAAAGGCAGACTCTGCCCATGGGGACCTCAAGTTTTGTCCCTACAGTGACACATGGCGCCACAGGTTAGTGGGCATTCAGGTTGCAGTCCCCACTGGGATATAAAACGAGCACACACACTGCTACTTACTTTAGCTTTTGCTCTATAGTTTGTTCACTTTGCACAAGACACTTAATGCCTGGGAATTTTTTCATTGTGGTTACAAGAACATGAGAACACACTGCCCATTTTGGCATGATTCAATAAGAACAGTGTAAAAGTCAATGTAATACATGTGTAGCTCATACTTACACTCAGGAAGTTAGTCTTTAATGTTTTTTTTTTTTATTGCACTTGTCTGCTATTGTCGGCCTTATCTATATATCAATCACCTAATAACAATTAACTCTCTAATCTTGAATCTTTGAACTCATCCATACAACACATACAGTATGTATGCTTATGTGCAACCATATGTGGTAATAAACATCTGCCTGCCTCTGTGCACGATGAGTTGTCATTGGACTCTGTCCCTATTGAAACCGTTCGTATAACCTGGAAATTGAGATTAGATGAGAAAGTCCAGTTTCCATTGCACCTTGAGCGTCATTCGCACTTAGATTAGAAATTTAAGAAATGTGACCAGCCTTCAATAATACAAGATTCAAAAAAGAAAAGGATAAACCCACCACTGAAGACGGTCATAAAATACGATCACTGTTGAACTGGCCAACAGGTCTTTGTTAATGTAATGCTGAAAACTCTAATAATATATGTAAATATATTTATAATTTATATAAGCAGGAACTTTACACCAATTAACCTTCAATAACTGTCTTTGATCTCGTTTCGTGGCTGTCTAAAGAATGATAAAACATAACTCTCTTTATTTATACATTAGTCTCTGTTTTAAGTTAAAATTTTTTATGAAGGAGCTTTAAAATCTAAATTTATAATTATCCAAAACACAACAAAGGCGTCCAAAAGGCCTAAACCACTGCAGGAAGACAACAAAGATAGTTTAGACCAAGACCATATATTCAGTTTTAAAATGTTTTTTAATTTTTTGAACAAGCCAAAAATACAAAAGATATACCACAGTGTTTGGACTAATATATATTTACCTGTATGTTACATTTACTTTCAACATAACAAGTGGGAGTTTTAGTCAGTAAAATTAGATATAGCTTCTTCTTTAGGAAATGTGACATTCCTGTTCATATTTGACTCAACAAAAGATACATTTAACAAAAAGCACAAGAAGAACATCTTTGTACAAAGTTAGATAATACAACAAAAAACAACATGCGCATATTATATTCTGTTAGTTATTACTTTTGTCACCAGACACTTATCATTGCACATCACCACTTCTGAGTTAACAGTCCAGCATCCCTTCTCATCTATTACTGTTACTATGACGTAACTTTAATGTTTCTGTCAAATGTTGTGCATGGTGTTTCATCTCCATCAAAATACATCATAAAAGACAAACGTCAGCATTAATGAAAAAATAAATGTCTTTTTTCACCTCATCATTGAAATAACATTCATTACTTACTTTTTTCAGATAAAGCGATATTTTCGACCACTTGCACTAGATATTCTCAGCTACATCAGATGTAGTCCATCACAACAACCTTATTAGATCCTCAATATAATAAAAACACGGTTAGAAAGGTGTTAATTGAAATCTCCAGGCTGTTAGTGGTGGCTTTACTGTAGTGGATTGCATTACATGGTAGGATGTTCCTATTATTTCTTTTTATTCATCACAGGGAGGCCACTGCATAGTTAAACTCTGTGTTTGCTTTATTTGACACACGGTCAAATAAACAAATCGGTTGGGGTTTTAGAGTTTAAGGCACTGCCATGGTGCATCACATTTTAATCCCTTTTCAAGAATAAGCTTCCCATCTTCCATTAGTGGGAGGTCAGTCTACACAAACTTTTCAAAGAGTGACAACCCACTGTAACGTCACCCATTGATTTGTAAACTGCCGTTTTGTAGCCTGGCATTTTGGCCGTCGCCATATTGGTTTTTTTTGGAGCCAGAAGTGATCATATTGATTACATGAGATGAGAAGGTGGAGCTGGGGAGGAACACAGGGTGGATCTGACTGAGAATAAGAGGAGCCTTCACCCACCCATCTATAGCGGAAACCTGACTTCACCCCAGGCAGTCAATCAAACCAGGGATGCCCCCAAATATGACTTTTTTTTTAGGCATAATATCTATTTAATAATGACATTATTTTCAGAAAAACCACCAGAACACTGATCAGAAGGAGTGAATGTAGCTAACCGCACTACAATTAATTTTGGCAAAAATATATTGACTTTTGTATTTCATGAGAGAAGTTGATGCTTTTTGAATAAGAGTCCATTGGAGTTAGAAGGTTTTTTGTAGCGAGCCCCTAGTGGTCCACAGTGTTATTGCACTTTAAGGCACTTCCTCATTGGTTTCATTTTTCACACCTGGAGACTACGTCCATTTTTATATACAGTCTTTGCTTTTCATTCCGTCCCAGTGGTCTCATTGTGGTCATTTATGAATAACGTCCATAAACTCCAGGTCATATTACTGTAAATGTCATCCAGAGATTTTACATCTGCACTGGTTAATCTCAGAAGTAAGATGAACCCACTGAGCTGGCAGATGTCTTGATAGTCCATGTATTAAAAGTTGATTCTATTTTCATAAAGTGACAACAATAACAAAATACCCCACCCCGTCAGAAGGCCGACATTCTGCAGCAGAAACATCAGCCAGGGTCTCTTGTTGCTGATATGGACCATAGTGGGGAGCTAGAAGGACAACGAGGAAATATGCAGTTAAACATGCATGTCTTGTCAGTTTATATTATTCAGAAAGATCGGTCCGATCTAGATCTGTGAACAGTTACACCTACCATATCAGCCAGTCCCACATACAGAAAGAGTCCTGCACTGATGGCAGCAATCCACTGTTTGGCTGCGAGGTCGGTGGCTACAGACAGACCGATATACAGCCCGATGAACGAGGTCATGGCACTGCCAACGTTCAAAAGCAGCGCCCTGCGGAGAGACACACCACTGTGGAGCAGAATGGCAAAATCACCTGCAGAGGAATAAGAGCAACAGGATTATGTTACTGAATAATGAAAACTGATCACATCAGACCTCGTCGCTGGGTGTGTTGGTGTGATATTTACCGAGTTCATGTGGTAGCTCATGGCAGAGTACAGCCAGTGATGTGGCCATACCAGACTTCCACGACAGGGAGAAAGCTGCACCTATTGCTAATCCGTCTGCAAAGTTGTGGATCCCGTCACCAATAGTTATCATATAAGGCAGCAGACGCTGTTCTGTTGACGCAGACAGAGGCAGACCCTGAGTTATAGTTTGTGTTGGAGTAGCCTCAATAATTATTACAATTATCGTGATAAGATGACATCATGCTTGTTATTGTGTTGGAAGTAACTTCACTCGCCTCTGTTGCGCTCTTTTGGCTCTGAGAGTGATTTCTCATTGTCTTCATGGCCAACCTGGAATGAATATATTACATGAAATGAAAATACCTTCAAAACACTCAGTATCAAGTCCAGATGTTGACATTAAGTGAGTTTGTCTTTGGACATATTTACAGCCCATAAACTATTTGCTGAAAGCAGCACACTAATGTGGTAACATCTCAGCAGGAAACAGTGGCTGCACCAGTTGACACCTTGTTTGCAGAAATTCAATGGATCCTATGAGGCTGTATTGTGACTCTATAACCGCTTTATTATTTATACTATACTGGGATGTTGAATTAATGTTCTGTACAGGTGAATTAGAGCCACTTTACACCAACGGAAGCATTGGTGCATTCGGTGTAGTTTATGCGTTAATAGTATTCCCCCTCAAACTTTCAAGAGTTAATGTATTTCTCTTACCAGGTCTGATTTGGATACCGACTGTGACTTGTCTCTTTGTTTCCTTTCCTGCTGATACATCTCTAAAACCCTCCCATGGTCACAGTGGTGAGGTTCAGAATCTTCCTAAAAGCAGAAAAGAGGCAGCAAAACAGTTCATAAACGTAGCCTGAGGATGAGACAAAACAAAAGAACTGGAGCTAAAGAAGGATTTGAGGAAGTAGAGAACAGGAAAGTGTGTTGAGCTGGGGTAACATTGTGAAATCTACCGAGATTTAGTGCAGATCATTTCTAAATCAAAATTAATTGTAGGAATTTATCTTTGGAAAATGTACATTACATTTATGTTTTACATAATTTATAAGTTACTTTACTTGGCAAGATATAGTTGTAGAACTTTAGGGAATTATCCCATAATTTAAAAGGGAATGTCGGAAAACAACTTTTCAACTTAATTAATTGTATCGAGCCTAAATCAGCATTGTGCTGTGTGTGATGTTATAGCTGTGCTGGTTTGGCAGTTTTTCTTACCCCATGGTGATGTTGATGATGGTGATGATTATCTTTATATGTGACCAGACCGAAGATAGTTTCCATCAGGTAAAAGTAGTAGATTCCGGCCAGCACTACCAACATCTTGTATATGTAGTCTGGAGTTTCTTCCTGGTGATCGGCACTTGAATGTCCGTCGTCTGAGTGAACATGTAAACCCAGAAACTAGACAAAAACAGCAAGAAGACAAAATGAACATATAATGTACAAGAATCATCCCGACTGTTACTGTCATTATAAATCCAATAAGTGCCCTGGTGACGACCATGAAACGACTGGATACCGGACTTATGATTTATAAAGTCAGAATATGGGGCTTGTAATATGAGTATTTGTGTAAGCATCTGGTAACCATGTCAGCCATTACAATTTTACAAAGTTCCATCTGTTGCAGGTTTTAAAGTGATGACATCACTCACCATGGGCAGCAGGTGCAGTAAGGCATCTCCAGTCAGTGAACCTACAGCCAGGCTGATGCAAAACTGGATGCACATCTGGAAAACATTGGTACACGAGGTACACAGCAGCACCACAATGCCGAACATGGACGTCAGTGTTATCACCACATTGGCGATGGTTGCATAGATGTATCCTACATGACGAAGAGAGACAGAAAAAGGGATGGGGTTCAGTATAAAATGCAAAAAAACACCTGCACATCCAGGTGTCGTGAAAACTGTACAGTATGTGCAATTTTTTTTTTTTTTTTTAACACACCCTCCCTTCAAGTTGTAATTGCAAAATCACTGCAAAGAAGTGCTTGGTTGAAGCCTGATTAAGAGAACAGAGAGTTCCACCTCATGAAGAGCAAATCTGTGAATCTAACTTATTTCCCAAGTTCCCTCTTGTGATTACAACTTACAACAGCAACATGTATTTTCTACTCGATTTCCCATTGCAGGTGGAAGCACTTTCCTTGTCAGTCTTTTAAGGCATGCCTGGTTCTTTGGATATTTATTACTCCACTCAATAACACACTTACTCTCCATCTTAGAGAGCCCATCTGGTTTCATTGCTCCTGGGGTGTCCACGCAGGCTCCACTCAGGATCTGCTGGACAAGTGCGGGGCTGAGCTGAGCCATGTCAGACCGACCCATACCAGAGAGGGCAGAGCTGTTGTTTGGCAGACCGTGGATCAGGACCAGCTCTTCGGCTGAGAAACAGCGCTGGGACAGGAGAAAACAAAACACTGGCTGTAACTTGGTGATGATCTGTGAGGTACTGTAGTAAACTCTGCCTTTTCCTGATAATCACAGCCACTGTGGACTCTACCCAGCATTTGTCACTTTCTTTGTGCTATGAGGAAGATCTGTACCACATACAAGTAATACATTATATCAATGGACGCATATTTTATCACCTAATTTTAAAAGTGATTTAAATTCAAAGCTTGTCAGTATTTAAAAAAAGGAAGTGCGCCGTCAAATCGATCATTTGGTATGTACCTGTTCCAAGGTGCTGTTGCTCTCGTGCCTCTCTTGATGTTCATGGCTGCTCCTCTTCCTCCGTCTATGACTGCTGTGATCATGATCGGCGTGCTCATCATGATCGGCGTGCTCATCATGTCCGTGGCCTTCATCCAGGTGTGGTCCGAGGTTCAGGCTCCTCATAAGAGCCTCTAAATCTACGGGACACAAATACAAAACAGCTCTAGGATTCAAATCGTCTTGCAGTAGCAAGATTTGAAAGAAGGTATCCAAGGGATGTGCGGATGAACACAACATGAAACCCTAAATATTTTAGCTTACAGGATCTGGGTTTTGAGTGGAGAGTGTCTCTGTGGCTTTATCCACATATAAATCTATATCCATCTATTTTTGTGTGTTTGTGTAGGACATTTACCCTCAATGGTGAAGTTCTCTGACCCGAGACGGCTCATGATGAAGTCCAGGAAGAAGCTCTCATCCGGCAGCGAGTGACCAACGAGGCAATGACCTTGCAGGGTGTGATACAGGACAAGCCCCAATACAGCACCCACTTCCTGTTTCTGATCTCCCGTTGACCTGTTGACCTCTGCCATGATGTCACTGGCTGTTACACAGTTCTGGTTACCATGGAGATAAGGAAGACAAGAAAAGAGAACGCTTCTTTTACTAAGGAGCATTTTCGGTTTGAGGGAAACGTGACAGAGCAGGATTACAAGGTTAGTGAGTACATGTACCCTACAGTATATCCTGACAATAATTATCTTGACTTAAATCTCTGAAATGGAATAATAGGTTTGGGATTTTGACTCATTTGTGACTCATTAACAGTCTGGAGAGATCCCTAATAGCCTTCTTTATTAGTTATCTGGTTAACTTAACTCTTGAATCATGTGCATTGTCGTTATTGATTCCTCATTGTTTTGTCATCATATTAACTTTGCTTAAGTTAGTTTTTTTTAGGAACAGTATTGTCCACCTCGTGAAAAACTGTCTACCCCACACTGTTTTGTGTAGGTGGTTAGGTTTAGGGACTAAAACTACTTGGATAGGTTTAGGAAAAGATCATGGTTTGGCTTAAACTAACTACGTTTGTTATGTAAGCTACGTTCTGCTCTTTATACTCCGTCATCTGACCTCCCCCATTGCATGCATCATAATTACAACGCCCACTTGAGGCTGCAATAAACACAAATAGGTCATTTTAAAAATCTTCAACGATCAACAATGTCGATTACAGTATAATGGCGGGCTCTGCTGCAGGTATCGCCCAAGTATGACAACATATGTTGCAATCAACAGTGATCACATAAAGTACAATTCACAAGTAAATTAGAACAAAGGATGGGCAAGATTTAGAAAAGATGTTATTACATGAAAAATTATGTTAGAAACAATGACAGATCACAAACTGGTTACTAAAATATTTAATTATCACGCATAAAGCACAGTTCCAAAATACAGTTCCCTGTCTTTTTACTTGTGACCCTTTGAAGCCAAACACTACGCCTCCTGGCATTCACTCATCACTGATAGCAAGTTTCCTGGTGTGTTTCAATGAGAAAAAAAAAAAAATCAGCAAGTTTTTGTGTATTGGTAATGTTTTGTTTTGTTCTTTGATGTTTTGTTAATTATCTTGTTACCGCTCCAATTTGTCCTGAATATGGCAGAAACCAAGCAACAGATTTGACCACGGAAAAGCATGGTTTGATGTACCAACAAATCAAGGTTCAGTATTGTCTTATTCTTACCTCACTGTCTGACGGCTTATAGTGGTGGTGAAGTTCTTCAAGCACAACTTCTAATCCATGGAGGTGTATGTGCTCATCATCTTGGTCCCGGTGCGTCTCGTTCTTGTGTTCATCGTGGTCATGATGTGTGATTTTGTGCAAGAAGTGTTCGGTCTCCTCTCCCCACCTCTCCTGCCTTATCGCGGTGCAGACCAGGCCAGGAGAAGTAAGGTATAGGATGCTGCCGGCAGCAAGAGCCATGAACTGAGACAAGCTGACAGTTACATTTTCGCTGCCTTTTCCAGTCTCTTCCTCCCCGTGGACAGAGGGATTGTTGATGAGCTGGTGAATGCCATCTGAAAGATCACACTATGCAGCCATACAATAAAGCATTACAAGGGAGAGAAAAACATACGGGCAATGTCATTTACAGGGAACATCAGCAGTTTATAAAACGACACACAGAAACAACAGTGGCTCCAGCACACAGGTCCTGAATGTTATAAATCAAAGTTCATTCATTTCTGTGTTTCGTGTTGTTCAAATCAATGATGCACAGTTGGCATTCAAAATTACATTCACAGAATGAACGGCAGCCTGTAATCTAATGATCTTGTGAAAATCAGCTCTTATATTACCTTTTATTAGGGAAAATGTTTTCAGATAACAAGTAGCGCTGAAAGAAGGTGACATTATAAATGGAGCCAAGCACCATAAAGTACTGATCTCCATCTATCCTGACTCACAAACTCTGACAGGGAGGAAAAAGGAGAATAAAAGGGTCATAAAAATCTACAAGGACAGAGTTTTATTAAGTTTTGCTCCATCCAAATAACAACATATACATATTTTTTTCTATTATATTTGGCCATATTACTAGTTTTAGTTTCATTTTCCAGACTTTCAGACACCTGTCTCTGATATACCTGCCTCCCCCTCAGATATAACACAGATAAATAAGAATTTGGTTTGTGAATTAAAAAAAAAAAAAAATCGGGTTACTCTGTTACTCAGCACTTATAATTAAAGAAATAGTCCCATGGTTAAATGGAATTTAATAATGTTTTGTGCACTACAAATTAAATTTCAGTCACCTCTGTTGTGTTGAATTGATGGTTTAGGAAGACTCGTATTTCAAAATATGAGAACATAAAACTAAAATAATGTCTAGATAACAGTAGGCGAGGTAAGAAAGTAAAAAAACTTTTCCTTTGTAATTTTGGCGAACTGACCCTTAATCCTGTCAAAACAAGAAGCAAAATGCTGACACACCATAATTCTAATTTACAAGGTCAAACTATAAGGACTCCATGACATCTATCATGACATTAATGTCGCTCAAATAAGGTTTATTATGTTATTTAACTCCTTTCATGCCGTTGTCACCACTAAGCCTTTGATATCAACACTTTATTTGGCAATGTTAGGTGTAACCCAATCAATAAAATGTGCAATAAAACAATTTCATCTTGTGACTTTTGTCCATCATTCACTGGCAGCCACTACAGCTGTTTGACGGTAGATATTAATCAATTATGCCCTGTGCATTCATGCACTTTACAGCGGACATGTAGGAACTAATAAGGACTTTGCTGTCCTGCACTGATAAAGTGGTTTTGTCTAAGTTGACTGTAAATACTTTAACAGAGTTTATAAAATAAGCATGGATTAGTGCTGCCTCAGTGACTAAACACGATTGTTTCAGTCATTAAAAAAAAGGCTGGTTCTGGTGTTCAATTTAGACTTGATGATCTTGCTTTGCATTTCCTATGACTGCTTACATTAGAAAAAAGCCTATTCGATGTTTTTATAAGGTTTCAGAAGGTGTTTTGTCCAAGATTTGCTCTGATAAAGTGATCAAAATCTTTACTTCATTATTAAATTGTTGCATTGGAACAGTGTATGCATGGCCAGGCCGCATGCATAGACGTATTACAATCAGAACATGTAAATATTATTAATTGATTAAATAGTACTCGACAGAAAACATCTTTAGTTGTATGTGCAATATCAGGAAAGGGTCTGAACTTACTGTGAAGCCAACATTAAAAAAAAAAAACACGAACAGTTGTTTTATTTGGTTCCTTAATGTGCATCATTACATGTTCATCATCAGGGTGAGTTGTTATTTTCTTGATTTTTCTTGGTATATTCAACAGGATATTTCAAATGACTTTGAATAAATAAGCCTGTTACATTTAAAAGCAGCAAAAGGATTCCCACAGATGAATCCAGTTTATCAGCGGAGTCATTAACAGATTGGTTAATAGCTTTTGGACCTCGCCCTTTTTCTACCGCACCTGCAGTTTAGGCACCCGGCTCTCTAACCTGGCCGCGCAGTTACCCAATAAAACTTACCTTTTCACACGACACTTCGCCACACTGCACACGTTTCTTCAGTGTATTAAAGAGGGAGCGAAGGGACTCCCCCGTCAGATGAGTCTGTCCCGGAGACACGACACCGACCACAGCCCCGTAAGCTTCCTCCACAGCGGGAGAACCCGATACAGAACCGAACAAACCCAAAACGGAATACAGACAAATAAGAAGCATCGCGGAGGAAAACATCTTAAAAAGTTTCTTTAAGAAAAAAAAATCGGCGTAAACTGAGAGGTGATCATTTAAAATGGAAAAGAAATAGGCAGATAGAGCCCAAGTCAGTCCCAAGGTATTTCTACAAACACATTGAGCTTTATAGGGCTCAACTCACGACTATTATCAGTTTGCAGTCACGCTAGAACTGGATCTGGATGGTGATTGGCTGAGACGAGGCTCGTGCGTCCTATACCTGTTTCATATAAAGCATAGTTACCTGCTCAGCGCGGAGAAGTTCAGCACACCTTCGCTCCACAGGCTTCCCCCCCCCCCCCCAGAAAATAAACAGAGATCATTAGTCTTTCCACCTTTTAATAAATCCAACAATGTTACTAAAATCAAAATCTTGCACACAAGGCTGCTGATATATCAATGAGCATTGTAACAGGCATCTGCAGTACATAAATCTAATAATTAGACGTTTGTTGGCTAAGAAACCAAGGGTTTACCAAAAGCTTGTCTCATTACAAATGCATCACCGAATGACCAGATTTGCCCACATACCAAAGGTATATATATATATATATATAAAATATATATATATATTTTTTATTATTATTCCTCAGGGGATTAAGCTATATATGTAAAACAGAGTTATTTCAGATTAGTAATTATCCTGTTCTAACGTGACCATATCCTCTCCATAAAGAAAAGTGTTGTCTAAGTGTTGGTTGCCACTTGGTTTTCATGTAGGCTATAAGAACTTGCTTTGTGTTGTTGCTCTTGCTGGTTGTCGACTCTCTATTTTTGAAACCAAGTCAGCCCATTTGGATAGAGGTTTAGCCTTTTAGCTAGACAATCTTGAGTTTATGTTGGCAAACGTTGCTACATAACACACACAAGTTTTGTAAATTGAGTTTAATTGACTAGCTCCTCTTTGTCCTTCAGCATCCCAAGTATTCTGATTTGACAGCTCCCTTATATTGAAATTACGATTTTGTGTCATTACCACTTGTGGCCACAGAGGCCGCTGTTGCTGCTGCTCAGCAGAAGTTGCATAATGCTGCTTTGATTAATAATTCGGTGAGTAAAAACAAAACATAAAGAAAGAAAAAGAATAAAAAGAAGTTACTCTACTTTAAAAAACAGTTTCCATTTTGTTTTCTTCACATCCTACTTTTACTATTTGAACAGTGAAATATAAGTGAAAGATTGAAATCACATTAAAAAAAAAAAAGAATAATGACAGTATAAAAAAGTTTCAGTTACCGGGAGCTGCAGGAGATAATATATATGTTTGTACCTTGTCTGATGCATTTATCACAGTACATTCATTCTGCACCATGACAACGAGCCCAGACATACAGCCAAACATTGCTTAATCAGACGTTTTTCCTTTTACTGGCTATTTTTCAAAGAAGTTCACTGACTGAAAGATAAAAAAATTAAAACTGAAGGAGAGAGGTTAAAGAGTTTGTAAGTTATTGATTTTTAAAAGGACTGGTAAAAGTTTATCACTAGTGCAAAGATGAATCCTTTTCACATGAAAGACACGTTTTAGACACACATTTTCCCAAATGCAGTAAGTTTGTTAACTGAAACTCCTGGTTTCTACAGTTGAGCATCTTTTAACTTAGATTCTACTTGACTTCATATTTTGTGTGTGTATACTTTACAATACTCGTCATCATCAGTGAAGAGCTTGACAATCTGTTCAAGGCTGAGAAAAAACACAAAAACAGGCTCACTGAACAGGACACCAAGCACAAGGAAGTGACACTCGATCAGTTTATGAATTATCCTTCCTCTTTCCTCATATCATAGTGTAAGATGGATCTTAATTATCCTAAAGACAAAATAAATGCAACACAATACAAATACTGTTCTTTTTTTTGTTCCTTTTGTGGTTTTGTTTACTTGTAAGAACAATGTGTGCCTTCATGGGCTTCATTTAAAAAAAAATAAAATGTAGGCATATCAATGACTTCAGATACTGATGGAAAAATAATGAACTCATCAGGCTTGTCAAATATTTGTCTATCTGTTGCACATGTTTCTATTGTCTCAGAAAGGATGTCCTCATCTATCTGTTACACAACATGTTTCTATTGTCTCAGTTACAACGTCTCTGTATCTTTATCTTGTGACCTACGACCTCACTCAGTACTATCTACAAAACCACATATACAGAGGGAGTGGGAGTGACTGTCAACTGTTTGTCACATTGTATAAAAGCTGAACTACAGAGGAGTGACGTTAAGCAATGCTGGACATCCTTCTTTGAGTATACATGTATTTGCTCCTTCTTGCAAGATTAAATGTTTGATTTTGAATATAGCCTCTTAATAATTTTTCTAACATAATTTGGTCCTTCGAGCCGGATCCCAACATCCTCTCCTCTCTCCGGATGCAGCCTGAAACCGTACACGTGGGAGTCTGGGACTCCTGATGAAAGTCAGATAGGCCAGGACTATTTGGAGGGAGGATGGGTGACGGGATCCTCGAGAAAGGCTGATTCACCATCAAACGTCAGATACCCGACGGGTAAGAATTTTCTTTTTCTAAAGAGTAAGGTCAGGGACTTGTACTAAAGAGTAAGGTCAGGGACCTGTACTAAAGAGTAAGGTCAGGGACCTATACTAAAGAGTAAGGTCAGGGACCTGTACTAAAGAGTAAGGTCAGGGACCTGTACTAAAGAGTCTGAGGAGACCATATAAACTAAAGAGTCTGAGTAGACTAGGTAAACTAAAAGTCACGCGCGCAAAAAAAATAGGTCAGGGACCTACAGGTAACTAGGTCGGGGACTTAGGAGATAGGCCTGGGACCTACAGATAACTACTTAGGAAAACTTACAGAAGATACAAAAAAATAAAAAAAATAAAAATAATAATAAAATAATAATATACGAACAAAATAGGTATAGTAAAACCAAACCCTACTGTATCCCGCCAAAGCGTTGCAAATACGAGCTCACACGTAGGTCCTGTAGTCCGACGATTGAAAATAACCAAATTTACAGATGTGGTGTCACTAGAGACGGGATATGGTGATACCAATATGTGGCTACAGTGGATGCAGTACTCAGCTCAGATGCTGGGCAAAGCCGACTGCATTGTATGCTCCGAGGCACGCCCACACTTAGGTCCTATACATGAGATGCTGTTAAGGGCCTCAGCGAACAGCTCGATGCCACTAGTCTTATGGCGTGGCAGAACCGCATGGTATTGGACATGCTGCTGCTGTCAAGGGGGGTATATTCAAAATGTTTGGCTCAGCTTGTTGTACATTTATTCCTAACAATACAGCACCAGATGGATCTGTCACCAAGGCTCTGAGGAACTTGCTGAAAATGCTGGGATTGATGATCCTTTTTCCAGGATGATACAAAACCACATAAACAGAGGGAGTGGGAGTGACTGTCAACTGTTTGTCACTGTATAAAAGCTGAACTACGGACTTTCTTTGAGTACACATGTATTTGCTCCTTCTTGCAAGAATAAATGTCTGATATGTTTGATTTTGAATCCAGCCTCTGAGTAATTTTTCTAACATTTTTGAGTATGCTGTTCCTGTATCATCTCTGCTTTTTAAACCAAGACATGTCAGTTTCACTTTGTGCTTACAATCAAGGATACTCTTTCTGAATATTTCTTTTCATTTCATTTTCAAGTTTACAAAAACACAAGGACAGAAAAGGTATCAGAATGAAAGAAAAACAATCAAAAAGTCTGAGTTTAAGACGAAATGCAAAGATAAACGTTCAAGTTCTTGCCCTGCAAGTTCATTCAGAAAACCCTCGGTATATTTCTTCACATACAGTTGCTCAAATGTATTGCTGTTCTAGAGTAACAAGCAGCAAACATGAATTTAATAACTCACTTTCTGCACGAAGATTTTGCAACATCACAATGAGGCCTCTAATCAAAAGATTTCACAGCCCTGTGTGTGCACTTCACCGTAATAACCACCAGGTGGTGGAGCTGCTCTGCACAACATCACAACAAATTATTTGTTGTCTCAGAATATTAAAAAAGAAAAGGCTACACCTATAAATTATAAAAACAAAAATCTAAAATTTTAACATTTATTTGGAATACTATAATAATTTCCACAGTTGAAAAAATAAAATTGGTAGAATATTGTATTTTCTAACTCTTCTTTTAGGTAGAATTTACCTTCTTCACTTTATGTTTATGTAAATTATTTATTTACTGCTGATATATAATGATCAACAGTTGCTGCACTCCCATAATAATAATAGTAATAATAAAAATAATAATTGTATTTGTTTTATTTTAGTGTATGATATAAAATCAGATTTCACAATAATAGCTGCTATAAGTTCAAAGGTGTTAAATATCATTCATTTTAATGGGACATTACATTTTGCTTCTTTTTTGTCATTTTATTGAAAAGCTGCACTGTCTGCTGCTGTTAATGTGATAGAATAAAAAATTAAACCATGAATCTATTTAATAAAGTCAGAGTTAATTGCAGGAATAAGTTGTTTTGTTCAGTTTCACAATGATTCAGCTATGTGATCAAAAGGACGAGCAACAGTAGGCTGTTACATTTGTATTTTGTTCTATTTTAACAGTCTCTTCAGACGTGCCCTGCTGATTGCTCAGTAGTTGCAGTTTGGACTGAAATCAGTCATGAGGAAAAAGAAAACAGCAAGAAATGCCTCGTGGAATTAATCCGTTTTTTATCCCTAATTTTATCCCCAACCCCAAATTTGTCCTTGGCGGTTATTACTGCCGAAGTCAAGTCTGAAACGTGAACTGAAATCATGTCAACAGTCGCTCGCTGTCGGCCTCAGAAATCATTGAAGGGAAGCATATTGAGTTGATTGGCTGCACATCACTTCACACACATGAAAAGACAGCAGCGCACACACAAGCTCGCTCACGGCATGGGACTCTGGACATCTGCCCCCCGTATACACACACGCACGCAGGGATGTTGACCCCCGCACTGCTAATCTTTGAGACAAACACACACACTGTCCCATGACCTGCTTTCACACAACACATCGTCATGTCACTCTCTGTTATGGTGTCTGTCAGACAAACCTGTAGATGTTCTCAACACACACATTCATCAAGTCCACCCTAACACACACACACACACACACACACACACACACACACACACACACACACACACACACACACACACACACATACACACACACACACTGTCTATGTACTGTACATAAACACACATGCAAACACACACATACCATATATACATCTCACTCTATTATTGTGTTCAATTGCTCAAACATTACCTGAATTATTTTTATTTTTGATAAATACTACCTGCTCATTTTTTCTACACAGTAGATAAATAATCACATCAATAAACAAACACTGTACTGTATATCACCTAATTTCATAACTAAAAGTAAACAAGACATAAAAGCTGAAATTTCAAATGTTGATCCAAAAACCTGACTATTCTTATGTTTATGACCTCAAGCATATATATGTTTTACATAGAGTTCTCATTTAGTTAAATCCACAAATATGACCAATTATTGGCAACGATAAATTTGACTCATCTTTTAAGTTTACATATATCTTTTCAAGGTAAAATATATAAAAAAAAATAACCCATGTTGATCCCTTCATTTCCAATCATCTCTCTACTGTCAACCCCCCAAAAATGCTCCAAAATATTCAAGCATGAACTTTATAAATTAATTGATGTTAAAAGTAATACATTCTCCAACTTCTAAAACTTTCATTAATATAACAGTTGGTTTCCCGAACAGTCTCATTGTAAAGCACATCTTTTAACCCCCACTAAACCTGTCAGAAACAGCATTCAGTTACAGGAAATGGACTTGTTGACTCAACGAATAACTATGTAATATGTTTTTATTTTGACTTCATTACTCTCTTTGGTGGAACTGTGTGATTCTGGATGGAGGAACACACACACACACACACACACACACACACACACACACACACACACACACACACACACACACACACACACACACACACACACACTGTCTCATACACTGGCTGCCTGGCCTCAGCCCTACTTTCTTTCTGAGGCTGATGTTTCCATTACAGAAATAAAAGCATGACGGCTAATCCAGTTATATGTTCCCTGGACAACCCCCCCCCACACACACACACACACGCACACATGTACACGCACAAACCTGCTGAACATAAGACGACAAGCACTAACACACACACACACACATGTTGCACATGGACAAATGTCAGCACGCACACATAACTGACGACACAAAGGCCCTCAAACACTCACACACGAACACGCACTGATAAACAATAAACACATACACACACGCAGACAGGGGCCATGTGATTGAAGCAAGACCTCCTATTGTGCAAAAGTCAAACAGAGCTTTCTGGAGCTCTGGAAATAAATACCAAACACTGGTAATCCACATACACACTTACACACATGTGCACACACATGCAATGGTAATCTCCCAAGACAATTTCCCACAGAGCTGTACATCCTTCCCATGGAGTGAAAATGGGAGAAACCAGGGAAAAGAAAGGAAGGAAGAATCTTTCCCAGTTGATACTGAGATCCTGCAGCCCACTTCTCTCATCTTAATTCATCAAAGGACATCACTGAGAGTTCATCTAGTTATTTAGATAGTATTTTGAGGTCACAATGTGCATTTAATCCCATCCTGAGTATGTGACGTCATTCTGATGACATTTTAAATTGTTTTAAATTTTTCTAGAATCTAAATACTCAATCGATTTCAATACTATTTTAAAAAGAATGGTCACTTACTTTGTATATTTGGATGAAACCATCTTTATTGTGGTCAGACATTCTTGCTCTGTATGTCTTTTTACTATTCTTCCAGTACTCCTCAATTTTTCCAAAATTTGGTGGATCCAAGTTATTTTATTCTCTGCTAGAAGATAAATGCTGGTATACTGGATAGCTCAGCATCCTCATGTAATGACATAATGGATCAGAAATACTCTAGAATTTATGACGATATAGGCCTTTAAGGCCCTTCAGATATTAAGGCAGAAGATCCTTGAAAAGCAACTCGGAAACACAGAACCCCCGGTCTCCCTCTGCAGGAGGAAGGGAGCTGGGTATCCAGAGGCACACAACACGAGCAACTATAGGGCCTTTTGCATCTCATATAGATGCACAAGGTGCCTTACGATTAGTGACCAAAACCTACATGGTTATAGTTGGGAAAAGATCAGGGTTTAGGTTATTTTTTTTTTAAAGAAATCCTACTTGACTTTAGTTCTTTCATGGAATTGAAAACCGCTCTCCCTGGTAAATGACCTCTAACCCCTGTTTGTACTTTGTCACATGACCGAACGGCCCCGTCACGGTGCATAAGACATATGGTACCTTGTCTTAGACGCCAAAGGGCACCTTGTGAGTATCTCTTTGAAGTCAACGGCTGTGACAAAACAAGCATTATTTGATGTCCTGGGAATGGGACCCCCGACTGGCCCTCACGCACAAAATAATGTCATGTCTGCGAACCCTCTGTTACCGAGGTTGAAACACATCGCTGTTCAGTTGGGAAAGAGGCCCAGATAGGGAGGTTTTTTGACCGTGATACCTGTCTCATACAGGCAGCCGCCAGTCCCCGCTAGCCCCAGTCGGATGCAGTCACGAGAGGCCGCATAGGTGAGCAACAGAGGGTCGAGCTCCCTCATGACTGATGAGTTGACTCTGACTTGGAAAATCAGCAGACTGTTCCTTTTAACATTTAAACACTGACTGTTAATATAACAAAAATGAGAGGGGAAAAAAGCCGATGTGTTACTTGATCTTAATGACAGCATTGATCATGTGTATCACCCACCTATTATTATAAGTAGTGCACTGTTGTTTTCCCTCTCTGTCAAGGTTTATATTTTGCCCTGGTGAGTTTATGTTAAGGGGGAAAGAGTTTTTCTTTTTATTAATAGTCTAATAATGTTTCAGAACTTTGGCAAACAAACTAACCAAATAAATCAGACACAAACAGCACTTGTAGATCTGGAAATGCTCTCATTTTTGTAGAATAACATGATGTCTTCTTTAGAGAAGCAATTTTCTTCATGGAATAAGTTCAGTAACCTTTGGTAAGTATTACATTTTTGTTAACTGATGTTTCCAGATTTTAGACTGTTGTTCTGTTCCCTTGTTCACTTCGTATTTAAGTCCACAGATGGAGGTACGATTAAGGGAGCAGAAAAGAAAAGGTGACGTGGGACAGTGAAGAGATGAGAGATTTATTGAGGTGCTTCTGTCTGGAGGAACAATGAAGATGGAGGAAGGACACGATGAGAGAGGAAGTTAAAATACAGAGATATAAAGAGATGGACAGAGAGCAGTTTTGTCCTACATGCATGGACACTCAGGTCATTGTAGATAATTATACGACCAATGAGGGTTTCTCTCTCTATCTCACCCCCATACATTTATTAATTTACTGTATTAACCCTCACATGTCCAGCCAAGTTTGTTCTGTGGATATTTGCACCCCACAATAAAACACGTAGACACACACACACACACACACACACACACACACACACACACACACACACACACACACACACACACACACACACACACACACACACACACACACAACCCATTCTGGTCCTGTACATATTCTGTATGTGAAGTTTAATTGGTATTTCGCCGCTCTTTAGCGTTCATTGATTGAGTTAATTATGTCGTTAATGAAGACACTATTTATTCCTATATCTAATTAAAGGGTGGTTACACCATTTCATTGTAAGTGTCCTGGAAATGACCGCACAAGTTGAAAACTGCTGTCCTCTGAGATAGAAGTGTATGATTGAGTGTCCTTACTTTCTCAGTGTACAGGGATCCCTGTGTACCACACAGTGTTGAGTGCATGCATGCATGTGTATCTGTGTGTAAATGTGTTGTACAAATGTAAACAAAACACGTGTACAAAGAAAATTATTGAAAATCACTGCAAAGTGTAAAAACATAATCAAAGACAGAAATTGATTGCAAAAAAGACGCGAATACAGAAGTGCTGCAATTAGCACAGACTGCAATAGAAATGTTTCTAGTGCACTTTATAAAGGAACTTTTTTTTTTTTTTACTATTGGACAAATATTAATTTGATATATAAATGTAACTGGGCGGCACAGTGGTGCAGCGGTTAGCACACAGTGAAAAGGTTCTGAGTTCGATCCCGGGCCTTTCTGTGTGGAGTTTGCATGTTCTCCCTGTACCTGCGTGGATTCTCTCCAGGTACTCTGGCTTCCTCCCATCATCCAAAGACATGCATGGCAAGTTAATTGGTGATTCAACAAATTGCCCTTAGGTGTGAATGAGAGCGTGAATAGGCTTTGTTTCTGTCTGTCTCTATGTGTTGGCCCTGTGGTGGACTGGCAACCAGCCTTTGCACAAAGTAAACTGGGATTGGGTCCAGTGACTGCTGTTCAGGATACAGCGGGTATGATGGATGGATAAATGTAACTATGAAAAAGTCTTTGAAACAAATGATTGAAATGTTACAAGAATAACTTATAAAGAAGGATTATAAATATAGATTTCAAGTGTCATTCTGTATGATTATAAGCTGAAACCATCTTCACTTTTTCATTCCACCAGCGTTATTTTCATCCCACGGCCCAGTTTGCCCTTTGGCATCCCTGTCGAAGACATTTTAAGCACTCACCGCTCAACAGAGTTCTGCTGCGGGTGTTTCAGCCCCTGGATGAGGTGAGTAACTTTGCACTGCTGGAGCATGATTTTATAATACATGTATCATTTGCAAATCTATATGTATTTCAGATTTCTTGTGGAACCTCTTTCATTTAGAGGTGCACACATGCACACACGCACACACACACACACACACACACACACACACACACACACACACACACACACACACACACACACACACACACACACACACACACACACACACACACACACACACACACACACACACACACGCACACCTACATTGGTCAAATGTTAATGGTTTCTTAAATCTTTTGGTGCTGAAATTCTTCAACCTTGCAGATGGAAGGAATACTGATTGAGAGAGAATAAAAAGAGATGGAGGGAGTGAAGAGAAAGAATAGTAATGAGAGAGAGAGGAAGAGAGAGAAAAGGAATTAAAAAAAAAATCAGTACTTAAAAATAATAACCATGTCATGGCCTGATTGGTTTGGTTTTCCCATATTTAACTCAGTGGACTGGGAAATGAGAGAAAGACAGAGAGAAATGGTGGCAGATTGAAGGAGAAAGAGGGGAGATGTACAGAGAGAGAAGAGGAAAAATGAAACAACATACAATGAATGCGATGGAGGAAAAGGACAGGGAAAAGGAGGAGAAAGAACAAAAAAAGAAAATATGGCATAGGAGCAGAGGTGGGGGTTATTATGAGAAAACTATGAGATTGTTTGATTCAGTTTAATGAATTAAAATCATTTTTCAAGTGTGCATTTTGTCCTAAAAAAATCTGTGATAATGAAACTACAAAATGCCCAGAATGAACAATATGGGCTGGTGCAGATGATTTCCCAACAAGTGGGACATGTGTTCAAACCAATATTAATGTTTCATATATGTTTTACTTATTTTTTCACATGTATAATATATTTTCTTAACCTAATCCTTAGCTAATCTTAGACTAATTTAGATTGAAGAGTAAAGCAGGTAATATGGAGCATGGTTGACTTATCTAACTTGACTCTGCTATTGACAAAATATTAAACCAATATATATATCAAGTAATATTGGTTGGATTAGTGTAGTTGAATCTTTTCCACTAAGTCTGAACTACATAAATACTTTGGAAACCCATTCTTTCACCATTTATACAGCCAGAGATGAGGCAAAACTTTATATATAAACTTAGAAGGTTTTTCTATCACATTGTGCTAAGCAAACCAAGATGTAACATCATAGATAGATAGATAGATAGATAGATAGATAGATAGATAGATAGATAGATAGATAGATAGATAGATAGATAGATAGATAGATAGATAGATAGATAGATAGATAGATAGATAGATAGATAGATAGATAGATAGATAGATAGATAGATAGATAGATAGATAGAGTGAGTTCCTTTTGAAGTTGCTTTTTTTTTCTCACCAAATTGCAAATCGCAATACTTTTGAATAATTTTTCAATGTTCCCAATACTTAGCTGCACTGCTGAGGTCCTGCATGGTATAGCAGGGCCAACCACAGCCAACCCGTAATGGTGTGTGTGTCTGTGCTGGAGACTAAAGAGAGAAAGCTGTGTTTTTAGAGCTTATTTTCCCTCCTGTGTTCCCGTTTGTATCCTCAGATATCAGCTTTATTTTACTGTTTACTGATCACCTTCACACACACTTGGAGCTGTGGAAATGTAAACTGAACTCTTCCCATTAAAAGCTTTCCACTGACAAATTGGTGGGTTGTTATAGGAAGTTCAAAGTGAAGCTACATATTTTCTTCCATAAAAACAGGTCAGATGTGGGCATATTTTGAGCAGTTTGGTCAGTGGATTTAATTTTGCTTTGAGGAACAGAACAGACAGAAGCAGCCACAGTGAGATATCAGATACAAAGCTGCTTTTGATTAACATACCTCCAACTCATCATAAGCAATTTTACCATGCAGCGCAGCGGAAAAACACTCGGACCCTTTGAGCGTAGACACAACTGCTTGCGACTTTTCACAGCCTCGACCATCCGCAATGGAAAACCACTAATAGGACCGAGTTTACAAAAAGCTGGTGTAACCCAAAGCAGTTCATGTCTCGGTCAGATGAATAGTATTATCATTGCATTATCATTCTAGCATCTGGGAATCATGGATATCAGAAAATGTCAGGGCAATCCATCCAAATGTTCCTGAAATATTTCAGTCTGGAGCAAAGTGGTGTCCCCGCTGACTGACAGACTATGACTTCCCCATAGAGCTACGTCACCAGCACGGCTAAAAATACTGTCCGTATGTCAAAAATAAGGATGCGGCCAAGGACTAATCGGAGTCCTTTGACAACAGCCTTACTTTCGAAGAAACCAGAGCCTGGCTCTGAAAAAAAAAAAAAAAAACGCAGCTGTTATCACATAATAAAAGACAAGAGTCAACAGTTTTCCTAACATGCACTTAAATAAGTAGAATATTCTCTTTATCTTGTACAAAACATCAATCTACGCTGAGGTGTGAGTGCTGCATATCCACAAAGAAAACCTGACTGAAGGCCGAGTCCATGCCAGATACAAGTGACGGCTCTGGTTTGCCTCATTACACCGGCCTTTAGCTCAGCCTCAGACAAGAAGTAATGAGCAGCAGGACAGCAGTCATTAGCTTAAATAGCTGCAATGGCAAAGGAAAGTCATGTTGCTCTCAGAAGGTGACGTTTAAACCTCCGTGAGAAAATGTAGAGCTCCCTCTCGGCAAAATATTACACAGTCTCCTCTGAATAAAACATGACTGCGTTCCCAAATAAATAAATAATACATTATTTTTACTAGCACGTTGGTAAAGATGCAACTTGCAAAGTGGTATTGTGATCAACTTTGTTATTATACAATCTCGTCTTCTCACAATGAAATTACCTCTCTTCTTTTAAGGTCTCAAAAAGCCGCAGACCCATAAAGAAAACACTTAGAGTGGAAAAACTGTAACATGAACTTTGATTTCATGCTTCTGGTGCAGGTATATAAAAGCGAGAGTGTCCCTGAACTCTGATTTCACGCCTCCAGCAGGCTCTAAAGCTTACAATGAGGGAGAGGAGGAAGAAAGGGAAACTTAATATGAATTCAGGATTATAAAACTCATAACACCCGAAGGAGAGTTTCATTCCTGATTGAATGTTTATTGACATAAAACCTGTGTCAGTTCTGTGGGAGTTATTTACAGACTGAAATTTTCATTATAAAAACCAGCTCTCCTGGCTGTTTGCATTGTTAAGTGATAACACAGCGTTTCCAATAGACTTAAACTTCTAGATGTTCTGGGAATTTGTGGACCCGACTTGTTCTGGATCAATGAATCTGATTTCAATGTCACAAGTTTTGCTTTCTTATCAACACAACCAAAACCACAAAAACCCAAATATTTTAGTTTAAGTTCGTCCAAATTGAACGTTCTTTGTTTGGGCTTAAGATAAGATAAGTTATATTCTATTGTCGCTGTGAGGAAACTTTTCTTGGGCTCAGCATAACTGCATCCAAACATACTAATAATCATTATTTAATTCAAATATATATTTAAAAAAAAGCCTGTATTCAAACATTTATCAGTAAAGATAAACATAAAATCAATCAAATGTATACCACTAATTGATCCAATATAACTTGAATATTAAACAAAAGCATAACAAATTGCACCAGAGTAGTGCTTAGATGCTGTTACTCTGCTGTCTGTTCTGATTTGTGTTTCTGTGGCTGTTTTAAAACCTCATTAAAAGACAAACAACCAACAATGTGTTTGTCTGGGGCACCGAGCTCCATGCCCATTTGATTTTACTGCAGATATAAATTGGATAGCGATGTAGTTTTATTAAAAAAGGTGCAGTTGTTTCCTGAACAGCTGATGTTACTCAAACAGGGCCTGTTAGTGACTATTTTCAGCTGCAACTGAATGCACATGATGCTCAAGTGAGTATTTCCTGCAGCGGGATGATGCATGTAGGACTGACTCAAAATAAACTGCAACACTCATGTTCACATTAATGAAGAAAAATGTCTCCCTGTGCAACGCTGTGGCTCAATTATGTGGTTTTAATAGTTTTTGGACAACAATAGAGATCTATGGCACAGAGGAATACGATATATCAGGCTTTGGATACACTTTGTGTTGGTTATGCTCTTTTCCTGGACTTTGTTTACAGTAATAAAAAAGTAGAATACCTCCAGACTTATTTTTCAGAGAAGGTCTTTCTCAAATCCTCCTCAGGTTGCAGAACTTGTAGGGCTTTAATGTGTCATTTAGGTTTCACTTTACACAGACATATTGCTTATTGTCAGAAAATTTCCTTTTGACTTAGACCCCTTAAGCACCAAGCTATTTGAAATTTCCACCTGATAGATTCAGTCGGTACCAGCTACACAAAGTGTGAAGCCAAAATGAACAAACTGGGGCTCCGAGTATAAGAGACACTTGGAAGAATTTTAAAATGCGGTGAGTCTCTGTGTCCCCATTACCAGGCCAAAGTTTGAGTTTGATAAAAAAAAAAAGCAGAAATTGACCTTTTTACCTCTTCCCAAATAAAAACTGTAAATTAAAGTAAATTAAAAGCCTTATAACGGTGAGTCGGTGAAACTAATGTTACTGAACCCGTCCAAAAGTTCTCGACTGCAACTCTTCCACATTTAATGCAACAGAAATTAAGCATAACAATATACATCCATTTCAATTATTGTAATACCAGGTGGCCTCCTCACTAAATGCTCTGCAAACTTCTAAAAACGACAGCACATTGCTTTTTAACAAAAGACACGTCCTGGTCCCAGTACAGGGACCTCCAGAGTGAAATGGGCTCTTACTCAAATGATGTGTCTAAATTATATATCTCACCAAATATCTGGCCAAATAAACAGATAAACATGATGCACAGACACATTGTGTATACGAAACAAAATTCATTGCTCGTGAACTCTCCCATCAAAAGTATGTTAGTCACTGTTCTGTTTGTTTTTCCTCCTCAACAATGGATATGTAAACTTCGGTAAAGTTTACAATGATTCATTTTCTCTCAGCTGAAATGTGCCGACTCCTACTTACATCTCTTGCATCAATAAGATTTTCCCAGCTCACAGCATGTGACTCCACTGTTCAGGCAGAGACTCTGTCATCAACTGAATACAAGACTCGCTTGTGTTTCCTTTATGTTACATGGGAGGCTGTGGCTCAGACAGTAGAGTGGGTTGCACACTAATCAGAAGGTCGGTGGTTTGATCCCCAGCTCCTCCTGTCCACATGCGTAAGTGTCCTTGAGCAAGACACTGAACCCTAAAATTGCTCCCGATGGTATCATCGGTGTGTTGTAAGTTGCTTTGGATAAAAGCGTCAGCTGAATGTAATGTTACAACCTCTGTAAACAACCCCCCTCCCACCAGACACACTCACTCACTGATTAACTTCTTTCTTGTCGTCTTTCTTTTATGCTACTTATGAGTTCCTCTGCTCTTTTCTCTCTACTCTCCTTCATCTTCGCCTTCCTAACCTCTCGCCCTCCATGACAAATTCTCCCTCATTGTCCTTGTTATCTTCCTGTTTGCAATCACTAATATGTATGGGGCGCTAAGGAATTGTGGCAAAATGCAATTAAATGTTTGGGAACTACAAACAACATTGCATTTTCTTTAGCTGGGATACAGATATAAATCCTGCTTGTGCAGGTGTTCAAGAGTATCCTGAAGCAAACATGACAAAGATAAAAGAGCTGTCTCAATAGTAAAGAGAGGACATTATTTCATTACACCAGAAGGTAAAAGTGTAAAAAAATGGTAAATTGGCTTCACTTATAGCACCTTTTTACTTTAGCGGTCTGCAGAGCGCATTACGGCCTTTGCCTTCCAAACCTTTTGCATGTGTGGACAACATCAGATGTTTGAAAACAAAAGCTGAGAAAAATAAACACTTTATGACAGCCAAAGACCCGATGAAGCCAGGAACAAACATTTTAGTAAAAACTGCAAGAAGAAAACATTAAACAAAAAACCTCACCGGACTTCATGCTTGACCAAAAAGATCATATAAAGCAGGATGAATAAATTTGCTTATGGTTATTTTTGAGAGTACAACTAGTTAACCCAACATCATGTTTTCAAAAATCCCTCAAATATACTCTATTAAAATCTTTTTGACAGGAAACAGGCTTTAGTTGATACTTTTTCATTCAATTTGAATTGCACAACTCGAATGTCTTACAGGTTAAGGGGAATAATGAAATGAGACTTGAATAAAAACAGTATGATATTTCAACATAAAACTTCCTCTGTGTTATATAAAGTCTTTACTGCATTGGGCAATATTTTAGACATCTGAATGAAATCCACACACAGACTCTGAACCCAAACAGATGGGTTGTTTACTTTTCTCTGTTGGATCTCTTACAAAAAGCCTCTTTCAAGCTGAGAAACGTTTTCTTCACATTCACTGGTGAGTGTTAAATTACTGCAGAAAGAACAACTTGTGATTAAAAAAACGGATAATTTAGAAGAAAAAAAAAAATCAAATAAGCTGCTGTACTGCCAATTTAATTCTTTATAACAGGCGTGCCTGGTCTGTTTGTCTTCTTTTTTATTCTTTTGTTTTTGTTTTCAGTCACAATGAGATGCTCTGTGGTGTTTCGCCTGGCTGTCAGCTTTGCCATGTTTGGATTTGGTGAGAAAAAAAAAGCAACTTGAAGAAGTAACTCTATCTATCTATCTATCTATCTATCTATCTATCTATCTATCTATCTATCTATCTATCTATCTATCTATCTATCTATCTATCTATCTATCTATCTATCTATCTATCTATCTATCTATCTATCTATCTATCTATCTATCTATCTATCTATCTATCTATCTATCTATCTATCTATCTATCTATCTATCTATCTATCTATCTATCTATCTATCTATCTGTCTGTCTGTCTGTCTGTCTGTCTGTCTGTCTGTCTGTCCTTAATACTCCCTCTTTTTTTTTAACTTGGAAAAGTGCTGCCAAGAGGGGCTAAATCAGAGAGATTATCATCCTGGGGGAACATTTTAGCAGATCACTGTGCCAGTTTGACATTTGGAGAAATATTTATTATTTGCAGAGAGAGAAAACAAGTGTTAGGTGAAAGGTTTTAAAGCACAGAGAATTCTGTCCAAAGACAACATCATCCGGGGACAGACACCCCTGAAGCTCCCAAACCAACATGCTATACTGTGTCTTTTGTTTACTCTATAATCGGGATTAAGAAATTACTGTCTGTTAAATTAAGCTAATATTAACTGCTTCATATTTACCACACTGACACAAGAGTGTTACCAATTCTCTAATTCTCTTTAACTCTCACTAAGAAAAAGAATAGGAATATTGCCAAATTGTCAAGCTACTCCTTTGAATGTGTGACGGTTTTGACCACTCCTTAATTAAAACTTGATCTCAGACATGAACCTCTCTGAGAAAAGCACTGATATGAGTTTTCATGGGACCCACTGACCGGACCGCTTCAGACTGTAGACACAACCCCGAATCAACTGAGCTCTGTCTGGTCTCTGCAGGCCTCTCACTGCAGTGTTACTCCTGCCCTGAAGGCTCCTCCAGCAGCTGTGAGGTCACCCGCGAGTGTAACCAGGGTGAGGAAAGCTGCCTCAAACTCATCGGTGGAGGTAAGCATCATTCAGTGGACAAAGTTCACAAGTACAAAAGAAATAATTTTGTACAGCACAAAAAGTAACAGGGTTTTGACATATGATATAGATGGGATGTGTGGTAGATTATGCTTAAATTGTGGTAGATTAGGCTTATGCTATGCCCATTTGTATGTATATATATATGTATATATATATATATATATATATATATATATATGTGTATGTATGTATATATGTATATATATATATGTTTAATCCAGTCTTTAATCAAATGCTATTATGATACTATATGTAACCCTGTCGACTCAGCATTAAGATATACTGCACACAGCTGTGTGCCCAAGGTCATGAAAACACGAAGTAAGTTTCGGTACGTGATAACTCACACGCGAGCTGAACTCAGATTCAGGAGGTCACGGTACCAACTCATTATAATGAGTTGGTACTCCTCTTGTGGAACATGCGAGACTAAAGTCCCGCCCTACTGTGTATAAAGTATGTAATATCAAGTGCTGAAGAGAGACTCCAACAGAGAGACCTCTGGTTGATGTTGGGCTCTCCGTGATATCATGTATGCTGAAGTTGCTGAATAAATCAACTTGCTGATTGAATCTGCCTATTGGTGTCTCTGATCAAAACAACTCGGTGGAATCAATTGGTGAATTCCAACAGATGTTATTAAATAATCTGAGTTTTATGAAATGGAGAAATGAGTTAATAAGGAGAAAATGGCCCTTTTTATATAATTATGACATTATCTCAATTAATTAAATCAATTTAAAGTGGAGTCATCAAACAACCTGGTCCATAGTGCACATTACAATTTCAAAGAATACATCATCCAGAACATACAGAAAGGGAATAAAATAATAGAAATTCAAGTAAGACAACCACATTAAAACATCGGTGTTAACATTGACTACCAAACAGAATAGATACAATTATAGAATAGAAATAAAACAAAAATGTTACAGAACTGTTAGAAAGACAGGAAACAGTTGCATACAAATGCAGAAAAGAGAGTAAATAAAAGATGATTCTGATAGGAGCATTTAAAAATGCTGCTTACAACTTTGGTTATCATTAATAAACCATACAAAATAATGATAAGTGACGCAAAATAACTAATGACTGAACAGATAACACATTTTGAAAATGATGTTGTTTTGTTGGGTTTCAACAACTTTGGAAATTATAGTTTCAGTTTTCTAAAAAGTACAATCTTCCTGCCAAATCTGACGAGCCCTCATGAGTCTGCTCATTTGTCATGAAGATGGTTCAGTTTTTGTGACTTCTTATTGGTTTCTTGTTGTCATGTGACTATTGTTGATGAAATGCCCAGCACAGCTACAGTTATCTGTTATAATAAAATATAATGATCTGTCTCCCCTCAGAAAACACGTACACTGGATGTGTAAGGCACGCTGACTGTGACTTCACGACTCTGGGCCTCAGATACATCCTCCCTAAATTCACCTTCAGCTGCTGTCAGTCAAAACTCTGCAACGGTCAAGAAAAAAGTTTATTTCAGAAATTCAAGGATTTCTTTGGTTAAATGTTGAAGGACAATACAAAGAGAATACAAATGTAATTTTATGTCCTGAAATCAGTCTGTTGATTCTTCTATGGAACCCTAAATTATTGTTTTGCTGCTAAACATCATTATAAACTCAACAACAGTCTTAATAAACTGTGTGCTGACTTCATGAAGCAATTCAGTCTGGGTTTATTAGATTTGTTGCAAAAACTCACTGCCTTTCTGGAGGAAGTGCACGTTAAAGATCAATGCGGTGAACAAAGCAACAATGAAACACTTTAACGTTCGATTGAACCGACGCCAGGGACAAACAGAGGGACTGTGCAGGGTTTGCCGGTGCACTCACGCTGGTGTGGTTTGCCACAGACCATATGTCTTTCTACATTTATCCACACTGCAAAAGTCTTAATTTCATCAACAACATTTTTTTCTGAGTTATTTGCCATGTTTTCTTGCCTGTCATTATTGTCTATTTAATTCAGGGACAACAACAAGTTTATTGTCAGGTCATGAAAATCCCTTTGGCTGATTTTCCTTCATATCTGGTTTCATTGCAGTTTAAAAATGTTGGTAATCCATTAATAAATGAGTGAGACACTCTTGATAAATAGATTTTCCTCTACTTGGTGATAGCATCCAATACTTTAAAGAGATGTTTCTTATCTTGGCAACCCAAACATTGTTCCTACTAGTGGCTTGGAAAAGCCTCATAAATCTTTAACAAGTGATTTTTGACCATTAATTAAATAATTACAAATGATAAACCCCTAATACTAAAATAATCTCACTGCATTGTCAGATTCCCATCCCTTTTTAAGGATGATAACACTTTTTTTTGTGTGAAATTAAAGATGAAAATTACTCATGGCATTTTTGGAAAGGAAATTGTTTGTTTGTTGGATATCTTCAGGTACAAACACATTTTTTTTTATCAAGTCTGATTTGAGCTACAACAAGCATGTGACAGTCACAAACTTAATTCACTTTTATATGCTTCTTTAGTGCAGCTAGAAGCTTAAAAATATTAAATATGTTCATTTTTAATCCTCCTTAAAATATTTGGAGTCTGTACTGACAAACAGAGAGAGACAAAGAAATTTAGATCCTATAGACAGATGGGTCAGCACCATGATGCTCTTTGTGGCTCTGCACACACAATGTCCACTCAGTGCCATGTTTGATTACTGGATTCAAACCCGTGATTTCAAAAGGTCTCAGTGAGAGTTTTAAACCCGCTGAAGCACAACAACAGCCTGAAAACAGTCTGACGAACAACACCAAAGTCCAGGGCTGTGCGACTATCTGCTGCAGCCCCTGAATAATAATTAAGATTGAATAGAGTTTCTAAAAAAATACTGTAATGTTCCCCTATAGCTGATTATAGACTAATTTGGAAAGGAGTGAAATGTGTGTATGTGTGTGTGTGTGTGTGTGTCTGGGGCTTGTTTCTGCCGCAGTGAGTAAGTGCAATGTCTTAATTTGTTGACTTTAATTAAAAGAAGGACAACATCTGTTACCTGAAACAATGTGTGCATGTGTGTGTTTGTGTTTTATCTTATCCTCATGAGGTCCACACATGCACATCACAAAATAAGACCGAATATATATTTTCAAACTTAGAAAGCTCAAAGGTCGTGATTAATCTTTGCACATCAATGTGCATCAAAGCAAGGTGGCATTGTATGTTAATGTGTGTGTGTGTGTGTGTGTGTGTGTGTGTGTGTGTGTGTGCGCGCGTGTGTGTGTGTGCGTGTGTGCGTGTGTGCGTGTGTGTGTGGTACAACCTCGACCAGGTGGCTAGATAATTAAAACATTTCTCACACTTGATTTTACATCGAAATCTCAACACTAACATCTGGCTGAGCAAGGGAGAAATGGACCAGGTGTGTTTCTGTGTGTGTGTGTGTGTGTGTGTGTGTGTGTGTTTGAAAGACACACTAAAATAAGCTGTGTAAAGCAAGAAAATTATGATAATAATAATAAACAACATACACATTAAAAAAGTACGGTGGCCCTGAGTGGTCAATGCACTGCAACCTGTGTATGCAGGACCGAAAGACACACTGCAAATATAGAAAACACAAATACATATTAGACAAAAAAAACAAAGAAACCCCCCCAAAAAACTCATGCAATTTGCGCAGATCAAGACAAAAGAAGTTTCTATGGAACACTGAAAGAGGAGACTGAAAGAAGACTCCTGGGCTGAAAGTTGCCATAGTTTGGTGCTAGAGTCACTTACTGCATGACTTCTGTAGCATGATGAAGGCTGTTCAACTGTGCTGAATTCACATTAATGACCTCATTTGTATATTCTGTATTTACAGCAACTTGCTGCACAAGACAGTCGTGAATTTGCTCCTCAGTTTGTTCATTTTTAATGCAAGTTATGTTTGCCCTTGAGTTTTAATCTGTTTAATGTGTTGATTATATTTTTTCCTCAAAGCATTTTTCCTCCAAAATATTTACAAAGCATATTTTTTTTTTAAATATTTTAATCCACTCTGAAAATTCTGCCGCTGTAATTGAAATACTTTGTTTGAAAGCACAAATTCTCTAGATTTAAAGGATGTAAACTATTTTGAAATACCAACACCACAGCAACAATAGCAGCAATAGCAGTAGTAATAGTTCCTTACTTTGTAAAAACAGTGCATACATAGCAAAATGGAAGTTTCTTCATCTATAGAGAAACATACTTGTTGAGATAATATGAGCTGCTCCGTAAGACTCCAGTAAACAAAATGACTCCAAGTTTTCCAGTATTTAAATTTTTTTTTTTTTTTTTTTAGTAAAGTAGTGCTGCAAGTGGTCAAAAACTTTTCTTTAAGTTTAACTGTTGGAGCCACTGTAAGAAAAAAAAGTTATAATATCATATTTCAACAATAAACAACAGGTAGGTAGGTAGGTAGGTAGGTATTTACTTTATTAATCCCCGAGGGGAAATTTTTGTTGATTTCATGTTAAATGGTTTATTTTCTCGTCATAAGTACGAGAGCCGGCGTTTAAAATCCTCTGTACAGACTAATAAATGTATTTCAGAGGCAATGAAGGGAAAGACCATGAAAAAAACAGATGTTTCATGCAGTCTGTTCAGCTGTAGGACTGACAGCAAGGAAAGCTTGCTGCTTCAGAGTCGAGTGCGTTTCACAGACGAACCGGCAGCGTTGACATCGAGGGAAAAAAACACCAGCCGACGTGCTAGAAACTTTGCAGGCACTGAAATGTATACAGAGCTGGATTTGAAGCTTTAAAGAGCACATGTCAGTATTTTAGCTGAGATCCATCGACAGCCGCCACAACCAGACAGTGTCAGCTGCTTTTTAAAAGGTGGAGATCTGTTTTTAATTAACAGCAGGTGTTTTTTTTTAAGTGTTGAGACGAGGAGATGGCTCAATGAATAACAGAAATTTTTAACATTTGAAGAAGTGTTCTTGTTCAGGGTATCTGATGCCTCAGGAGCCTTCTGTTTCTGTGTCTACCTCTTTTATGGATTTAAAACCGAGTCATGTAGACTGTTTTTGTTTTTTCAATATCAGTTTTGAGTGTCATAAGATTGTTAATGCTTTCAATGTTGCCATGTGCACTGGCTTTGGAAAATGAAACGAGGGTTCTCCCACCGCTGACCGTTTCTGTGATTAATGCAACCAATTAAACTTGACTTTTTTGGCAGCACTTCCTATAAAAACTGTTTGGAATGTGATCTGTGGGTATTTATTTATTTCATATACTGTCTAAAACGTTTTGTGCATTTGGTCTCATACAGTTTGTCATAACGGGTCTTTCTACTTTTGTGCTTTTATGCCTCCTTGCTGGCAACAGCCGTGGCTGGAAGTGTCATGTTTTTGGGTTGTCTGTCTGACCCATTCTCATAAAGGGGAGGGATTTCTTTAAACTTGGCACAAATGTTCACTTGCACTCGAGGATGAGCAGCGAAGGACTGAAATATAATCATGAAAGTCCTTTTTAAATTACATCTATCTATGAGTTTGAAGACTTATCAAAGACCGAAACACTGTGCAATCATCTGCAACTGTAATCTACCAGGAATATGTCCTTACGTTTGACTGGCACTTTTGCAGGCACTTAACAAATGAAATCACATTGTGGCAACAGTTGAGTAGAGTTCAGCTTTAATGTCGGGCGAAGTTGAATTAGTTGCTCGGGTCCTCTGTGTTTGCACTTCTGCTGATTAAAGTTTACCTCAATGTAGCTGAAGACATGTAAAGATGACAACCCATACAAAACAGAATGTAAAAACACGGTATGAGGTGTAACATGTTAACCTTTGACCTCTACATATGCTAGTCACTGTTTTCTGAACTTTAGCGAGAGTTAGCTATCAGTTATCCCCTGCTTCCAGTGTTTTATGCTAAGTTAAACCCTTCCTTCAGCTCTGTAGCCTTCTTTACAGACATACAGTGGGTACGGAAAGTATTCAGACCCCTTTAAATTTTTCACTCTTTGTTTCATTGCAGCCATTTGCTAAAATCAAAAAAGTTCATTTTATTTCTCATTAATGTACACTCAGCATCCCATCTTGACAGAAAAAAACAGAAATGTAGAAATTTGTGCAAATTTATTAAAAAAGAAAAACTGAAATATCACATGGTCATAAGTATTCAGACCCTTTGCTGTGAGACTCATATTTAACTCACATGCTGTCCATTTCTTCTGATCCTCCTTGAGATGGTTCTACTCCTTCATTGGAGTCCAGCTGTGTTTAATTAAACTGATTGGACTTGATTAGGAAAGGCACACACCTGTCTATATAAGACCTTACAGCTCACAGTGCATGTCAGAGCAAATGAGAATCATGAGGTCGAAGGAACTGTCCAAGGAGCTCAGAGACAGAATTGTGGCAAGGCACAGATCTGGCCAAGGTTACAAAATCATTTCTGCAGCACTCAAGGTTCCTAAGAGCACAGTGGCCTCCATAATCCTTAAATGGAAGAAGTTTGGGACGACCAGAACTCTTCCTAGACCTGGCCGTCCAGCCAAACTGAGCAATCATGGGAGAAGAGCCTTGGTGAGAGAGGTAAAGAAGAACCCAAAGATCACTGTGGCTGAGCTCCAGAGATGCAGTAGGGAGATGGGAGAAAGTTCCACAAAGTCAACTATCACTGCAGCCCTCCACCAGTCGGGGCTTTATGGCAGAGTGGCCCGACGGAAGCCTCTCCTCAGTGCAAGACATATGAAAGCCCGCATAGAGTTTACCAAAAAACACATGAAGGACTCCCAGACTATGAGAAATAAGATTCTCTGGTCTGATGAGACCAAGATTGAACTTTTTGGCGTTAATTCTAAGCGGTATGTGTGGAGAAAACCAGGCACTGCTCATCACCTGCCCAATACAATCCCAACAGTGAAACATGGTGGTGACAGCATCATGCTATGGGGGTGTTTTTCAGCTGCAGGGACAGGACGACTGGTTGCAATTGAAGGAAAGATGAATGCGGCCAAGTACAGAGATATCCTGGAAGAAAACCTCTTCCAGAGTGCTCTGGACCTCAGACTGGGCCGAAGGTTCACCTTCCAACAAGACAATGACCCGAAGCACACAGCTAAAATAACAAAGGAGTGGCTTCGGAACAACTCTGACCATTCTTGACTGGCCCAGCCAGAGCCCTGACCTAAACCCAATTGAGCATCTCTGGAGAGACCTGAAAATGGCTGTCCACCAACGTTCACCATCCAACCTGACGGAACTGGAGAGGATCTGCAAGGAAGAATGGCAGAGGATCCCCAAATCCAGGTGTGAAAAGCTTGTTGCATCATTCCCAAGAAGACTCATGGCTGTACTAGCTCAAAAGGGTGCTTCTACTCAATACTGAGCAAAGGGTCTGAATACTTATGACCATGTGATATTTCAGTTTTTCTTTTTTAATAAATTTGCACAAATTTCTACATTTCTGTTTTTTTCTGTCAAGATGGGGTGCTGAGTGTACATTAATGAGAAATAAAATGAACTTTTTTGATTTTAGCAAATGGCTGCAATGAAACAAAGAGTGAAAAATGTAAAGGGGTCTGAATACTTTCCGTACCCACTGTACGTGTTCAATTGATCTTTTAATCTCACTATTTGCAAGAAACATATGAACATCAGCAGGATCACTCTGACTCTCATTGTTTCCTGCTCATCTATCTGTAGTGTGCGTCCTGATAATTGTGTATCATTTTTTTTGTGCAGCAAAGACGAGCAGTAAAGCAATAAAAAAAAAACGGCAGGATTCACACACCTTTCTGATTATTACATTAGCTCATACTGCAGTGTGGCTGCCTCGTGTCAACAAGTTGCAAAGCTGTTAAAAGACTAACAACACAGCCACAGGTTCACTACCTGTGCGACTCTAATGAGCTTCACTGTTTCTCTAAATAGTTTCGTACCACTGGTTTGTAACGGTGTTATTCTGGTAAATAAGACAGCAACTGGTTTTATTCTCTTTCCCTGTTGCTTTTGCACTGTTGCACAGCAGACTATTGCCATGGAAACCAGACCTGTGGAAGGCTTGTATAATTTTTGTGTATTTTTTATATATAATCTCCTCTAATCCTGGACCAATTAGTTTCAGACCAGGACAGAGAGGAGGAACGTCTTCTCTCGCTCCTTCCCCTGAGGATTTTCTCTCTTTCCTTCCTCATTTCTCCAAATCTCCCTCTGTTGCCATGTCTTCTCTTTCTTTCTTCATGTTTTTTCACTGGCTTGTCTTTGCACAACAACTGCTGCACACAGACACACGCCATCATCCCACATTCATTTTCCTTCTTATTAATCCAATTAGCTGAAAGAAATTGTTGATTTAGCTTCATCTGTTCTCTCCTCTTGTTCTTTTTTCTTCATGCCCTCTTTTCTTTCTTCCCAAAAGTCGATTACCAGGACTTCTCACTCTTCTTTTTTTCTTCTAGAAGTAATACATCTGTAAGAAAACCCACACTGATTAAACTGTTTGCATGGTTTCATCCTCAACCATTTGATGTTTGAAAACTACATTTTTCTACCCATTCATCCCTCTTTTTTTGTCTCCCCTGGAGGCCCTCAGGCGTGTGTGGGTGTGTGTCAGAGCTCCCATGGGGTGTGTGTCTCCTGGGTTTCTGCAACGCACACACACTGGGAGGACACAACACACACAAACTCATTGTCCTAGTCGGGGGTATGGGCTCAGATCTGGGGGAGAGAGATTCACAGCGGGAGTACGAGGAGAAAAGATTATACCTCTGGGGCTGACACACACACACACACACACACACACACACACACACACACATGTTCGCTGATGATACAGATGACACACGCACTAAAATCAGCCAAATGCACACAACACAACAAACCAAAAATTGAACTTTTAACGGAGAGGAGAGATTCATGTAGGAAAAACACAAGGCTGATGTTACATATAAAACTTTTTGATGCTACTTAGTTGAATACACATTTTCTCATCGTGCATCCGACTTAAAAACTGCCGCACAAGGCATTTCCATTACAGTAACTTGAAAAAGATTTTAGGGTGTTGTAACATGGCAATAACTTCTTGTATTAGGGCCACGTTAAGCAAACAGCAAATATTTTGCGCATTTGATGCATTTGATTTAATTGCATCTGTTAATTACCATCTTTTACGTTTGCACAGATACTGTATGGCCACCTCTTCCAAGTGTCTGTGGTTTCCTTTCCTGAATAAATGCAGTTCACAGCAGAATCTTTTCAAAGTCTTAATTCTTATGATCACCAAGTACAATTTTACCAGTTCATCTACACAGAGCATTTTGTAAAAGCGTACACACTAAAGGTATAGCGCTTTGCTTCATTCTCAAAAGTTCAACTTTAATGTCAAAGTAATAAAAAAAATCCTCCTCCTTTTATTCTTTTTTCCTTAACGTGACCCCAATACTTTGTCATACAGAAGTATTTTTAAGTCGCAGACTGATACTTCTGACTGCGTCGTAAAACGGTCTGTGCAGCTTAGCGGTACTTATTTTGTGCAATCCATCAAGGATATTTTTTCAGGAAGAAGCTGAAATATTTGTAAAAAAAAATTGCCTGAATATACCCCCCGCTGGGGGAGCAGCTGTCTCCAAACATTTTTAGGCCACGGCACCCCTCCATAGTGATTTTCTTTTTCAAGCCCCCTCTCACGCCCACTCACACCTATTTAGCTAAAAATGACACCATGGGAGAATAAAGAATAGAATAAGAGAATAAATGACATCATGTGCAAAAGTTTTAGGCACTCAAAGTAAAATCAGGTTGCTTTCAAAAATAACATCTTGAACAGTTTTTATTCACCAAATAAAGTGCAGCGAAGAGAAAAACAACAACAACCTGAACTACATCCATATTTGGAGTGAGCATCCATCACCTTTAAAACAGCACCAGTTGTTCTTGGTACACTTCTATAGCTATAGTTGTTTAAGGTATTTGGCTGATGGGTGGTTCATGTAATCTCAGAGGGACGTGGAGATCAATCTTTATGAGTCTGGATGTGTGTTTCAAGTTGTTTAGTTAGAGCAGAATGAATGTGGGACACATCTGGCTCCTCCCTGATTGTGTCGAAATGCTTAACCCTTTAAAAACACACCTATTTTTTTTATTGCAAAAAGAGTATATCTCTGCAACCACAATAAAAAAATTATAAAAACAAATATTTTTAATAATAAAGGGAACACTTGTGAGATTTGTTCAGATGTGTAAATATCAGTATATATGTCCATATTTTAATAATAGTTTAGTCTCTGGCCCCCAATTGGGGGCCTCTAGGGCTTAAAGGGTTAAGGTGACTCAAACCTTTACACAGCGCTGCACATGAACTAACATCAATAGTAAGCTAAATGTTATTGATATTTGCAGGTAAAAATTTAACTTGATCAAAAACATAAACAAAGATGCAAATTCCATTCCATTATTGAGCGGTATAAACTTTTGTGGTCCCAATTCTGTGTAGTATTGATATAATATCCAGGATCCTCTCTTTCTATGAATTAATAGCATTAATGATGACTTGCTTTCATTAAGTGTCCCTGTAATCCACAACAGTGAACCAGCACGAGCAATATCAGGACCTACAATAAGTGGAATGCATCCATTTATACACCAGTTGTTTTCCTGCTACAGATTACATTTGTGGAGTGTTGTAAAATGTAAAGATTAATGTGTATTTGCATTATTTGTAATGCTACACAAAAAAAAAAAATCTAAAAATGTTTTTCTATCTGGAGGAACATTGACAGAAGTTGACTTTACAGCAGGAAACATGCTTCAACAAATCAGCAGCACATTCCTCCTCTATTAGCCTCACACTGAGTATAATGTTTCAATAACCACAACACTCGCGGGTGTCCCATACTTCAATGTCTGCCGGCAGTTTAAATAATTCCCCACCAGTTTTCAGCAGTGATCATTATCTGGATGGCAATTTAGCTGTGTTTGCTAATAAAATGAAATGACTGATACTAGAAAATAACTTCCATATCTAACCTCCAATTCATGAATGTGATATTTATTTTTTATTTCAGTTGCTGTGGGGTTACACTGCAGTCAAGTTCATTAACCTTATTTCTACTCCCCAACATATAATTTCACATTGTGTCTCCAGCTCTCTCTGTCTCTGTCTTTGTGTGAGAGACAGACGAATTTCCTCTTTGTCTTGGCGGTATGTAAAGACCACTCGAGCATGGAGGGGCAAAAGAGCTGAGGTCAAGGGTGAAAGAGGCTCGGGGATGTGTGTGTGTGTGTGTGTGTGTGTGTGTGTGTGTGTGTGTGTGTGTGTGTGTGTGTGTGTGTGTGTGTGTGTGTGTGAATAGGTGTGAGTGTAAGTGCATGTGAGTCCTTATCTCAATAGAAAACATCAGCGTGCTCGCTGACAGCATTATGAGCACTGAACTCAGATCAGCTCATGTTGAGTCGTTGCAGGAGTCGTGGCACTTAAACGGTGTAACGACATGTTGACAGATGCTGTCAGTACAGGATCACACTCGCTGTCATTGAGCTTCAAGAAAAAAAAACACAAGTGGTGGCATTTGATGAAAATATCATCAACATATTTGTTCTGTTCTCTTTCTTCCGTAGTGTTCTGCTTTATCTGCAGGAATCTTTGGCTTCTGAGCTGCATGTTACTGGCCACACCAACTTAATGTTTACTGTATGTTATCTCTCTATGCTGTTCTTTTCTCTCTCTGCTCTCCCCTTATCCCAGCCAGAGGAGATAGATGGCCGCCCACCTGAATCTAGTTCTGTCAAAGGTTTTGTTCCTGTTAAAAGTGAGATTTTTTTTCCAGATATCACTCATGTTGGGATTGTGGAATTGTTTGGTTCCTCTGTAATGTTGTAAAAATCAAGGACCTTACTGTGTTAAATGCCATGAGATGACTTCTGTTGTGATTTTGTGCTATAGCAATAGATTGTTTCCATAATAGAATATTTTTTGTGAATCAACATAAAGAGAATTTGTACATATTACACCCAAAAAGCTGTTTCAGTGAAGAGCAACGGGTCGGCATAACTTAACATATCCCTACAATGAACAAATAGCTTTTAAAAGTCAAGAATAAATCTTGTTATAAATCTTCTCACCAACACATATTTACACTGAAACAACACAACACAAAATATACGAGCATTTTAAGGGCCCTCTATTTGACCAACATGTCCTCAAACCTGAAATAAAGAATACGTAATTTGACTACGAGCAAAGTGGACGTTCGTCGTCATGGTAACAACATTAAGCATGCATTCAACGTCATGAAATGGTTGCTGTTTGGCGGGACTGAGGAAAAGATCATGCTTGTTTGTTATGTATGTAACAATTTATGTGATGTTACGTATGTGGTGCAACACATTATTAGTTAAAGTAAATTAGTGTTGATTTTTGGTTCTACACAGGACACCAACAGCAATCTGCTAAAAGTCCCATATGTTTTATACATTCAACTCCACCTGTCATGTTTCCAACAAGGACTTTGACACTCTCCTTACTCCGTCACCCGAATCCTCCATTTCTCCAGATATAACTAGAATCCCCACTAGAGGTCGCAGTGAATGTAAATCATTTTAATCGACTTGTGTTGTTGTTTTCGGTATAAGGATGGGCTTATATCCACTCCAGTTTAGAGGTTAACAGCATCTTTTTTTCCCTGAAATGAACAGTACAGTACTGAAATATATATAGTTTAACATACTCTGCAATATGTACATGTGTCGTCATCCCAGGAAGCCAAACAGTTTTAGACATACAGCCTTGATTAAACTGTTTGTCTCACAGAAACTCAAATTAAACTTCACAGAACACTGAAAGTACTACAAAATATATGAAATCTCCTTCCTTATCTCCTTCAATGTAAATACGATGAAAGATGAAACCGGTGTAGTGAGAGGAAATGGAAAATGCTCTTTATTTGGTGCCAATTTCAGCACAGAGAGAATATTTTTCTGAATATTTCACCGATATATTTTTACTCATTCATGAACTTGCAAGGAAGAACAGCTTGAAGTCTAAATCCACATTTTTAGAGCAATTTATTTTACACTTATTGACAGGATCTAAATGCAAAATGTCTGTTTCATTTGACCAATAAAATTTTGCCCAGAAACATTTTATTTTATTCACGATATTAGTCCACTGAGACCATGTTGATCACAGCAAACACGTCTGTTTTTGACTGATCCACTGTCTAGCAAATAAGAAACAGGTTTCATCTTACCTGTGCTTTTACAGGGTTTGTTTACATACACATATTTGTCAGATTAAAGATTCAATTTATTTGTTTAAAACACAAGACACAAAGGTAAATTAAGGCAGATATGGGTCAAATTCTCCAAAGACACATGTTATTATTGACAAAAATGAGATTCTTGATTGCATCTTGAAGTGCAATTGTTCCTCAGTTGTGTGTGACAACAAAGAAAAGGACAGCGAGGTGATGTCCTAGTGTGGCACACACACACACACACACACACACACACACACACACACACACACACACACACACTCCCACCCTCCTCTAGTCCCCATATGGACCCTCTCCTGAGAGAAAAAGCTATCAGGGAGGCGTGTATGTGTGTTTTTTATGACGTGAGGGTGTGTGTGTGTGAGCACAAGAGAGGCCAGTGCACCAGTCTGGAAATAGGGGACACATTAATCTTATTTGTCATAACCTGTCCCTTGAGACGCTCGGACCCCCCTGTCCCCAAACCCACCCAACCACACACCCACCCACATGCACACACAAAGACACACACACACACACACACACACACACACACACACACACACACACACACACACACACGCTGACACCCTCCTGTGTGCTATCGGTATCTGCGACGGACAGAAAGAGTGAAGCTAATTACATGTGAGAGTTAAGACGGTGGAAACAAGACAAAGACCATGCTGGTGTGTGTGTGTGTGTGTGTGTGTGTGTGTGTGTGTGTGTGTGTGTGCTTGGCCTTTGTTTGGGTTACAATATAATTCACTTTGTGTCCTTTGCTGTTGCTACATTTGAGAAACAAAAATTACTCTTATCTCTCATTAGTCTCTGTTGGTTTCCAAACTTTGTGTGTCATGTCATCGTGTGTGTGTGTGTGTGTGTGTGTGTGTGTGTGTGTGTGTGTGTGTGTATGTGTGTGTGTGGTCAGTACAAAGGGACATTATGCAGGACTCTCTCCTTTTTTCCTCTATTTTGTCATGGTGCTGTTGGCTAAAGACACCACGATCTGTGCTATGAAACCTGCAACAGGAAAAGACAAAAGCTGGTGAGAAGTTCGGCTTAAAGCCAAAATTAAATCTTGATAAAAGTGGACAAAAGAAACACTTTGGCCGCTTGAGTAAACATAAATCAACCAAATGTTTATCTGTAATGCTGCTACACATCATTCTCAGAATATCTGCCTTTAAAAATTTGAGGTCGAGAAAGCAATTTAATGAAAGTTATTTGTTTTTCAGAGAAATTTAAAGAAAAAAATTCAATTTAGCTTTGTTTCTTTGTTTGTTTACAAACCTGTATAGTCAAACCAGAAATATTGGAAGAAACATTTTATTCTTTTAAAATGATAAATTAGATTTTTACTGAACTGGTTTCGACCACAAAGAAGGGTTTTCATTTTAATTTAAATTGTGCAAGTTTTTTGGGTCATCATTAATGCTTCAGTCTGAAACAACAGCTTTTTTTTCTCCACATTTTTCTCATGAGGTTCTTTAAAAATTTGATTACACAGATGGTTCTATGGTTCTTTGATATCTCTGTGAAGAACCAGTTCCAGTTAAAGACCAACATTGCCTTCCAGTTGGTGGCGGTAATGCACCATAACGTTGTTTGTCAACTGCTATTCAAAGAGGAAGAAGAAGAAGAAGAAGAAGAAGAAGAAGAAGAAGAAGAAGAGCAACAGGAGTCTGGGTCAGAGAAATGATAAAAGAAGAAACTGTGGAATCACACATTGCTTACAGGTATCTTTAAAAATGTACTACTGGAAGATTTTCTGAAACCATGTGGCCAGCACAAGCATAAAATTAACAGTTGGGAACACCTTCAGCCAGTTAGCTGAGCAAGCCAGCGTTTGCGTTATCCAATATAATCATGTAGTGAACAGAACATTTAACCTAAATTCTGGGGAATAAGTTATGGGCAGAACGTGGGCTCGAGAGAAACCTCCCCTCAGATGACACCACTGAATGAGACAGATGTCCTGTCACAAACTTTCAGAGATTGTTAGCTGGCTGTGTAACATTAAGTTGTTTTTGGCCTGACTGTCACTGACTAACTGAATGATCAAAGTTACGCCATTGGTCGGCCAAATGACACCGCTTCCTGTGTCTGCATTCGAAGCCCTCGTTTCAAAAGCCATTTCACAAACAGTCCAGCCATACAGTGAACCGGGTTTTGAATCTGCTAGTGAAATCGAGGCAGAACAGCCATTGTTCAGTTGCTAATAAGACAAGTTAAATGTTGTCTTTTCCTAATTTAAAAAAAAATAAGTTTGTTTAATGGATCATCGAACAAAAGCTGTCAACATGCTTTATACTGGGAAACATACGGATTCTGTCCCCCCCCCCCACCCCCCCACCCCCCCCCCCACACTATTTTTCACACTCACTTTCTTCGGTCAAACACAGCTGTAGGAGATGCAGCATTTTTGCAGAACGGCACCAACGTCACACTAATGAAAGTCTTTTTTTAGTTGTTATAAAATACAAAAAAAAGACAATCAAACCATCAACTCATGGCATCAGTCTGTATTTGTGGTTCTTTCATTCTCTGCTGGTCCCCTCACCTCACCCGGTCTGTCTTCCCTCTCTACCTCCTGTCTTTCTCTCCCTGTCTCCTCCTCTCTTCCTCCCCCCTCAGGCCAAACTGCAGCTATCAGATTTCTCTCTGCTTGGTTCTTTTCAATTAGACTTGCTCACTTCCAGCCCTCTGTGTGTGTGTGTGTGTGTGTGTGTGTGTGTGTGTGTGTGTGTGTGTGTGTGTGTTCAGAGTGTACATATCTGTGTGTGACACCTCAGGAAAAAACACCACGGTGAATTCTATTAGGAAGCCGCTCATTTTCCAACACTCAAAACGCAGCAAGTGTCCACTCATTTTCCTCTTCTCTTCTCTTCTCTTCTCTTCTCTTCTCTTCTCTTCTCTTCTCTTCTCTTCTCTTCTCTTCTCTTCTCTTCTCTTCTCTTCTCTTCTCTTCTCTTCTCTTCTCTTCTTCTTCTCTTCTCTTCTCTTCTCTTCTCTTCTCTTCTCTTCTCTTCTCTTCTCTTCTCTTCTCTTCTCTTCTCTTCTGACTCACTCTGTCAGAGCATTAGCGTTGACAGCTGATTGCATTATAGGTGATATTGTTGCATGTACACACACTCACACACACACTGAGGGACACATGCTCATGATCACAGAAATAATTCAGGCCAAGTTTGGATAAACATTTGTTCCTTCTTATTTTCACAGTTTATATATATATATACACACACATCTGTGTTTGCATTAGGAACTTTTTCTGTATAATTACAATACAAAGAATCAAGAAACTAAACAAAATCAGACATTTGTACAAATAGTACAAAACCACAATTAAGTAGACGAGCTGGTACTTGGATTATATATGTATGAAAGTTGTGAAATATTGTTTTGATCACCAGTGAAACAAAGAAGCAACGTTTCAGTCCCCGGATTGTTTGTGTTTACAGCATCTGTGCTATTAATGTGGTGAACTGTAGAGCTGAGAAAATAAATGCCCCTGTAGATGGCTGAAAACTGTGAATTGTCAATTATCACTCTTTATGTTATGAAATTTATGGTCTGATATTTGCAGAACTCCATTAAAAATGATTACCTCTATGCGCATTATGTCATCCGCAGGGTAAAGTCTATGTGCCGAACGTGGAGCCTGGCGTCCAACTCAGATGATACATCCAGAACACACCCTCACAGGAACACAGAGGACGCAATACACTTTTCTGCCAACTGCAGAAGGAGCTAAACAGGTGAGTCAACGCTTTGTTCAAGTTTGAATGATAGGAAAAGAAGCCAGTATCCCAAGATTGGACAAATCTGAAGCTTGTTATTTACATTCAGCATCAGTGTTTAAAGTAATGCAGTGTCCTTTATTATGTAGAGAGTAAAGTTGTGGACGTTGGGATGGTGGATGGGTCTGTATCCTTTCTTGACTTCACTTGTGATCACAGTCTGACCTGAATCCTGTTCCCCAAATTGCACAAAAAAAGGTGCACAGCCTTAAGAGTCCTGTTAATTACAGCGCTGCAGTTACTCCGCCATTCAGTTAGAGTCCTGCAGCACGACAACAATCTTTCTTTTGGATGTAAAAAATGGTGTAGGTGGAGGAAACTCATACATCTCCAGTCTGTGTTTCCTGGTGAGCCATCCATCACCGGCATGATGAAGATGGCTTCCCCCTGTGCACCATGTGACCGGTAGAGAAGTCAAACTTGGAGGTCAGCATCTTCACACACAGATTTGTCCTTTAACTGGCAGTTCACTATGTTTTATATAGTCTCTGGTGTCGCCTCAGTTTAAATGTGTCTGTGGTGCAACACCATATTACTGTTGATGATGTTCACACCGTGCGACACCAGAGCTGGTTTATTGCAGACGAGATAAGGTGTGTGTGTGTGTGTGTGTGTGTGTGTGTGTGTGTGTGTGTGTGTGCGCAGTCTATAAGACAGCCTGGGGGTTAATTAGAGAATAGTAAACAGAACACATGTGGCAGCTTAATATCCCCTCTGCCTTACAGCTCATTTCACACCCCAACCGCTCTGTTGCTCTCTTCCTGTTGTGTGTGTGTGTGTGTGTGTGTGTGTGTGTGTGTGTGTGTGTGTGTGTGTGTGTGTGTGTGTGTGTGTGTGTGTGTGTGTGTGTGTGTGTGTTTACGTGCATGGTCGGGGTCATGGGCGTTCCCCCACCACGTATCCCAGAGGCACTCACCCCCCCGCCACACACACCCACACACACAGCTGTGGTGGAGCTGGTGCAGGTGTGTGCGTGGTTCGGAGGTAATTTAAAGCAGATGAGGTGGTGTCTTTCAGCCTGTGGCCCTGTCACTTCATCAATATCCAAAAGATGGAGGGACGGAGGAATGAGGAGGATGGATGGTTGGGTGAAGAAGAAGAAAGGGGGGAACACATGGTCTCATGGGAAGAAGACAAAAGGTCTATCTATCTATCTATCTATCTATCTATCTATCTATCTATCTATCTATCTATCTATCTATCTATCTATCTATCTATCTATCTGTCTATCTGTCTATCTGTCTATCTATCTATCTATCTATCTATCTATCTATCTATCTATCTATCTATCTATCTATCTATCTGTCTCTCTGTCTCTCTGTCTCTCTATCTATCTATCTCTCTATCTATCTATCTATCTATCTATCTATCTATCTATCTATCTATCTATCTATCTATCTATCTATCTATCTATCTATCTATCTATCTGTCTATCTATCTATCTATCTATCTATCTATCTATCTATCTATCTATCTATCTATCTATCTATCTATCTATCTATCTATCTATCTATCTATCTGTCTATCTGTCTCTCTGTCTCTCTGTCTCTCTATCTATCTATCTATCTATCTATCTATCTATCTATCTATCTATCTATCTATCTATCTATCTATCTATCTATCTATCTATCTATCTATCTATCTATCTATCTATCTATCTATCTATCTGTCTCTATCTATCTATCTATCTATCTATCTATCTATCTATCTATCTATCTATCTGTCTATCTGTCTATCTATCTATCTATCTATCTATCTATCTATCTATCTATCTATCTATCTATCTATCTATCTATCTATCTATCTGTCTATCTCTCTGTCTATCTATCGACATGAAACTACATAGTGTTAACATGGACAGCTGTTTGATTACCATTCTATGAGAAACGTTGCGAATTCAGCGTGAAACTCTCTCATATTTTGCTAAAGTTTCATCCATCATTGTTTTTACTTCTTCCTCCTCTGACGTTGGACCGAGGGCAGACTGGACGCTGCAGTGATTCACTATCATCTCTTAAGATGAACTGGGCCATGGCTAGCTGGTTAGCATGCTAAATTTACGAGATATCTCTGCAACCCCAAACATACTGCAGATGTCTTTAAAGAAATGAAAAAGCTGTTATCTGTTTGTATTCGCTTGATAATTAAAAAAAAAAAAATGTGTTAATGTTTTAAACTAAAAAAATAACTTTAATATTGTACCCTTAAGAAAGCTAGCACTGTCACTCAGCCTGACTGACAATTTTTCTAGTAGTCACTTGTGGTATTATAACAGAAAAATCCCAAAATAATTTTAATCATAGACCCCTGTCATAAAAGAGTGTAAAACTATTCAAGGGACGGGGTTTCACATTTTTTATATTTTGCTACTGCCTAGAACAGTGAGTTTCTCTCTAAAACATGGAAACAGGAAGTATCCAACACATCTTTTCCCCGATGTGCCCCACGTTCATTTGTTCCTACGTAGGACACAAATATTTAAAAATGATTGAATGACAATTGAATTTTGATTTTTCCTTCAAGAGCCACATACAGATTAGAAGTTTTGCCACGTTTACTTGAAATAAACTTTTGCACAAAGTGAAAACTTCCCCCGCAACTGAAAGCTGCTGTGAGTGAATTGGGACTCCTTGTTGTCGGAGTTGAAGGCAATCATATTCACTCATCCGTCACGCACTTCCCCACACTCTCCCCTGTGTCTGTTCATCGTCAAACTACTGTCTTATTATGCCTGTTATTTCCTAATTATGACCACAAATTTCGTAGGCGGTCTGGCTGCAGCATTTAAGGCATTTACGTTTGATGACAGGGTGCATTTTCCCCGGAGCGTCGTAGTCTGAACTTAAGCAGTTCTTTCAGCGTGAACCAGCGACCGATCAACAAAAGACCAATCTGTTAGACCAATAAATGAGCAGTCAGGTGTGTGCGTGACTGTGTGTGTGTGTGTGTGTGTGTGTGTGTGTGTGTGTGTCTCCGAGCAGTAAATTAACACTCTTTCTATCTCTCATCTATCAATGGTCTGACACCAGGAGCAGCTGTGAGCACGTGCGCACGCACGCACACACACACACACACACACACACACACACACACACACACACACACACACACACACACACACACACACACACAGTCACGCACACACACACACACACACACACACACTCTCTAATAGTTAAGCAATTTGGAATAATTAGCCCACTATACAATGCCCGCCTGTGGTCCCCAGGGGTCCTGTGGGCTGAGTGTGTGTGTGTGTGTGTGTATGTGTGTGTGTGTTTGTGTGTGTGTGTGTGTGTGTGTGTGTGTGAGAGAGAGAGTGTGTGAGTGTGTGTGAGTGTGTGTGAGAGTGTGTGGGTGTCTGGTAAGGATCAGCTGTGTTAAGCATCCCGTGACATCTAAACTACTAATTCATTGCTACATTAACGGCATTGATTAACATACGGCAGACACACTGACACACTAACACACACTCACGCACACACACTGACCCACACACACACTCTTCACACACACATACATCTGGGGAATCCATTGTGATGCCTTCAGCTGTTTTTGACAGTCTGTAACCAGACTGTGAGCTGGTGTGTCTAAGAACACAAAAACACAAAAGACACAACCTGCACTGTTGGTACAAAATAACATTTCTAAATTTAGATAGTGGTGAAAAAAGTATTCACATCTTTTACTTTTACAAGAACTGTAACAAAACTGCAATGTAAAAATGTAAGCAGCATTTAAATATTGTCAGTTAATCTTAACGAGCCTGACTGCGCCAGACTATCGCTCACAGCTTTAGTTTTCTTCACAGTGATTGTAGTTATAGATAAACTGCTCGTATTAGCGATCGCTCAGCCACTCTGAAGGGCGGACCAATCAGTGACCAGTGGCGGTGGTTAAGTGCGTTTGTTCCTTCCCGGACCCAGCCATCCGTGTGATTGGACAGCTGCGTAAAAAGTGACAGTGATACGCACAGCGTTTTATCCAAAGTTCAAAATTTTTCAACTCACGCTTTGCTCAGGAAAAAAACCTTTTGATGGTCACGGTCCCGGTTAGTTGCAGTGGTGTCACAGTGTCGGCCGGGTTCGGTACATACTGATTGGTTAAAATGAACCCGAGGTCTGCGCCCAGTAGGAGGGAACGACAGCAAACGATTCCCTACGGAGCGTACCCAGACCCATACGTTCACACTTTGAATTTGGGTCTGGCTATGCTCAGCTAAATTTGAACACCTTCATTGTAGATTAGTTCACCTATAAAATTGTATCATGTTTTACAAACTGATTATGTGTTTTCAGTTTTCCATTTTGAGATGGGATAACATTGAAGATGAAAAATAATTTAAATGCAGGGAAGCAAAAGTATAAAGTAGCATTAAAGGAAATAAATGAAATATGACTACCTGAAACCTGTACTTCAGTGCTGTCCTTGAATCAATGTAATTAGTTACATTTCAACTGTGCCTTTGGATTTAATGTGCCGTTGACTCTGTTGAAAGCTGCTGAAAATAATGCCTCATTTAATCTGAATGTTGGTTAAACCGTAAAATGAAGGTTTTAGATTCACTAAAACCTTCATAGTTGTTGTGTAAAACACAATGTGGTCATCAGGGCTTTCACACTAAAAGCACAACTCTGACATCCGCATTTATGACAGGCTGTTCAACATCCATAGTCCAACCTCAACTGGACTCAAAAATACGCTGACCTCCACAATGCGCTCACAATGGGATTCTGGCCTTGGCAGGATGTGGAAGTTATGTATACCTACAATTTTATCAGTTTCGAGTCTCCCTGAATGGCTGTCATGAACTGTTGCAGCTGGGGGACTTTGTTTGTTACATTTCATTTAATTTCTCTCACTTCCCTTATTTCCTGTCATCTCTTTACTTTCAACTATCAAATAAAGGCAGATAAAATGTAAAATAAAGTAGAAATGATAATATCAGTGAAGCTAGTCTACTCTTGGTCTACTCTCAGAACTGAAAACACTGGTGTGAACTATATATGCCCATAACACTGATATAATTGATATACAGTAGCACATCTATGCACAAACAGTAACAACAAAAGTAGGTATGCTAATGTAGGCAATATCAAACACAAAATTCTTTTATGTTTGAGTGACATTGGTGGAACTGAAATGGAAAAATAATTAAAGGCTAGAAAATAATGAAAAAATGTCAGTTTGATTTAATAACATGTTAACAAACAAAAAACCCACACAATAATAACAACAAACTATAAATCCCTGTCTTTATTGATATGACAATACATCTTTCAAATAATACATTTTGTCAAATCTGTGAAATAAGTATAACTTATATAATTGTTCACACTAAACTGTAGATTTTTATAAAAATGGAAGGGAAATACACTGCTACAGAGAAATGGGTCGAACAATACCTCGTTCGTATGGCCTGTTTATACCAACATATTCTGGTTTCTAATGATAATAAGACGAGAATGACTCAGAAGGTTTCTGTACAGTAGAAGAGATGTGAAGTTTAGCGGCACTCAGTCCTAAAGGACACTTAAATGTCCCCAAAAAACCAAAGGATCCTCAGTTTGTGTGTTGTTGTTGTTGTTGTTGTGGCTGCAGACAAACAACCCAATCGTGACAGAAAGGAGCAGAAAACATCTGTGTGTGTTCGGTTTCAGAGTCAATGACCGGGAGACAGATACCGAGAGAGTTTGTATGCGTGTACTTCAAAATAGAAAGTGTGTATGTCCCTGTAAGATGGAAAGATAATGATGTATAAATGTCTGTCTCTGTTGCTACCGAGCCTCAGTGTCCCACTGTGACAAGAGCCAGGTGCTGATGGGAGAGAGAGAGAGAAGAGAAATCAAGCAGCAAATCAATAACATCTTGATTGGAGATGATTACACTTCTCATTCCCCCTCTTCTTGTGTACATTTCTAAGTGTGTGCATGTTAGTTTTTGTCATTATGATCTCCAGCCGTCTGCTCGACTCCTCACAATTTGTCCAATCACACTGACACACACACCGACACACACACACACACACACACACACACACACACACACACACACACACACACTCATCTTTTCATAACTTCAGAGGACATTAAATTGATTTACATTCATTTCCTGGAGACTTACTAACCATAACTATTATAACATAACAATTTACTTGCTTAACCCATAACCTTCAACCAAGTCCTAATGCAAACATTTAATTATTTAAATAATTGGGGCTAGGTTTTTGTCCCCAAAAGGAGGTGAGCATTGAGTAAACAGATTTAGGTCCCTACAACATGAGCACACATATAACTGAGGACAGTCTTGACATGTTGCTCTCCCTTCAATAGCCCCATCCTCTAACCTTAACCATGAAAGACAAATAATTAGTCCTTATCCTAGTCTAACGTCAACATTAAAATCAAGTTTTAACCCACAAAGAGCCCTTTGAAGTTGTGAGGAGCAGCCAATCAACTCTTTCTTTGAAATGTACATAAAGACTACAACACTTTTTAAAAAAAAAAATACAAAGCTCTTTCTTTTCTTTTTTAACCAAGTCAAATCAACCAAGTTTTCATTAGTCGTTTAGTCACAGGGAAAATAAAAATCCCTCAAACTGCACCTTGTAAGAAACGTTATGATTAACGAGAAGAGGAACTTAAACTATTACCAGATGCCTAAATTTTATATATATATATATATATATATATATAATAAAATTATTATTATTTTAAATGTGTGACTTTTAGTCGAAGAGGAGAATCTTTTGTCAGTGCAAGCTGCAGAAAAAAGCGTTGACACATCAGTGGTTGTGGACAGTGCTCTCACAGCTGCAGAGGAAACTGCACACAGACACGTCTTAACTAAAGTCATCTGCAAGCATAAGTCAGTTAGTTTGACAATCTAACCAAGGATATCCGATTGTTCATGTAAGTTAACTGATGCATATATTTAACAGAATTGGAGTAATACTGCAACCCTGTTTCTTTATATCTGGCTGTTGTGTAGCTTGTTTTAAACAGATTCTTCCCCCAGTCCAATTCTCAATCAAATGTAGGATCAGGCAGTTAGATTGCTCTATTAAAGGAAAAACCTTTTGAACTCTTCAAAGCCGGAAAAAAATAATTGTTGTTTGGTGGACATGTCTATTGATCAGGGTGTGATCTTTCTCTCTCTGACCTTATTGCTCTGTCCAGAGCCTGCAGAGAAAAAGAGAAAACGAGGTAGAGGACCATTGTTCTGTTCATTGACCCACCCATAAAACAACTGTTTGCATTTTCTCCTGCCCTCATTCCCCTATAACTGCCTGCTTTTTTCAGCACCCATCTCTGTCTTATCTTTTATCTCTCTCTCGGAGACAAGCTGAGACAGAGAGATGCAGACAGGAAGAAAAAATAAATCAGACAGTGATGGAGGTAGAGATGGAGCGAGGGAGGTAAACAGACAGAAGGAATAAGAGATAGGAAGACAGCGCTCCATGTCTGTGATCTCGGTGTGAAGCTGATCCCTGCTTGGCCCAATTCTTCACCTCACTCTATCTCTACACCTCTCCATCCTTCTCCCTCTGTTTGTTTATTATTGCACTCTCATGCACCCTGCTTTTAGCTAATTAATTTTTAAAGGGACGATTGCAACTTGGTTTGGTATTTAAATTTAGGTTATGACCTTCCCTGCAGGTTTATTTTATAGGATTTCCTCCTCCTTTATCTCTTTTCTCTGTCATCTTTTTATTCTCTCTGCAGGTAGTGATCCCGCTGCTGACGTGTACCTCCACACCCCACAATTACTGTTAATGTTTGGCAAAAGGTAATGAGAGACGTGTGAAATGATTAGAAATGAGGATGTGATTTTACTAACAATTTCTCTTGTATTAGTCAGATGTTCCCCACTAGTACGCTTGATACTTTTGTTTGATTTTATTTAGCAGTGCACTGATTTGCCCTTTGCAAAACTTTCCACTGCTGTGTGGCTACACTTAACACACATTTTTACAATATATTGCAGTGCTGCAAATGAGCATGCTGTGCAGCAGCAGCATGAAAAACATGAACAACAACTAGTTGCTTCAATTATGATTCCCACACTTACATTGTTTGCAAGCGAGGCAAACTAAAATATTTTGGCAGTAGAAATTGGTAATTTGCTCCAATTTCAGTGACATTTGGAGGTGAACAATGCCTCTAATGTGATGCTACTGTCTGAAAGTTTGATATGAAAATTAATTATGACGGCAAAAAAACAGCAGTGACAAAAGAAGGTTAAAATTGATTTTAAAAAAAGGAGGATTTTAAACTTTCCTACCACCCAAATCCAAAACTCCTCTCCACAAGAACCAAGAATGAATTCACCTGTTTTTTTAATACATGAACAATGTAAAGACATAAAACAAATATAAAAGTAATATACTGTCATTGTGTAGCCAATTCACTCAGTATACCTGAGTATAAATATGAAAAGTGTTCATTTGCTTTACTGTAATGGTTATATGGTTATAGAGGTACATAGAATGAGTCAGTGTCACAGAGAGCCATAAAGCCATAGAGCCATCATAGCCTGAGCAGCACCCGTCTCTTCATGTGCTTTTACACAAATACACAAAATTTTACAAAAGAGGCACAGAACAATACAAAATACAGGTAGATACATGACCAAGAATGCCATAAATAGTAAAGCATACCATATCATTTGTTATTTTTGACTTGATTTAAACTTTGATATCAGAGGGTGAGGAGTTTTATTTATTGATTTCCCAAATAGACCCAGTTTTGGTCTGTAGGCCGTGACTCATCATAAGTGTACAAGATGAGGAGGTGGTATGTATAGCAACCGGAATCACTCATCTAATGCATTGTTACACAGATAAAACAAAAAATATTGTCAAACTGTGTGATAAAAGACCCATTTTTATGAGCATGTATAATCTATTGACCACTTTGTCCCTGTTTGCATAGATGATATAGTATCAGTGGACAGGTAGTTGATGCGCAAACACTGAAATGTTAATCTGCTGGGGTGACTGACTGAGTCCGAAAAAAATCAAAGGTTCCATCAAGTCATTGATTTGACTTGTTTGTTCAGCC